>NC_066893.1:7138119-7738119 GCF_022985175.1 Labeo rohita
ACTCTCATGCCCACCAGAGTGAGAGTACGTGGTCTTGGCATCGCTCAAAAAAGCCCCTGGAGCTCAGTATTCTTCAAATGGAAGACAGTCATTTCGCAAAGTAGGGGGCGTCTTTATATACTCATTACCGCTAGAGGGAAGGTACATCGCTCAAAAAAGCCCCTAGAGCTCAGCTTTCATAATTAGTGAGAACCACAGTAGGGGGCATCATCTTACTCTCATGTCCATCAGAGTGAGGGTACGTGGGCTTGGCATTGCCTCTAAAGCTCAGCATTCATGGTCATAGAAAACCATTTATTCCCAGAGTAGAAGGTGTCATCTTGCACTCATGCCAGCCAGAATGAGGGTGTGTGGACTTGGCATCACTAGAAAAAGGCCCTTAGAGCTCAGCATTCATGGTTATGGAGAACCTTTAATTCTCAGAATAGAAGGCATCATCTTAATTTCATGCCCATCAGAGTGAGGGTACGTGGGCTTGGCATCACTAGAAAAAGACCCTTGGAGCTCAGCATTCATGGTTATGGAGAACTGTCAATTCTCAGAGTAGGGGGAGTCATCTTACACTGATGCCTGCCAGAGTAAGGGTTCGTGGGCTTGGCTTCACTAAAAAAGCCCCAGAAGCTCAGCATTCATGGTTATGGAGAACCATCAATTCCCAGAATAGGGTGCATCATTTTACTCTGATACCCACTAGAGTGAGGGTGCATGGGCTTGGCATCTGGAAAAGCCCCTGGAGCTCGGCTTTCGTACTTATGGAGAACCAGAGTCATCTTCCTCTCATGCCTGCCAGAGCGAGGGTATGTGGGCCTGGCAATGCTCAAAAAACCCTGGAGCTCAGCATTCATTGTTAAGAAGAATTGTCAATGCCCAGAGTAGGGGGCGTCATATTACTCTCATGCCTGCCAGAGTGAGGGTACGTGGTCCTGGCAATTCTCAAAAAAGCCCTGAAGCTCAGCATTTTCATGGTTATGGAGAACCATAAATTCCCAGAGTAGGGTGCGTCATCATACTCTGATGCCCGGCAGAGTGAGGGTGCATGGGCTTGGCATCGTCTGAAAAAGTCCCTAGAGCTACTCTGGTTCTCTGGTTCTACTCTGAGAACCACAATAGGGTGCGTCATCTTACTCTTATGGCTGCTGGAGTGAGGGTACCTGGACCTGGCAATGCTAGAAAAAGCTATTTTTGTGGTTATGGAGATCCGTCAATTCCCAGAGTAGGATTGCCATCTTACTCTCAGCATTCACAGGGAACCAGAGAAGGGTGCCCTAACCTATTCCCATGTCCACCAGGGTGTGGATACAAGGCTGGACATGCCTTAGAAGAGCTCCCAGAGCCACTTTCCATGGCCTACCCCTGATGTGCATAGAGCTCCATGTAAACCACCTCCGCACCGCAGCTGCAGGCGAGATCTACCCGGTCAGCAAGGAGGAGGATGAAAATTTGACTCTAGCCTGATCGTATACACTGAGGCCTAGGAACTTAAAACTCAGGTTGATGATAGACCTGGTAGACCCCGCCCCCCCGAGTAAACAGCCCCCTGGGGGCAAAAGATACCATTTTCCGTTAACTGCTTGGTTATCCACATTCTTTAAAATATTTTCTCTTATTTTCAACAGAAAGAAACCCTTTTTCTCCACACAGCTGCAAAAGTTCAATATGAATAAATTAATTATTGACTACTGCTCACCACTGTGGTATTTTGCCATTTGGACGGCAGGGATGTTGAACATCAGGTCACCCATCATCTCTCTATAAATGTCTCGGATTTGAATGGGGTCGCTTGTGTCGCCCAGGTACTCGTTCGCCACCAGATCAATGATCCATCGATCCCTGGGCTAATCACATTCAAGGAAAAACAAATGTGAGCTACAGAAGAAAGAAATCCAATGTGCTTTTCATTGAACGGTTAAAATTAGATAATGTAAGTGTGCATTGTGTTGAGTTATAACTTACATCAGGATATATCAAGGTCAAGTCATTTATGGCTTGCTCTTTATCAATCCCATCAATCCATCCTTTACCCGCAAAATACTATGGAGAAATAACATTTAATTTTAGCATCACAATATAAAACCAAATATATGAATATGCTGTAAATGTGTTTGAGATCTTCATAATTATGTTTTCTTTGAATTATTCCAAATAACATAACCTGAATTATCTTTTTAATTATATATTTCAATACACTCAATGAGTTTAAACCTTCAGTTTTGTGGAGTAAAAAGTTTAAAATAAAAACATATTTTTAAATTATTTTAAATAATTTCAGTCTTTAAAATACACAGTTCTTAAGTCAAATATGAAGTAAACTAAAAACCTGCATATAAAAATAATATTACCCTCTACTTGCTATACTCAGTATACTAATTTTCTAATAAACATTTTCTGTCACTGTGTTTATTCAGATACTAGCCGTTTGGGGTGTGATATTAAATGTAATAATAAATGAAATATTTACTCACCCCCGTCAATAAAAAGCCAAACTCATCATTGGTAATTCCTGTGATGAGAGGAACTTTACTGAACTCTTGCTTCTTTACGATCTCCTCCACAGGTTTGGGAAGGAAATAAGAATCCACAGCCAGACTGAAGTACATCATCACAAACTAGAAACACAGTGGAAACAATATTCACAGTTAACAGCTGTTCATATTAATCACATGAAATATATTTTTATATAAATATATAAAAGTTTACTGAGTTTACTTTCTGCCCTGATACAACCAAGAAGATCATCCCTGAGTTTCTTGTCTTTCCTGATGTGATCACAGAGGTCATCCCTGAGTTTCCTTTCTGCTCTGATGTGACCATGGAGGTTGTCCCCAAGTCTCCTATCTCCCCTGATGCAAACACGGAAATTCCTGAATTTCCATGGAGGACGCACTTGCGCTCCCTGCCTACCCTGATATGGCTCTAGAGGCCAAGGATAACCTATCTGTTTTGTATGATTCGGTTTTGCCTCATCAGCCATGGTGGTGTCCAGTTCCACTTACATCAGCTTTGCCTGCTCCACCCTGGGAGTCTTTGGTCCCCTCTGCTCTGCTGTGGTGGTCATTTGCTCCACCTTGTAGGTCTTCAGCTCCATCCTGGGAGGCTTTGGTCCCCTCTGCTCTGCTGTGGTGGTCATCTGCTCCACCTCTGCTCTGCTGTGGTGGTCATTTGCTCCACCTTGTAGGTCTTCAGCTCCATCCTGGGAGGCTTTGGTCCCCTCTGCTCTGCTGTGGTGGTCTTCAGCTCTGCCTGCTTCACACTGGTGGTCTTCAACTCCAACCCTGGGAGCTTTGGTCCCCTCTGCTCTGCTGTGGTGGTCATTTGCTCCACCTTGGAGGTCTTCTGCTCCGACATGGGGGTCTTCAGCTCTGCCTTGGTAGACTTTTATTTCACAGTGGGGATCTTCATTCCTGTCTGCTCTGCCCTGGTGATTGTCTGCTCCGGCATGGAGGTCTTTAGCTCCATCAGCCCTGCTGTGGTGGTCTTCAGCTCTGCCTGCTCCACCCTGGTGGTCTTCAGTTCCGCCCTGGCTTCCTGTTACGGTGGCTCAGCCCTGGCTTTCTGCTCCGCCCTTGACACCATCGTCTCCAAATCCATTCTCACTCCCGATCAGCTTTAATCTCCAGTTCTGCTTCAGCTCCATGGGGCTGACCTTCCATCTCTCCCCTTGATGCTCTGGGGAGGGATGGAAGGTTAGACCAATGGCTCTGTTATGATCCTTGTCATGCTCCCCTGTCTTGTTCTAGGACTTTAATGTTGAAATGTTTTCTGTGTTCCTTTGTTCTTGTGTTTAGTTCTCATTCCTTTGCGTACTTGTTTGTCTCCTTGGTTCTTCTTGTTGGTAGCTTGTTTTCCTTTGCCCTGTTCTTCCCGTGTTGTTGTTTCATGTTTATGCCTTGGATTACCTCTTGTTCTAATAAACCTACACTGCTAACATTTGGACCCTGCCTCTCCTCTTCTGTTCCTCACCCCATTATAAGCACACATTTAAATTACACTATCTTTTGATTTAAAACCATTTTTCTGAACGGCTTCTTTTTATGGAAAATTTCACACCTGATTGGAACATTCCAGAACTTCCTCCTCAGACCAGCGCATGATGCAGTCAACGATCTCAGATGAGCTGCTGCTGTCACATTTACATAATTTGGCTGTATTCTGAAATGACATTCAACGCAATTTATTTATTAGTAGTAGTATTTAATATAACTTATTTAAATAACAGAAGGACAAAAATATAAGAAGAGTATTAAATAGTACCTGAGCCCTCAGTAAAGGATTACCCATCACAAAACCATCCCAAAAAGCAGTCCCACTTTCTGCAATGGCACGATGAAACAGACCAGAAGCCAATGGCGAAAGGATCTTGAAGATACAATGACACCAAAAGTGACTCGATCACTCTAAACTGGCTGAATTATTCTACAGCTACTATGCTATAAATAAAGACTCATACCAGTGTGGATACACTCATTCCTCCAGCAGACTCTCCAAAGATGGTCACAGATCCAGGATCTCCACCGAAGCTATGGATGTTCTCCTGAATCCACTGAAGAGCAGCAACCTGATCCAGGAAACCATAGTTTCCTGGCGCATGTTCATCTCCCGTGCTACAAAAAGAAAAAGAATCTTTAATCTCAATCTGTAATTAACTACAGAAATTAACAACAGGGTTTAAATCATGCATACAAGTGATGTCAGTACTCCATGCTGATCAGACTGGTTTTGTTTTGATGATTAAGGGTAACTGCAGATGTGAAATAATTTATGGCACCTACCTAAAGAATCCCAGCAGACCCAGTCTGTACTGAATCAGCACCACAACCACATCCTGATACGCTGACAGAACGGAGCCGTCGTAAACTGAAGCTGAACCAAGAGAAAGTCCTCCACCATGAATCCAAACCATCACCTAGAAAACACAAGAAAACCTTCTCAAACTGTTTCAATAAGGACACTCACAGAAGTTGTTGATGAACTTACTGGTAGCTTTGCCTCTTCACCAGGTTTGACTGGAGTGTAGATGTTGAGATACAAGCAGTCTTCTGATACCTCGGGAATCTCCACATCCATAGCAAGAAACTCAAATTCAACCACACTAACTTGCCTGTCCTGGAGGCACCTTATGAAACCACAGCACCATTAGATCAGGGAAGTGTCTAAGCAGGTTTGAACTGAAATTGGGCTGTGTGAAATCTTACATGGGTGGCTGTTTGGTCGCATCTCTCACTCCGTCCCATTTCTCTACAGGCTGGGGCCGAGCCAGTCTCAGGGGGCCCACAGGGGGCTTGGCAAACGGTACGCCTAAGTAGCTGTTGACAATTGTGTCCTTGCCCTTAACAGTCAGGAAGGCACCTCTCAGAGATCCTAATTTGGTGTGTACTACAGGTCCTGTTAGAAACGAATGAGTAACAATTCTTAGTTTCATGCAGGGAGTCTTAATGAAACAATGCTGATTTTCATTACTTGCCTTCCTTTCGCTCTTTTATTATCTGCGGAAGGGTTTGAGTCATAAAAGTGAAGTGTTTTCCCTTCAGGTCTTTCCCAGGTTTTTGTTGCAGTCCAATGCCGAGATACTCAGCCTCAGCTCCATATTTAGGCCACTTTGTGAGGCCCGGACCATTCGGAGACCTACCGTCAGGAAAAAAGTTTTTAAAATATAGTTATAAAAGCATTTGCTGCATTTTTAGAAATGTACTATTTGTATTCATGTTGGTTTCATATGGTTTGGAAAACTTTTATACCATTTTTAAGAAAAATTGCAATCGAATGACTAAATGACCACATGAACGTGTCATGTAGTGTAACTGTCAAGTAAAAAGTAATCTTCCTTAAACCTGAATAGATGTGAGATCTTAAGTTTAAAATATATTTTTAATAAAATGTTATTAAATATTATGTAAAAAGCATATACATTATGAATTTATAAATGTCATGACTTTTCACACGCTGAATTCACCTGCTTTGTCAAATGATCTGATATTTTAAGAGATTTATTGATTTTGACACACAAAGGTTTTTCAAATGATTCATGTTTTAACCCCCCTGCTTTTGGTGACACCAAATGATTTGATTATGCCAACAAAGGTTTTCCTCAAATTTTATGCCAAAATAATTACATTTTAATTTTAAGAATTTCATCCTTTTAGTGAGCCTTTTTTTTTTCATGATGTCAGGACAGTTGTATCACCTTACCATTTTTGACTTTATCACCCAAAAAATATCAACTGGACAACTTTCTGGTGAGCGTCACTTACCCAGTGCGAGCAAAGTTTCCCCAATACGCCATGACAGTTTTACAAAGTTCATTCTCTTCTTCTGAGAGTTCACCTGAATTAAAACAGGGAGAAAAACATCAAACAGAAAACCTAAAAGATACACTGCATTGATTGTCACTATCCATACAATTTGCTGAAAACTCGCTAATGTGACAGCACCATTAGATTGTGTACTTCTCAAACATTAAAACCATTTGTATTGTTTCCTAATATTATTCAGACCATACCTTCCAGCTTTAAATGTCCATTTGCAAAGCAAGAACCAAAAACAAATGCAATTTCATCTGTATGGTCACTTCCAGCAAAACTGGGTCTTTTCTTTTGAAGTATGCTGGGAGTATGCTGGAATTCATACACATATACTGGTGCACCGGTATCTATTAAGGGACAAAATTGATAATTATCTTTCACTGAATCAGCCTTCTGCAAAATAAACAGTCACATTTCTACCAAATCTCACCTTTGTGGTAATTTGCCAGTTTGCGAGCTGGGATGTTGAACATAAAGTCTCCTAACATCTCTCGAAAACCATCTCTGATTTTGATCCTGTCAGGAGATGCACCCAGATACTCATTTAAAACAAGCTCAGCAACTGACTCATCTTGAAGCTAAAGTAGAGAGAAATAGACCAGAAATATTAAACCTTTAATATCTTATGCAAACAAAAATATCAAATTGAAGATAAAAGTATTCTATCTTACAGTAGGATTAAACATGGTTAAAATTGGCATGATCTGCTCCATATCCATCCCATCTGTCCATCCTGGAGGTGAAAAGAACTATGGAAAGACATTTGCTAAATATGAATATACTGTAAAATTCTGACTGAAGTTCTAATGTTTGGAAAAACCCATGTAATATATTTTTAGAAATGTGAAAGTGAAAAAAGTGTTTTACGTCAGTCATAATATAACCCCACTCATCATCAGTGATTCCAGTGATCAGAGGCACTTTGTTAAACTCGTGGGATTCAAGAAGCTCTGCTGCAGGTTTGGAAAGGAACCGGCCATCCATTGTCACTCCAAAACGAAGCATTGGATGCTCCTGTATTAAAGGGCAGGCATATGCAAACACACCTTTTAATACATACGAGGACTGTTTGCATATATTTGTAACAGGTTGATTTGAATGTTCACATAGATTCTATGACACAACCCAGTATGTGGACACACCAAAGTGATCTTCAATATGTCGTCTTCTGTCAGCTGCATCAAACAGTCAACAATTTTCTTGGTGCTGGAAATATCACAGCCAGATAAATTTCCTACAGCCTAGAGAGAAAAATGTTATTTACATTGAATGTATTTAATTTTTATTATAGAAAGCAGGTTTCTTAAGAAAAGAACAGGAGTAATTGACCTGAGCTAATGCCAGAGGGTTGGGATTTGATGTCCCATCCATTGCTGCCGTACCGCTCTCTGCAATGGCATGATGGAAGAGATTTGCCGATAATGGAGAAAGAACCTATAAAAAAAAAAAATGTTCTTGGATCAATGATGCTTGTTTCTTTTCTGAAAAATACTTAAGCATAATCATGTCAAAGAAGCCAAAATTACAGAAAATATTTTTAATTTGAAATACCTACATGTAAAGACACACTGACTCCTCCAGCAGACTCTCCAAAGATGGTCACTAATCCAGGATCTCCACCAAAGCTGTGGATGTTCTCCTGAACCCACTGAAGAGCTGCAACCTGATCCAGAAGACCATAGTTTCCTGGCGCATGTTCATCTCCCGTGCTAAAGGTCAGATGATCATCATACAACTTCATCAGAGACCTTAAACCTCAAAGGCACTGCCTATATTAGATTCAGAAGCATCAAAAATATGAACTAATAGGACTTTATGGCCATTCAAACAGATTAGATGTAAGTTTAAAGTCCAAAGACATATGGCCTGGTGAATGGAAATCAAATCTAAACCTTAATAATGCTTGATATGCCATTGTTTACTGTTACTCTAATACCTGGAAATACCTGGACTGGTTTACAAAGAGAAAAGGCTATTAAGGAATACTATTTGGAATTATTACAATTGATTTATTGAATAAATAAACTATTTGGGATTTTGTTGGATCTTTATGTTGGTAACAATTATTTTTACCTGAAAAATCCAAGCAGACCAAGCCTGTATTGAATCAGGACTACAACTACATCCTGATAAGCAGCCAAAACATGTCCATCAAAAATGGAAGCTGAGCATAGATAAAAACCTCCCCCATGAATCCAAACCATAACCTGTTGCACCATTACAAAACATAAATTAAAAACACTTAGACATATATACATGAAAATAAAGTTCATACAAATCAGTCACACGTACAGGCAACTTGTCATTTGATCCAGGTTTAGAAGGTGTGTAGACGTTCAGGTAAAGACAGTCCTCTGATGAGTCAGGAACCTCTACACTCATAGACGTATTAGCTACCAAGTCTTTAACTAACTGCTTATCCTGCAGACACCTGGGAAAGACAGAGGAACAATGTAAAATCTAGGTGCTGAAGCTAACGTAACCTGGGTTCCCTGAGATAAGGGAACAAGCGTTGCATTGCTACACATATGGGGAAACTTCTGTTGAATACTGAAGCATGATTTGTTCACGTGTGTGTAGCTGCACAAACAAATGGAGCTTCAACTCACCAAATGGGGTGGAGCTGACTGTTATATAGGTCGGCACTAGTGCCATTTCGATTAAATAGCAACAGTCATATTATAGCATGGCAGTCTACACAACGCTCATTCCCTTATCTCAGGAAATCAAGGTTACGTTAGTAACTCTCCCATTGTGCTGCTACACATATGGAGATCGCATCCAGTAGTGCCGTGCTATAAGAAAGTGCAGAACAAAGCTGCTCTGCAAGCCCAGCCCCAGAGCATCCATAATAAGGGCTCCTAAGAAGCATGAGCCAATTATGAGACCCAGGCCACCAGGCTGGGGTCCACATAGCAAGACCTTCTCCACTCACAGAGGGGATTAAATAAACTACGGGAAGGGACATCCAAATTAGAAAAAATATGTAGATGGCGAAGACCAGACGGCAGCTGCACAGATATCACCAATAGAAACTCTGTTGGACCATGCCCAGGATGAGGCCATTCCTCTGGTGGAATGGACCCTCACTCCAACAGGACACTTGAAGCCTACTAAGACATAAGCCAGGGCTGTAACGTCAGCTATTCAGTGAGAGTCCTTTAGAGCGGCCTCCAAAGCAAACAAAGAGATATTTTCTATAACTCTAAGAACCTGAACTCATTCTCTGAGTTAGGATGATTCTACAGTCGTTAGGCCCAAACTTAAGGTATGAAGCACTGACTGACAGTGCTTGTAAGTCACCCGCTAGCTTGACCAATGCTAATGCCAGACATAGCGCAGTTTTAAGCAACAGGGGCCATAAGTCTGCCGACTGGAGCAGCTCAAAGGGAAGCCCTTGTAAGGCCCTACGGACAATAGATAAATCCCATGCTGGCACAGTGTGAGGACTAGGTGGATTCAGCCTCCAAGCTCTCCTCAAGAACGACCAGGTTGATGGCTGCCACACACACTCTGAGCATGGATGGGGTGCATCCCTTGTCCAGCAGCTTTTGCAGAAAGGTTAACACGGATGACACATCACAGGATGGGTCCTTGTTCTGTGCTGCACACTAGTTAGAAAAGACTGAGCATTTAAGGCCGTAGAGGCATCTTGTAGATGGGGCTCTAGCTTCAAAAATAGTATCTGTAAAGACTTTCATCAGGGAGCCAAACATGAAGGCCCCACAGAGGTCATGCCTCTTCATCTGATTCCTCCAGAGTGGGGCCACCTGACTTCCCTGAGCCCAGGCCTGGGCGGCCCCCTCGCTTTCGCGGGGTCATGACCCTCTCCTCTTCCTCTCTGCATTGGATGGTTTCTGCAACTCAAAGTAACTCTGAGGCAGGGACCTTGGTGTTTAGGAAGCAGGTGGCATTTGAGGGCACTACTGAAGCCCAGACTCGGACTTAGGCTGTGCTGGAGGCGGCATGGGTTGGCAGGCTGTTAGGAGGATGGAGCCCTCTACCAGCAACCAAACTGATGCGCTTTGGCAAAAAGTGATGCATGGCCTGCCATGACTTGTGTGCTGCCGTAAACCATTCTGCAAATCTATCCATGGCAGGGCCGAACAGTCCGTTGGCAGAGACTGGGAAGTCGAGGAAGACTTCTTGTCACTCCAGCACCATTAAGTTTGCCATGGCCTTGCCAATCATTAATCACCATAACCTCTCTCTTCAATGGCGTCAACTGGTGAGAGTGGCAGAAGTGAATGAATGAAAACATTTCAAGTAGGGGCCGCACCACGTCCTGGTGAAATCATCCTGGAAAAACGGGGCAGGCCCTTGCCCCACTGTTTCTTCCTGATAGGCTCCTGGGAGAGAAGAAATGGGAGAGCAGAATGAGGATGACTGCCTTCATGAAAGAAAATTACTATGTCTAGGTGAGCGCAGCCTCAGCATGATCGCTGCAGTTGGCTGCAGGGGAAGCACTTGCTAAAAGGCGATCTTCCACTGCCAGAGTTCTTCTATGGCGAGCAGCAGGCTTTGAGCTCCAGTGAGGAGATGATCTTTGCACTGAAGGAGAAAAATTCTGATTAATTTGTTCGTGCAGCTACTCGAGCATTAACAAACCAGGCTTCAGAATAAACAGGAGTTCCTCCATATGTGTAGCAATGCAACGGGAGAGACCATTTGATAGGGAACTGCATATCCACGGGTGCCTCAGTTTGAGTTTATTCTCACATTAACGGCTGCTTTGTAGCGTCTCTCACTACGGTCCATTTCTCTGCAGGCTGTGGAGGAGAAAATCTCAATGGGCCCATGGGTGGCTTGGCAAACGGAATGCCCAGATAGGAGTGGACAACTGTGTCCTTTCCCTTTGCTTTCACATATTCACCTTTCAGGGCCCCAAACTTGGTTTGCAGGACAGGTCCTGTGTAATTCATAAAAAAGGAGAGTTTAAAGTAATTTTTATATTCACAGAATGATTTACTATTCATTTTAATTTAAAAAGAGATAGAAAAAAAAGCAATTGGTTGCCCTTCAAATTTCAGAGTATAGGATTCACAGTATAGATTATTTAAATTTTATGACAATTCACATGCTTATTATTTCGTGTTTTATTTTAATATATTTCAGCTATATTTGCTATATTTTATCTGCCAATATTTTCTACATTTTTACATTAATTATTTAATTATTTATATTCTAATATGTACACTGCCCTCCAAAAGGTTGGAAACGCCCTAGAAAAGTGGGGTTTTGGACAATATTGGCATGAATCCTTTTTAATTTGTGATAATTTTGCACTGATAAGGGACAACACAAACTACAAAAACATTTTATTACATAAACAGTTCATACATAGAAAAAACGTACATTTTCGATTCATCAAAATATTCACCATTAGCAGCTATTACAGCTCTGCATAATCTGGGTCTAAATTCTTATTCTAAACTTAATTGGCAATCAGTTGTTGAATCTATTAAGGTGTGCTGACCCAAAAATCTTTTAAAAACCTGGGCCAAGTTTAAACCGGTAACCAGGCATCACAGCTGGCAAAGGCGCATATCTGACTTTGACAAGTATATACTGCCATTATTATGTAATCAAAATGAAAATTATTATTGCTGTTACGAAGTAGCTGCGTGCTGGACGGAACGAGACGAGAGACAGGATACAAACAAACGATTACTTTAATAAAGATCTTCAGGAGAATCCGACAGGAACAATCAGGAACAGAGAGTATATCCACGCACGTATACAACATTAAATATCAACACAAAGACCGCCAGTGAACAAGATACAGACAGACTTATAAAGGGTAATGGTTAATTACAGACAGGTGAAGGGGATGACGCTAACGTGGACAAAACCAAATAACACAGATCGACAGGGGGGAAACAATGGGAAGAACCAAATATGGGCACAGCAGGGAAAAACCAACTTAAACAGTCCAATGGGGTGTGACAATGGGCAAAACCAACAAAAACAGTTCAAGGGGTGTTACATTACTCCCCCCTCCCGGAAGGCGCGACCTCGCGCCGTGGAAAAAACAAAAACAAAGGAGGGCACGTAGGTTGGCAACAGAAAGTTATTGTATGAGAAGGCTCCGGAGGAGGACGGACTTCCGGGAGGAGGACAACAAACAAAGTCCATGGTGGAGACGACGGAGGGAGGAGCCAAGGAGGAGACAGAAGGGACCCGGAGCAGGAGGAGCCAAGTGAGACCCAGGCCGCAGCCATGATGTTAGCCCATGGTGGAGCCGACGGAGTGAGGAGCCATGGTGGAGGAAGGGCTGACGACTCCAGTGGGCCGACCGACGGCAGCGGAGCAGGTGGAGGTGGAGCCCGAGGCGGAGACGGAGACCCAAAGATCCAGGGCGACACCGAGGATCCGGAGGGCCAAGGCGGAGGCCAAGGCTCTGGCGACTGGAGGCGGAGCTCCGCGGCGGAGCCAGAGCAACAGAGGACTGAGGCGGAGCTGGAGGGAGGGTGGAGCCCAACGGAGCCGGTGGGACGGAGCGACGAGGTGCAGCCGAAGGAGTGGAGTCCTGAGGCGATGGCAGGACGACGACCGACCAAGGCGGAGCCGGAGGGACGATGGAGCCTGGTGGAGCTAGTGGGCCGACGGGCGACGGTGGAGACGAGGGAGCTGAGAGCCAGGGTGGAGCCGCAGGTTCGGAGGGCCGAGGCGGAGTCCAGGACTCTGAGGCTGGAGGCGGAGATGAGGGATCCTCCAGCCATGACGCCGATGGAAGCTGGCAGACTCGCGGCGAGCCCACTGCACAGGTGGTGGGCTGAGGGTGAGCAGAGGGGCTGTCAGGGGACAGCGGTGGCCAGACAGACATGGATGTAGACAGAAGAGGGAGGGTGGGTGGGAATTCCAGGCAGACAGGTTGATCATAACAGGTAGATAATTCAGTAAAGAAGTCTAGAAGTCTATCAAGTCCCCAGAGTTAATTTCCATCTCAACCCCAGCAGTGGTGTAGTGGGCAGGGCTCTCCATAGCCCTCTCTTGCTCCACATCGCATTCCATCGTCGCGGTTGCAGCAGCCGGCTCTCGCACCTGGTTGGACGTGTAGGGCTCTGGCTCATTGGCGATCCTTTGCTCAGTCGCTCGTGGCTCTGGCTTGTCATCCGCGGTGGGCTCGGGCTCATACTCCGCGTGTCGGGGTGATGGTTGGCTGGGCTCTGGGTCTTGAGTGGGGCTGACGTCCTTCTCGACGATGTCGACAGTCCATGACGATCTACAGGACGCCAGCACCCACTCGATGTAATCGGCGATGCTCTCTCGAGGACCCTCCCCAGACAGCTGCGCCTTGATGGTGGTGTTCAGTCCCACACGATAGAACGTGCACAAGCAGCTGTCCGGGTAGTGTGTGTGTGGCACGAGGTGCACAAAGTCTCTGGTGTGGTCCTCGAGAGAGCGATTCCCCTGCTCCAGGATAATGATCTTAACGGCGGGAATCATGATAATAAATCAAAAACAAAACACTGAGAAAAAGGACGAAAAATAAACGTAGGGGAATAACGCCGGGTAAACTGTAGTCGGTCGGTCTTTTCTGTTACGAAGTAGCTGCGTGCTGGACGGAACGAGACGAGAGACAGGATACAAACAAACGATTACTTTAATAAAGATCTTCAGGAGAATCCAACAGGAACAATCAGGAACAGAGAGTATATCCACGCACGTATACAACATTAAATATCAACACAAAGATCGCCAGTGAACAAGATACAGACAGACTTATAAAGGGTAATGGTTAATTACAGACAGGTGAAGGGGATGACGCTAACGTGGACAAAACCAAATAACACAGATCGACAGGGGGGAAACAATGGGAAGAACTAAATATGGGCACAGCAGGGAAAAACCAACAAAAGTTGGTTGTCACACCCCATTGGACCAACAGTCCAATGGGGTGTGACAATGGGCAAAACCAACAAAAACAGTTCAAGGGGTGTTACAATTGCTGGTCTTCAATGATAATGTCAAGTTACTTTAATGTATTTACACCAACAAATGATAAGGATTTATGCTGATATTGTCCAAAACCACACTTTGCCAGGGTTGTTTCCAAACTTTTGGAGGGCAGTGTATTTAATTTTATTTACTCTACTTTTATGTCCTATACATGATATTTGTCTACTATTTTGTACTATGTCATATTACAAATATAGGTTACAAACTGTACTTTATCTAAAACTATTTTATACAGTTACACTGTAGTTGAGGTCAAGAAAAATATTAATGACATTTTAATGATAAATTCAATTTGTACCACTGAAAAAAAGTGGTCAAAAAATATTCTTGACACAATTACAATGGCCACGTTAATGTCAAAACCAACCACATGACAGTTTAATGTAATGTTAACACATAAAGTTAAGTAGTTTATTCAGTTTGATAATGAATCTGCTATGTTGTGTTTACGACAGATTTATGGTAAAGGTTATGGTGTCTTGCTAATGTCAAGGTGCCATGATAAAGACACTAACAGGTTATGATGTATTGGTTTATGTCAAGTTGTCGTAACAAACGCATCTCAAACAATTGCATTAAAAATGACATAACTGAGCGAATGACACTTAATGACAGTAGTCATAAACATGCATAAAACCTTCATGTGTCATGTCATGATTATAAAGGTGTCATGTCAGTCTTATGCACACCCCTTCAAGTAAAGTGTTACCTTAAATTACATGCAACACTCCATCTGAAACTATTTTATGTTTTATGCTAATTAAATTTATTTGATTAAATTGTTTAATAATTTTTATGCATACATTATAACTTCATATATAGCCTATTTTTATATATGCATAGCCTATATGTGACCCTGGACCTGCACAGGGTATATATGCAGCAATAGCCAAAAATACATTGTATGGGATAAATTTATCGATTTATCTTTTATGCCAAAAATCATTAGGATATTAAGTAAAGATCATGTTCCATTAAGATATTTTGTACATTTCCTACTAGAGTTGAGCCGGATACTCGGCTGAAACGAGTATCCGGCACGGATAAAGCACTTTTGCCGAGTACGAGTATCATACGAGTAATACGAGTCAATATCTGTGCTCGGATTGAATAAAAATCCTCATTGGGTAGTTTACTGTGTCTGCGTTCTGTGATAGGCTAGTAAGACGCATGCTTGAGTTGTGTATATACATATATGCAAGTGATTTCATATGTGGATGTGCGTGAACTTTTCAGTGCAAACGGAAGGCATCTCAGTGCAAACGGAAGGCATCTCAGTGCAAACGGAAGGCATTTCAGTGTAAAAGGAAGCAGCGGCACTTCCGGCGGAATTTCCATTTGCCGGGGCATTTTAAAACGCTTAATATGACTTAATACATTCAAATAGTGTTTTAAAAAGACCTTTAATATAGCATACGATGTACCGGGGCGAATTTCCACTGGGCACTTTTCAAAATCCAGTTCAGCACCGCCGAGAGTTCGCGCGATGGTTCAAACAAAACCGAAAGTAAAACGCGCACGCGCCTTCAAAAGCAATTTTAATACCCCGCGTTTAGAGCGCCACTCCCCAATGCGTGCAAATTAGGCTACATAACATATTTATTCTGTATTTCATAAATAAATAAATAAATAAAAAAATCACACTGCTCAAGGTTAAAAAAGAAAGTTATGTTGAAATGAAAACTCTTGTTCATTACATTTTACTTCATAATTGCAACCGCATGTGTTGTATTCATTGTTGCAAAACTTGTTCTGTATATAGTTCGTTTGTTATCATGATCAAAACCACTGATCTGAAGCTCAAGGCTGATGCTGTCATGTAAATAGTTTTCTAATCAGCAATAAATATAACAATTTCTGATCAACCCATATCAATTGCATGCTTAAAATAACATACCGGTTAAAGCCCCGCCCATTTCAAGACAACATGGCCCACTTCCAGGTTAAATCTCACCCACTTCCGGGTTAGGCCCCGCCCACTCCGAGTACAGATACAGATACAGATAATTCATATGGTTAACAGATACAGATACAGATACAGATAATGCTGTACTCGCTCATCCCTATTTCCTACCATAAATACACTGCCCTCCAAAAGTTTGGAAACACCCCAGGCAAAGTGTGGTTTTGGACGATATCAGCATAAATCCTTATCATTTTTTGGGGCTAAAATACATTAAAGTAACTTGACATTGTCATTGAAGACCAGCAATAATAATTTTCATTTTGATGACATATTAATGGCAATATATACATGTTAAAGTCAGACATGCCCCTTTGCAAGCTGTGTTAGAATACAATGAATTTAGGCCCAGATTCTGCAGAGCTGTAATAGCTGCTAATGGTGGATATTTTGATTAATCAAAAATTTTTCTATGTATAAACTGTTTATGTAATAAAATGTTTTCGTAGTTTGTGTTGTGCAAAATTATCACAAATTAAAAAGGATTCATGCCAATATTGTCCAAACCCCCACTTTTCTAGGGCGTTTCCAAACTTTTGGAGGGCAGTGTATATCAAAACTTCAACTGACTTTTTGCAGCATCAGATTCCAGATTTTTAAATAGTTGTATCTTGGCCAAATATTGTCCTTTCCTAACAAACATACATCAATGGAAAGCTTATTTATTCAGCTTTTAGATGATGTATAAATCTCAATCTCAAGAAATTTACACTTATGACTGGTTTTGTGGTCCAGGGTCACATAAATACATTGATCAAGCTTAATCTATTATGCATCATATACAAGTCTTTAAAATCCGATCGACACGTGCACTTTCGCCTCATTACCGTTTACCTATACGTTTGACAGCTTCTCCAATGCGCGCATATCTATGTTAAAGCGCGTGAAAGAACACAATTGCTTCAAAGCTCGAGTAAATGCAGTTTTCTTGCGTTCATAAGAAAGCTGTTTTTGACAGTTAACATACTGTTGTGTAAGTAAACGCTCTCATTACAAGACATTAACTTGACTTACCGTCCTCTGCTTTCACCGTGTTTTGTAGACTCAGCTGGATCAGGATGCAGAGTGAAATCAGGACAGAGCCTCTCATTGTCATGCCGTGTTCAGTCCCACAGCAGAATGAGCGTTCAGTGTTCTGCACACTCTTATTAACACAACTGCGTACTCTGGCCACACTTTGAACTTTGCTATTGAGCTACCTCTGGTCTCCTTCCCTGTGTACCGTCAGTCAGGGTCGCCGGGTCTACTAAAACATGCTTTCATGCTTGGTGGTTCGAAAAACGAACCACCAACCACCATCATTATTTTAATGATATTCTAATGAACCGCATTGTGATCATTGCATGCATCATTGCATGCAGAAAACAAACAAAGGAGCCGTTCGTTGTGGTTCTTGAAAAGAGATTTTTTAAAAACAAAATATCTCCTTTTGGAGTGGACTTTGAGATTTGTAACTTTGTAGATCTTTTTTATGCCCAAAGATACACACCACACACTGACTAAAGTTCAAAAAGTGAAAAAGCATAATAGCACCCCTTTAAGATATTAGCCTAATATTTCACCTACCTGACTGGAAATTATAAGAACAAACATGAATATTGTCAAGATTCTTGCCATGGAAATCCTGGTTCAGTTTGGCCAACTACAAACGCCTTTTATTCCTCAGACAGTTTTTTGCACTCTTCTCATTAACTCTGTCAGTCTATAGTACTTCCCAAATGTTTTTCCTGATCTGACCAATTAGTACAGCTCAAAACATGACAATAACTGACCATTTTCAGCAGCAATAATCAGCAAAATATGAAAGTTTCATTCAGTTCAGTGGCATTGTTTACTTTCAGTGCTGCCAATATGGCCGACTGATGACGCGTTGTGAAAACACTCTATAGGACTAGCAGGCTTTATATTTAGCATTTGCATGTAGAGTTGGTCTTAACAGAGCTAAAATAAAATGCTTTTGAATGTGTCCAGTATTATGTATCATTACTTTTAGACAATAGAGTGAGAGTGAAATTCTGAAAGGTTATATATAGGTTATTGTGTGTCCAAAATAATTATGAAAATTCAAAAACGCTACAGCCACGTATTCTACTATGAAATGTGCCTGTGTCTGAATGTCTGTTTTTGTTTTGGTCTGTGTGACTGCACTACTTAATTTATAATATTTCAACACCCCAGGTTGCCAGTTGAGGCTAAATACAGCATATTGCAGCCATTAAAGGATTAGTTCACTTCCAGAATAACAATTTCTTGATAATTTACTCACCCCCATGTCATCCAAGATGTTCATGTCTTTCTTTCTTCAGTCAGAAATTAACGTTTTTGAGAAAAACATTCCAGGGTTTTTCTCCATATAGTGGACTTCAATGGGAATCAGTGGACTGAAGGTCCAAATTGCAGTTTCAGTGCAGCTTCAAAGTGCTCTACACAATCCCAGACGAGGAATCATTTCTCGCAATTATATCTCACATTTCTGACTTTATTTTTAGCAATTGCATGATATAAACTCTAGCAAAAGTGTTTATATAAGGAAATTCTGACTTTATAACATGTAATTGTGAGTTAAATCATAATTGTCAGATATAAGCTTGCAATTCTGAGAACATATCCATCTTTTTTACCCCATCAAAACTGGACTTTATAACTTGCAATTGTGAGTGTATATCTCACAATACTGAGAAAAAGTAAGAATTGCATGAAAAAAAGTCAGAATTGTGAGATACAAATTCACATTTGTAAGAAGAAAGGTAGACTTCTGAGTTTATAGCTCGCAATTCTGACTTTATTTCTCACAATTGTGAGTTTATATTATGCAATTTAAAAAAAAACAGAATTGTGTCTATATCTTGCCATTCTGAATTTATTTCTTGCAAATGTGTTTATATCATAGTTCTGAGAAAAAATTCTGAATTGTAAGTTTATGTATAGTTTATATTCTGATTTTATAACTTGCTAATGAGAGTTTTTAATCCTGCAATTCTGACTTTATTTCTCACAACTGTGAGTTTATATCATGCAATTGAAAAAAAAATCAGCGTAATGAGTTTTTATCTTGCCATTCTGACTTTATTTCTCACAACTGTGAGAGTTTAAATTATGCAATTTAAAACAAAACTCAGAAGTGTGTTTATATCTTGCCATTCTGAGATTTCTTGCAAATGTTTACATCATGCAATTCTGAGAAAAAAAAAATCTAAATTGTACGTTTTTATCTTACAATTCTGACTTTATTTCTCGCAGTTGTGAGTTTATATCACACAATTCTGAGAAAAAAAGTCTGAATTGTGAGATAAAAAGTCACAACAACCTTATTTTATTTTTTATTTAGTGGCAGAAATGGGCTCCATAGCAATATTTTTGCTCCATACCATATTTTTGCATTCAAGTTCACATATAAATTATACCATTTTATTATAAATATAAATGTGTTTCCTTGACAGGTTTGCATTTCCCTATCTATAAGAACCTTCCCTCCAGAGCACCGGCGCTTCCTGCAGGTCCAGGTGTGACGGCTGAACCCAAACCCCCAGAAATAGACCTTTTTTTTTGTTTTATCTACACCTGTATGATCATGTATGCACAATTCTTTATGCTTTTATGCAAAATGTTTTATAACATCTCATTTACAGTCATCTGGATTTTGGCTCTGTATATATTTTAATAAAGTTGTGGCGTCCGTGTGTCTGTGTGTTTGTGCCTGATTCACTACTATATACAGCAGTAGATGAAAAACAGCATGTGTTTATATTGTATGTCACATGATTTAAATTATCACCCAAAGGGTGAATGTAAGAAGTCAGTCACTCACAGTCAGATCACTGTTTCAATTTAAGATTGTTGAAATATAAAGTAAAATAATGTAAATATACCTCATTTTTCAACTTTTATGTCAACCAATTTTTAAACGCCATAAAATAATAAACTGAAGTTAATGTGAAACTGTCATTGTTTTCTCTTTCAACACATCCTCATGTTAATAAAATACACTCTGAGCACATCTCTGCATTCTTAAAATGGAAATAACACTGGAGACTTGTGTATTGTGGAAGAATCACTCTTTATTCAGAAATATTTTCACATTGTTAATTTTTATTTGTTTGTTTTATTGCTACAGTATGATAACAGATACAGTGCTGCGGTGGAGCGGGATCACGGCTGTCCCGAGCTGGACTTGTACTGAAACAATGAGGCTCTTCATTATGATCATTAAAAGAACCAAATCATAGGAGTCATTTGCTTGTGAATCAGACACTGTTCGTGCTGTATATGTTATTGCGTTACAGTGAGTTTAAGTTATTATGCTTAACTAACTTTAGTAAGCAAAAGATCCATCAGACAGTTTTAAACTGTTAACCCCTAAGTTTGTGAGGTTTTTTTTACAACTGATTAAAATAACCAAATTTAAGAGTCATTTGCATGTGATTCGACTACGCTGATCGATCTGTATGTTTTTGAATCACTATTAAGAAGTTGTTCATAAGAGTCATTTTATTGTGAATCGGACACTGGTCGCACTGTGTATGTTATTTTAATAATACTGAGGTTAAGTTATTGTGATTAACTAGTTGGTTAAGGATTTATCAGACTGTTTTAAACAAGTAACTCTTTAATTAAAGAGATTAAATAACGGGATCTACTTACCTGCTAGCGAATGAATCTACTGACTACCACAAAACTATATAAAGACACGTTTTCTTGTCACTCTTTTATCTCAGTACATTCAATTCAGACCGCATTCACGACACGTTAAATATTATTTCTTTTGGCGTGTGGCCTTAACAGACGCACCATAAAGACGCGGATAGTGACAGGAACCTCAAGGCAGTATTACAGTGCCTTAAAGCCCCAGTGAGCAAGACAAAGGCGACAGTGGCAAGGAAAAACTCCCTACAAAATTAAATGTAGGAAGAAACCTTGGGAGGAACCGAGACTCATCTGGGGGTACCCATCCTCCTCTGGCCGGCACATATAAAAATACTGCCTATTTTACCTGTATTTCACAGGACTTACCTGTACTACAACACTTACCTTTAGTCTACAACTCTTACCTGTACTCTTCTACCCCCCCCTAACAACTGTCCTGAATGCACCTGTATGTTGGCCATGGCATTGAGATGGTCCTGTGCTGGTCTGTGGCTGTGTGTGCTGAACTAAAGGCTGATTGGGCTTTACCTGCCCACTGAGGGGTACCTGTGGCGGCGGCTTGAGGGTGCCTGGACTGACGCCGAAGCACTGAGGGACGTCTGGGTTGTGGCTCTTGTACTGTGTTTTCTAGCAGTGGCTCAAGGACAGCACTACATTGCCAGCAGCCATTCAACTACAACCACATCAACTTACTACACTGATTTTACATAGTTGAGGCCGATGATAGTTTGTCTATCATCTGGTTTTAAAAACCAGATGTAGAAAGTATGTGCATTATGCAACATTATGTGCATTTATAGTCATTTTCCTCAACTGGGAAATGGCATATACTTCTGGTTAGTAAAAAAAGTTAGTGTGCTGTGAGAGGAGAGTACATAGTGCGTACTATAAGTGCACACTGTATAGAAAGTCATTTGGGACAAATTCTACTTCATGTCCATTAGAAAATGTATTGTAAATTGTACATATTGCTTTTTGCCTAGTATATAGTAGGGAAGTAGGCATATTCAGATTTAGTAATGAAAGGAACCTCAGGAAGCTTTGGGCATGACAGGGGAGACCTCAAGCGGCATCGGCCGTCACAGGGACTTCAGGGAGCATTGGCTAAGACAGGGACTTCAGGGAGGCAATAACCCTGACAGGAAGTTCAGCAAACAGCAGCCGTAAAGTGACGACCATCACAGGTATCTCAGAAGCCATGGCCAAGTCAGGTACCTCAGGGACGAACCTCAAGCCTCATATATGACTAACGGCCTTATATTGAGAAAGCTTTAGGACAGTGCTTTCCAAACTTGTCCTGCAGACCCCCACCACTGCACAATATGTGTGTCTCTGTTATTAAAAACAGACATTTCAGTGTCTACAAATGAGCTGTTGAGATGAATTAGGTGTGTAAGTTGAGAGACGAACAAAATGTGGCTCCAGGACAGGTTTGGGAAGCACTGTTGTAGGTGACCTGTACTATACAACATTTACCTTTACTACCCAACACATACCTTTACTATACAACACTTACCTTTGCTATCGGTAAGTGTTGTAAACTCTACACCTCTTACTTGAATGGCCAAACATAGGTTCTGGAGAAGCCTTATCATTCAGTCCTGTCGATCTTAATTATGAGCAGCAGTCATTGTGTTGTCTCAGTGACAATTCTTTGACATCCCTTCACCTCCCTGTTTCCTCTTCTATTTCTGTTAATCTTGTGAACTCAGAGCTCAAGCTGAGTCTTGAGTTCGAGGCCTGAGCCTCCACTGACAACAACAAGCCAAGTTCATTTGCCGTTATCCATCAGGACTGGATGGGCAGGCAAACTCGTGAATAGTATTTTTCCATCCTTTAGTGCAGTTGTTTTCAGTTTTGATCCAGTCGTGTTGTTTGTGTCTTTTGTCTGACACACTCGTTTCAGTTCATGAAGCTCTCTCAGGATTGACAACCACTGCTGTAGTGAAATACTTTTCTCCTACAGCACTTACCTGCTCTCTGATGAAAGCAAGTGCTCAATGTAAAACTTTACAACATTTCTGGAAGATCCTACAGCAGAAGAATTAATATGTGCAATTTGGTAAGTAAACATATTGAGTATATAAGTGAATACATACACTTTATGTGTGTTTACTGTGTGATGTCAATGGCAAGATGCTGAGCGCCATCTCGTGTCTGTATCATCATACTGCAAACTTATTTCATTTAAAACCCACATTTCAGTTGATCCAGCCATACGATTACAAGCAACAACGTTTTAGATGGAGGTAAAGTGATCTAAAAATGTTTATAAAAGTACAAACAGCAGTAGTGCTAACGAATAGTCTAGCTTTGCCTCTTCGGGTGTCATGGAAACAAATCTACATATCAATAATAAACGTCATTTGGCTCAGTTCGCTTCATATAGCAGCACCATTAACGATTAAAATGACTGATATGCAAATGAAACCATTTCCATAATATGAAAACGCTAGTAAAGTAATAATTTGATCACGGACTCACCAGCAGCTGCAGATACAGATGTGGAGACTGAAGCAGCACAAGTTTAACCGTCGATGATTCGGTTCAAACAGGGCACTGTGACGTCATAACCCGAACATAGAACGTTCGCGCTCCCCATTCAACTCAATTCACTCCTTCATTAAACAGTGACAAATAACAACAAATACATAAATCACTTCCTGTTCCCCCAAAGTAAAAAAAATGCAATTCCAAAAAAAAAAAAAAAAAGAAAAAAAAAGAAAAAAAGCATATTGTTGTATGTTAATACTTAAGTGATTTCTGGTTGCTTATTTGATTCGGTATTCATAAATGCAGATGATTCAAATCCAGTGTTGGGCACGTACCTTAAAAAAAGTAATTAGTTATAGTTACTAGTTACTTCTCACAAATAGTAACCGAGTTAGTAACTGAGTTACATCATTATAAAAGTAACTAATTACCAGACAAAGTAGCTATTGCGTTACTTAAAAAAAAATCTAATTTAATATAACTATAAAATAAATATAAAACATTGTACACTAATCTACACTATTTTAATGTTGTTGTGGGCAGTGTTGGGAATGTTACTTTGAACTTTAGTAATTAGAATAACCATGTATGAATGCATGTTGGTCATGTTGACTGAACTTAGGACTGGTGTTGATATTGTTTGTAATTTAGTGTTTCTATGAACGTCTTGTCACTACCACGAATTCTACTATTAATAACAATATTAAACACACTAAGGTATAATGAGCTGCTGGGTTCATGAATATTAATCACGTTGTCTCCGTTCGCTCGAACAGATTTGCTGTAATCAAAACAGGGACGATAATAGGTGAGCGCCAGCCAATGAGATTGCTGTTTGCACATTAGTTCCACCTACTAACGGAGAAACCAGCAGTTCTTAAAAGCTGAAGTATTCCAAATGAGCTCCGTTGTTTTGAGAGGAAAATACAACAAAGAATATCGTTTACACGTAGCACGTCAATTCTGCATGGTATAAGACTCTGTCGCTCTGTATCTTTCTTTGCGTGTGTGTGAGACAAAGTGACGGCTAGTTGTGTGCCATCACACTAGAGTTTACAGCTCATCAAATACAGGTACGCTGCGCATCCATTCAGATGAACTGAAAAATAAAATTATAATAATATTATAATAAATGATAGTAACGCCGTATTTTATTGGCAGTAATGGTAACGGCGTTGTAACGTAGGAAACAGTAATTCGTTTGATTACTCGTTACTGAAAAAAATAACGCCGTTAGTAACGCCGTTTATTTATAACGCCGTTATTCCCATCGCTGTTCAAATCACTCCCACACTTTATTTAAAACTGTCAAACCAAGGGAAAAAACGTGTGGAAGCTGCTAAATCATATAGAGAAGGACTTAGTAAGCAGGTATGGGCACAATATTTTGACAAACTAAAGTTAACAGGTGGTAAAGATAAGAGCTGTATTAGTTAAGATATTAGCCTAATATTTCACCTACCTGACTGTAAATCTGAACAAACACAAATGTTGTCAAGATTCTTGCCCTGGAAATCCTGGTTCCAACCACAAACGCCTTTTGTTGCTCACATAGTTTTTTGCACTTTTCTCATTGCTTTGTTATAACTTTTGGCAGTCTATAGTACTCTGCAAATGTTTTTCCTGATCTGACCGATTAGTACAACCTAAAACATGACAATAATTGAGCAATATCAGCTGAATATGCAAGTTTCGTTTGGTTTAGTGGCACTGTTTATTTTCAGTGTCACCAATATGGCTGATTGATGACACGTTGTGAAAACAGTCCCCTGGTAAAAAAAACAGCATATGCTGGTAGCTATGTTTTGATGCTGGGATGCTGGTTAGGTATGTTTAGGTATGCTGGTTTAAGCTTGTCCTTAGCTGGTTTATTCTGGTCCTTTGCTGGTTTAAGCTGGTCCTTTGCTGGTTTATGCTGGTCCTTGACCAGCAACATGACCAGCATAAACCAGCAAAGGACCTAACCAGCATCCCAGCATCAAAAAATAGCTACCAGCATATGCTGTTTTTTTTCACCAGGGTCTATCCACCTTATTTTTCCCATAAGAGTGGGTGCAGCCATTTGTAATTTTTTTGTGTCTGGCTTCCGGTCTCATCCATTTCCAGCTATTTTTAGCTGCACAAAAAGCTCATTTTGCTGCTTGATATTGCAAACTGGTGTGTCTTACCATATTATTTTAATGTATTATCTTAATTATGAACACACTGGTTTGTAGTGCATACTGTTTTACCGTTTACTGCACTTTGATATTCTTCTCGTTATTTCCCTATGGGGGATTATGAACCGGACGTCTAACACATTACCAGAAAACAGCTTACTTCCGCACTGAAAAATAAGGTGGATAGGCCTAGCAGGCTTTATATTTAGCATTTACATGTAAAGTTGGTCTTAACAACAAAAATAAAATGGTTTTGAATGTGTCATGTTATGTATCATCACTTTCAGACGAGAGTGAGGCTTGAACTTGCATTATAATGTTGTAGATATTTTGATCTTCAAGTACTAATTCATTCTTTTTTCTATAGGTGCTAAAGAAATTTAGAAAGGTTATAAATAGGTTATTGTGTGTCCAAACCCTGATAGCACACGTACATCTCGGAGACGTCTATTTTACGTCTGCAAGACGTAGTTTGTTCATCTGCAATACGTCTATTGGACGTTTCCTATCAGATGTCAAATAGACGTCTATTAGATGTCTTTAAGATGTTTATGATTTAGAATGTATTTAAAACTGACATCTTACAGACGTCCGTCAGATGTTTGTACACAGCAGATGCTTTCCAGATCAAGAGATCTTTAACAGACATCTTGTGTTCAGACATCTTGCCTCAATTTGTGTTCTGAAGATTAACGAAGGGGTTTGGAACGACATGAGGGTGAGTAATTAATGACAGAATTTTCTTTTTGGGGTAAACTATCCCTTTAGTCAATGGCATTGGTAAATAAAAGGTTTTATTATTGTCTGAGGCTGCATCCACATCACTAGGTGTCAGTATAAGCCAGCACAGAATGATTATTGATTCCACCAGTAGAGAGCAGCGTAGTAACATCAGCCGTTTATTTACCTGTCTGTGATTCTTACGTTAAACAGTTTAAACTCACACAACCTATATATCATTTAGATTAGCAAGAAATGTGTCTGTGATTGATAAAAACCACCAAACAACCCTGTTATAAGTGACATAGTAAAACTTGGCAACAATAAGTATCATTACCGATCTCTTAAGTGTAAGTTCTGAATGGAATTTTAATGGCATATCTGCATTTTTCTTCATAAACTTTCACCAGTCAACACGAGCAAAGGAACAGTCTGACACCTAGTTGTGGGTGTGACATTAAAACCGAATGTTTTGTACCCTGTAATTTGCTGTGAGGTACATAGCTGCCCTTGTCATTGCCGGGAGGTAAGTGACGTTGAGGTCAAAATTCATAAAATGTTAAACACGCAGTACTAAGAAAGGCTTTGTTGTGATCCACATGTCATATACATACTTGAACGCAGAAAATACAGACATTTTAGGACACTGTATGATTTACATATCTTGTAAATGTGACGGCTTGTGAGGAAGTCATCGGGTTTTGCAGTAGGGTGTGGTCGATGATTGTTCATGTCGAAGCAGAGAGAAAGTATGTAAATAAGGGTGGGCCGACATTACAGAAGGACAAAACAGACGCAAAACACGAAAGGACAGGGTGAGGTAAATACATTTTTTTGCTGACTTGTGACAGACGGCTGGACTCAGCATGAATGGATTTCTGTTATGAAACGCACAGAAAGTGCACAGTCGATCCCTAACAGAAAATTCGTTTTCTGGCAAAATCAGGTTGACAAAAACACGAACTCTCTTTATTTCCTTTTTATTGCTTTTTTATGAACATAGATCTATGACACTCACACATGCAATTTTACAAGACATTATTTTGAATTCCACAATATACTAGACATTCGATAATCAAAGACTTTGAAAAAGAGAACATTCCATGTATTCTTATAGGTCAGAAAGTTCAAGACCTCTTTGAAGAATCACGTCTCCATATGTAAAAAAGTGTCTCAAATATTTAAAGATTGCAAATCACTCATAACAGTCTATTTGACAATGCTGCATACACACCAGATTAAATATAATTTGAAAACATACCAACCCAAAACAAACATTCAACATGTAGCATCCATAATAAAAAAGTTTATACAAAAAAAAATGTCAGTAGAATTGCTAACTGTCAAATTAATGCACATATTGCACTGTATACTATTACGAAAAGTAGGTAAATTCATAAGTGAATAGAAATGATCCGTATGTGTTTGGCATAAAGTGATGTTGTTTTGTAAAAAATGTTTTTAATCAACTGCGGGCTTCCATTCAAACATTCAGATGGTATTTTACCATATGTCCTCATATGATTATAGATATTATTTGTACACTAAATAATGACACATCTGTACAAAACACCAAAACAGAAGAAAACCCACTAGATTTTAAATCGGACTAGTAAGAAATAAGCAGTTCTGTTATAAAACATAATACAGTCTTCTTATATCATCAACTCCCTCACAATTCCAGCTTCCAGCTAAAATGTCTTGCCCACCATGATAATACAGATATTTTTCTACAAATATCTAAAAAAAAAGCAAGTATTTTAAACATGATTACATTCCCAAGATATAATTATTATATCCTGGATAATCTGTTTCTGTATATTCAAAAAGAAAACAAAATACAGGCAACAGCCAGTATATAAAAAAAAGACATATTGCAGTAAATCCCTGAGGATTTTTTGGGAAAATAACAAAAGGGCTAAACAGGATGTGTTCATCCTATACAGTAGCAAAAAAAGTCTTGTGTGTGTTTTTCCATTTTTCAGATTATTTATGTTGCTGGTGTTCCGGTAGGGATTTGCGTTTTCTTTATCCATTGTCCTTATTAAATATCTTCTTGTTTGACAATATAATCCATTCAGAACCCCAAGTCTGAAAATTGCTCTCTCTCGAACCCTTTCTGTAAAACACAAAGCAAAAAACACCTTGTGAGTGAGTGACGCTTTTACATAGTTGTTCCAGGTAGCGTACTGGCTAGCATCCCAGATTTGAAGTAGAAGACAGAAAACGTTTTTTTTCACCCATGGCGTTCTATGGTGTGTTGGGACATGCTCATGAGGAAATCACCTGAAATCCACATTCGCAGGGTGTGGCTGAACATCTACCCCTCCGTATCAACAATGTTTTAAGTGTGTATGTTTGTGTATTTTGGAAATAACTCAAATACGAGTCTGTTATTTTTTCCCGTCTAATTATCCAGTATGGTGTGTTTATTCGCGTGTTTGTGTGAATGTGTGTGTGTTTGTGAGCTTGTCAAATTACTGGAAAATGTCTAGAGGGCAGAACGGAATGACAGTAATCGTGATGTACAACTGTACCAGTTTGTAATATGCCAAATACACACTGAAACAGACACATTCTGAGGGTGTTTTTTCTAAGCTGAATGAAGAGAAACGGTAAAAATGTACATTTTTAAACTTTGTGTCAGTGCTGCTTGATGTTTAAGTTTTGTAGATTGTAAATGGTTTCCAGCGTGTTGCTATATGGTTGCTAGGGTAATGTGGGTGGTTGCTAGGGTGTTCTGAGTGGTTGCTGATAGGTCTGTCAAACGATTAATCGTGTACCAAATAAAGTTTGAGTTAGCCTAATATATGTGTGTGCAATACATAATAATTACTAGGGATGAGCGAGTACAGCATTATCTGTATCTGTATCTGTATCTGTTAACCATATGAATTATCTGTATCTGTATCTGTACTCGGAGTGGGCGGGGCCTAACCCGGAAGTGGGTGAGATTTAACCTGGAAGTGGGCCATGTTGTCTTGAAATGGGCGGGGCTTTAACCGGTATGTTATTTTAAGCATGCAATTGATATGGGTTGATCAGAAATTGTTATATTTATTGCTGATTAGAAAACTATTTACATGACAGCATCAGCCTTGAGCTTCAGATCAGTGGTTTTGATCATGATAACAAACGAACTATATACAGAACAAGTTTTGCAACAATGAATACAACACATGCGGTTGCAATTATGAAGTAAAATGTAATGAACAAGAGTTTTCATTTCAACATAACTTTCTTTTTTTAACCTTGAGCAGTGTGATTTTTTTATTTATTTATTTATTTATGAAATACAGAATAAATATGTTATGTAGCCTAATTTGCACGCATTGGGGAGTGGCGCTCTAAACGCGGGGTATTAAAATTGCTTTTGAAGGCGCGTGCGCGTTTTACTTTCGGTTTTGTTTGAACCATCGCGCGAACTCTCGGCGGTGCTGAACTGGATTTTGAAAAGTGCCCAGTGGAAATTCGCCCCGGTACATCGTATGCTATATTAAAGGTCTTTTTAAAACACTATTTGAATGTATTAAGTCATATTAAGCGTTTTAAAATGCCCCGGCAAATGGAAATTCCGCCGGAAGTGCCGCTGCTTCCTTTTACACTGAAATGCCTTCCGTTTGCACTGAGATGCCTTCCGTTTGCACTGAGATGCCTTCCGTTTGCACTGAAAAGTTCACGCACATCCACATATGAAATCACTTGCATATATGTATATACACAACTCAAGCATGCGTCTTACTAGCCTATCACAGAACGCAGACACAGTAAACTACCCAATGAGGATTTTTATTCAATCCGAGCACAGATATTGACTCGTATTACTCGTATGATACTCGTACTCGGCAAAAGTGCTTTATCCGTGCCGGATACTCGTTTCAGCCGAGTATCCGGCTCAACTCTAATAATTACACACAGTATACACACACATATATCTTAGGCTAACTCAAACTTTTATTTTGTATGCGATTAATCGTTTGACAGCCCTAGTTGCTGACTGGCCTGAATCACAAGCATCCACTCTTAAGTCTCTACGATATTCAGGTCTCTAGATAAGACTTGAATCACTATTTTTATGTAGTTTTCACTAATTTTCATATCATAATTTCAATCATTTAAAAAAGCGATTTAATGAAACGCATGATTTGAACCGTCATTCATATCTGTAGCATAAAGGTGTGGGAACACCTATGAACCAAAATTTATCACTTAGTGTAAAATCAAAGACGACTGTATTTTCAAACAAAGCACTGACACCTACTGGTGTGGATGAATTACAGAAAACCAAATGTTTTTGAATACGAAAACAATTTTCTGGTGTACTTGTTGTCTGTAATTAAAAACAATCAGATAGTAGGTAAATTAGCAAAAGAATGTGACTTCAGTAGGTTGTGTGACCTCAAAATGATGGCCACCTTTAGGGGGCGACCTGCTCCATGTAGTCCAGGGGTGTCAAACTCAGTTCCTGGAGGGCCGCAGCCCTGCAGAGTTTTGTTCCATCCTTGCTCCAACACACATACTATGCAGTTTTCAATTAAGCCTGAAGGACTTGATTAGTTGGATCAGGTGTGTTTAATTAGGGTTGCATCTAAACTCGGCAGGGCTGCGGCCCTCCAGGACCGAAGTTTGACACCCCTGATGTAGTCTCATGAGTATGTACATGAATGTTAAAACAGGATTGTTAGAAGGTTTACTAAAAAATTATTTTTAAAAATAAAGTAAATATAAGTGGTGCTTGCTATGTTAAAAAGTCACTTTTACGATGCTAGGTGTTATGGGTGGTTGCCAAGGTGTCGCTATGTAGTTGTTAGAGTGTTCTGAGTGGTTGCTAGAGCTTTGCTGTGTGTTTGAGGACTGTCCCAAACCTTTAAGTCTTTATGACTTTATAGTCTATAGATATGGCTCAGATCACACTTCCAGTGTAAATCAATGTAAATTCACCAATTTACGAAAATTCGAATGTTTGATCATTTCGGAAAAGTGTATGACTAGACGAAACGCTTAATTTGAACTGTGTCATTCATGCATGTAGCACAAATGCATGATTATATCTACACACTATTGTAGATATAGGCGCATTTGAATCACATGACTAAAAATATCTGATAATAGTAACATTATCCCAATAAAGTGATTTGTTTTTGGTTATTTTGACTGGACGCTCCATGTAGAATAGATTATGTAAGTTTCATGTGAATGTACATCAATTTTTAACACATTTTCAAAAGTCCTACCAAATTTTTACAGAGCAAAACCTTTTAAAATATGTATATAATTTATATGGTCTTAATACTTACGGCTCTGTAATCTTTGTGTAGTTTCTTGTACTGGAACATGTTGCTCAGCACTGTTGCTGCAGCTTTGGCGGCTTTTAGTTTGCCAGGGCTGGAGGGAAATTGAAATTGCAACGTTAGTTTTTGCAACTTTAAACGCTTGTGTTGCTTTTTGTTGTATATTAGAATGACTTCGAGTTTTACCTGCTATCATGAGCGATCTTGATGCCCAACAGTTTGGACAGACCATCGAAGTAGGTGATGTCTCGTGCAGCCACCATGCTGCTGGTCACCAGGTTGTTGAGGGCTCCACAGATGTTCACCACCACGTCACTGGACGGCTCCTTCTGGCGGCCATCGTCGGGCAGTTTGACAATCAAGGGATTTACCACCTTTGTGGCTAAAATGAATGAGTTTGAACAATGAGCTTCTATAAGGCCACAGAGGTGCGATGTGCTGAAGTTTTGTGGCTAAAGAAGGAAGCCTCACCCATGTCGTTCTTGTCCTTGGCATGACGGGAGAGGTTTCTGAGGAAGCCGGTGAGAGAACGCATTTCTGAATCGTTGTTGGTCTTGAAGAGATCCAGAATGACGGGCAACATCCTATGCTGCTCCAACGCCACACGACTCAAGATGGACGCCCACTGAAACATAAAAGAGAAGTTTAAATGTTTAAATAATAACTAGCTACGAGCTGCAGATGCTAAAGTAGTCTGATTGATTACTAGGTGGTTGCTAAGGTTTTCTGTGTGATTACATATTTTTTAACATATTTTTTCAATTGTTTTCAATGGAAGTGCTGTTTTAAAGACGTCAGCAGTGTGACAAGGCGCTTAGTGTCTTTTTTTATGCTAAGTGCGCTGCTTTAAAAACGACTCTTCCATTGAAAACAAGCAGAAAAAAATATGCTAGCCTTGGGGAAAAAACACTTTGGTGAACACACTCTTAGTTATGTTGGCTGTCTACTTAAAACCATCTAGCAACTGGCAAAAAACCACCCTGAACAGTCTAGTGACAACTCGCAAGGCTAGGGGATGTGTGCCAGTTGGCCAGTGTGGTATTTGCCCCACCCCTTCTCGACTGTGATTGGACGGCTGGCTAAAAAATAAGGACTTCCCATTGAAAACAATTAATAAAAATACACTAGCCTTGGGGAAAAAACACTTTGGTGAACACACAGCCTTAGTTATATTGGCTGTGTCTACTCAAAACCACCTAGCGACTGCCAAACAACCATCCTGAACAGTCTAGCAACAACTCACAAGGCTGGAGGATGTGTGACAATTGGCTTGTGTGGTCTTAGCCCTGCCCCTCCTCGACTGTGATTGGACGGCTGACTAAAACATGACAGTGATGTACGCTACGTTTTACCCAAAGTTGAACATTCTTCAACTCTGAGGAAACAATTCAAAACGCTTAGCATTAAAAAGACGCTTAACGTCTTGTCACATTGCTGACATCTTAAAACGGCACTTCCATTGAAAACGACTGAAAAAATATGCAAGCTTTAGGACAAAAATGCTTTGGTATACACACAAGATTTGTTATGTTGGCTTTGTCTACCCAAAACTACCCTGAACAGCCTAGCAACAACTCACAAGGCTAGGGGATGTGTGCCAGTTGGCCAGTGTGGTATTTGCCCCACCCCTTCTCGACTGTGATTGGACGGCTGGCTAAAAAATAAGGACTTCCCATTGAAAACAACTAATAAAAATACACTTGCCTTGGGGAAAAAACACTTTGGTGAACACACAGCCTTAGTTATATTGGCTGTGTCTACTCAAAACCACCTAGCGACTGCCAAACAATCACCTTGAACCGTCTAGCGACAACTCACAAGGCTGGAGGATGTGTGACAATTGGCTCGTGTGGTCTTAGCCCCGCCCCTCCTCGACTGTGATTGGACGGCTGACTAAAACATGACAGTGATGAGTGCTATGTTTTACCCAAAGTTGAACATTCTTCAACTCTGAGGAAACAATCCAGAACGCTTAGCATTAAAAAGACTCTTAACGTCTTGTCACATTGCTGACATCTTAAAAACGGCACTTCCATTGAAAACGACTGAAAAAATATGCTAGCTTTAGGACAAAAATGCTTTGGTATACACACAAGATTTGTTATGTTGGCTTTGTCTACCCAAAACTACCTAGCAACTGCCTACCAATCATCATGCAACTTCCTAACAACTACCAGCCGTTAGTCAGCCGTCCAATTGCAGTTGAGGAGGGGCGGGGCAGCGACCAACGTTGTCACTTGGATGTTCATGGTGGTAGTTTGGCAGTTGCTAGGTGGTTTGAAAAGACACAGCAAACAGCATTTTTATACCAAAGCATTTTTGTCCCAAAGCTATCATATTTATTCAGTTGTTTTCAATAGAAGTGCCGTTTTAAAGAGTGTCCGCAGTGTGACAAAGCGTTAAGTGTCTTTTTTATGCTAAGCGCTATGGATTTTTTCCTCTGAGTTGAAGAATGTTCAACTTTGGGTAAAACGTGGCACTCATCACTGTTAGTTTTTAGTCAGCCGTCCAATTGCAGTTGAGGAGAGGCGGGGCAACGACCAACTATCACACATCCTCTAGCCTTGTGAGTTGTCGCTAGACTGTTGTTTGGCAGTTGCTAGGTGGTTTTGAGTAGATACAGCAAACATAACTAAGGCCGTGTTTTCACCAAAGCGTTTTTTTCCCAAGGCTAGCATATTTTTCAATTGTTTTCAATGGAAAGTCATTTTTTTTAAAACGTCAGCAGCGTGACGATGCGGGGTTAATGCTCTTTTTAAGATGTCAGCGGTGTGACAAGGCGTTAAGTGTCTTTTTTATGCTAAGTGCTCTGGGTTTTTTACTCAGAGTTGAAGAATGTTCAGCTTGGGGTAAAACGTAGCGTTCATCACTGTCGTGTTTTAGTCAGCCGTCCAATCACAGTCGAGGAGGGGCGGAGCAAATACCACACCGCCCAACTGTCACACATTCTCTAGCCTTGTGAGTTGTCGCTGGGATGTTCAGGGTGGTTGTTTGGCAGTTGCTAGGTGGTTTTGAGTAGATACAGCCAACATAACTAAGGCAAATACCGCAACGGCTAACTGTCACACATCCTGCTTGTACTATGACTGAACAACACTGCACTCACAGCTAAGTGCTAATGTAAGGTGAACCTCTTACCCTCTTGTCTCCAGCTGTGATGTTCTGCAGGGCTCCGGCCGCGGCCTCTCGCGTTGTGGGGTTGAGCTCGCAGCGCTGCAGCACCTGGCTGTACAACCCCACTATCTGAGGGTGCCAGAGCCACTCCATGTTCTTGGGCTGTCGTGACACTTCTGTAAATGTGGTGAGGTCCTGATTCTGTCTCTGGAAGAAAAGACAAAATATGAGATTAAGCTCAAGTCTGAGAATGAAAATAGGATAGTTAAAGAGGAAATTGAAGCCAGCTTCTTACATCTTTGGCCTTCTTGCTATTAGGGGTGAAGCAGCCGATAGCTTCTCCTTTTGAGGAGCCCTGAGCTCGACTCGGACCCTCCAGTCGCAGAAGTGCTGATGCGGGAATCTCACTGTACAGCTGATAGGACAGATTCCTCAACACACACACTGCGTTCTCCACACCCTGAGAGAGGAACACATTCATGAATGGCCATGTGAACACACACCTCGCAAGCGGAGGCAACAACAGAGGCGGAATGTAAAAAAGAGGGTGTTACACTATTACCTTTCCATTCACTGAACCATCCGGCAAGCATTTCTGAATATAGCCAACCAGAGCATCTATAAGGCCATGGGTGTCTCGCATCTGCTGTCTGGTCTTCTCGTTCACTGAGCTCAAGTTCCTATATGGAGAAACAGAAGGATATATAAAAAGCTAAATCTCACAAAAACATTTCCAGATCTTGTTTCACCAGATTAAAAACGATATATTATATACATCTACTGCATTAACGTATATATTTATACATATAATAATAAAAAAAAATTATTTAGGATACCATTATTTTCAATGGTAAATCTCATTATATTGTCGTTACTAAAATATGCATTTTTTTAAAAATGCATTATTATAAAATTAAAATCGCAATAAATAAATAAATAACAGTCCTAATAAATAGTCCTAAAATAGCCAAGGTTTCTATAATTTTCTAAAAACAACAGTTCTAAAAATATGCCTAATTTTCCAAAAATAACAGTCCTGAGAATAGAATTCATTTTCTAGAATTTTCTTTCAATTTGTCTTAAAAATATTTTTATACCTTTCTAAAAAAAAAAAATGTTCTAAAACACTCTTATGTTTCCGTAGTTTTTAAAATTAGCACTCCTAAAAACAGAATTAATTTTCCATTTTTTTAAAATGAGCACTCCCAAAAACATAATTAATTTTTCTAAAAACAAGTCTTAAAATAGACTTGATTTCTAAAATTTTAGAACAGTCTTAAAATTTTCTAAAAAAAAAAAAACAGTCTTAAAAATAGAATTGTTTCCATATTTTTTTACAATTAGCCCAAAAACAGAATTAATTTTTTTATTTTTTTAATTAACAGTCCTACCATTTTTTATACTGAACAGTTATAAAATATTTTTTAAAAACAGCCCTAAAAATAGAATTAATTTTCTATCATTTTTAATTTTCTTTTGATTCTCTAAAAATAACAAACCTAAGAATATAATTTATATTCTATAATTTTTCAAAAATAACAGTCCCAATCAATTTTCTTCATATTTTTTTAAAACAACTGTCCTTAAATAAGTGTATTTTTCTAAAATAGTCTTTCTTTAAAATTATCCTCCAAAAATAACAGCCCTAAAAACAAAATTAATATATTTTATATTTTTTTCAAAAATAGATTTTTTTCTCATTTTTATAATTTTCCAAAAAGAACAGTCCTAAAAATGTATGTATTATTCTAATAGTCCTAAAATAGATTTTTAAAATATTTTTCCAAAAATAACAGACCTAAAAACAAAATAATATATTTTATAATTTTTCTAAAAATATAATTACCTGTAATTTTCCAAAAATAACAATCCTAAAAATATAACTAATTTACTATAATTTTCTGAAAATAACAGTCTTAAACATAAAATTCATATTTTATAATTTTCTAAAAAAATGACAGTCCTAAAAATAGGTTTTATTTTCTATAATTTTCAAAAATATAGTCTGGCTTGGGTTTTGTTGAAAACCTGACTCAAGTATACATGTTCTCAGGTTTCCTAGCCGGGGTGTGGCTAGAGGGTTTTTTTTTATTCACTGAAGTTCAATGAGTTCCTACAGGAACAGGAACAAGTAAAGCGGAACTCAAAACAGTCTGTGTGTGTGTGTGTGTGTACCTGAGGCAGCCGGTAGTGTTGAAGAAAATGTCGGACTCTGAGGGGCTCAGCTCAATCTTGTCCTGGTCCTTAGGGTTGGAGAGGGGAATCAGAATCCTTTCTGTCAATTCAGGAAGAGTTTCTCGTGCCAGCCTTTCTTTCAGGTTATCCTTCGAAGACAGATTCCACAGAATACCTACAGGGAGAGAGAGCAAAAGAGAATGAGGAAAAGAGCATGGGAATATGTCGTGGGAAATAGATAAGAATTTGAATAAAGATAAGGAAAAAAACTGCAACAGTTTCCACAAATTTCCCAAATCAAACTTCCTTGCAAAAGATTCACTATGATGTCATGCCCCAATTCTTAGTGGTGGGATTCACAGGGGATAGATTTATTTGGTCTATTGGAGTTCCTGCATATCCAGGCACGCACAGAGCCGTAAGGACTGACATTAACCTGACTCACCTACAGGAGTCCGCTCATTCCACTGCACATGTTGAGACAATGCTGAGCAATAAAGTAGTCTGATGCAATACTAAGAGATCAGTGAACGCCCTGCGTGGAACGCATGCAGGTACACATGCACACATCGAGTATGATGCTAAAGACCTGCTCATACGTCATATACTGACTCATTTAACACTGAGGACAACTGAGAGACTCATATGCAACTATTACAGAAGGTTCAAACGCTTACTGATGCTTCAGAAGGAAACCCAATGCAGAGCCAGGGGGTGAAAACTTTTGGAATTTAACTTTGTCTTCTGGGAAACATAGAGTATATTCTGTAGCTTCTGAAGTGCAGTACTTAATAAAATAAATATGACATTTAGGCAAAATAAGAAAAATGTACAAATCTTCATTCTGTTCAAAAGTTTTTACCACCAGCTCTTAATGCATTGTTTTTTTTTTTCCTTCTGAAGCATCAGTGAGTGTTTGAACCTTCTGTAATAGTTGCATGTGAGTCCCTCAGTTGTTCTCAGTGTGAAAAGATGGATCTCAAAATCATACAGTCATTGCTGGAAAGGGTTCAAATACACAAAAATGCTGAAAAACCAAAGAATTTATGGGACCTGAAGGATTTTTCTGAAGAACAGCAAGCAGTTTAACCAATCAGGCAAACATGGGACTCATGAACAACTATCACTAAACAAAAAAACACAGCTGTGGATCATTCAGGTAACAACACAGTATTAAGAATCAACTGTATGTAAACTTTTGACCTCAACTGTATAATGTTTCTGAGAATATTTTTGTGTTATGTATTTGTAAGGGCCAGTGCTAGTATCAACGCAAACCCTCTTTTGGTGTTAAAAACTACTGTGTGGAAAATTAGCAATGAAACCGTGTCCACAGTTATTAGTCATATGCGGCTAAACGTAATGCATATGCATTTGTAGGAGTTTCCACTTTCAATGTTAAATTTGTGGAAGAGAATTTAAATGAATCACGTAAGCCATTACTAAAAAGCATGTCTCAACTCATTTTGTGCAGATTATGGGCACCCAAGCAAACTGCATCTGTTTTCTTTCATTTGTGCATTGTCAGTAGATCAACAACAGAACATTTCATTACCGTCTGTGCTTTTGCCATCTCACACTAATTTGCTTTGTTTAGTAAATCAGGCACCTAAATCGTTATCTTAGCAACATGCAAACTTCAAACTCTATTGGAATCCATTGTGAATCTACATGTGTGGCATGCAAAGCTGCTTTCTACATACAAGCATTACAAATCAGTCATTAACGAGGTCTGTCATTAGCATGACTGCAACTACCATGTGCAAGGCTCAGAAAGCTATTATACTTTTTGTGCACAAAGAAAACAAAAAAATGTATTCTCGTAGGTTCATAACATTACGGTTAAACCACTGATGTCACGTGGACTATTTTAACGATGTCCTTACTACTTTTCTGGGCCTTAAACGTGTCAGGTCTGAATATAAACCAAAGTCTTACAGGTTTGGAACGCCATCAGGTTGAGGTAATTAATGACAGAATTTATATTTTTGAGTTAACTATCCCTTTAGGGGCATTCACACTTGTCATGTTTAGTTCGATTAAAACAGAGTAAGTGTGAACGCTACTATCTGAACCCTGGTGCGCACCAAACAAGCAGACCCAGACCTACAAAAAGATGGGTCTCAGCCCGCTTCCAAACGAACTCTGGTGCCTTTTGATTAAATATGAATGCAACAAGGACCAAATTCTTCTAAACGAACCAAAAACAAGAAATAATGACAAGATCCGATCCTATGCGACATGATTTCATGAAGGGAATAAGTGGTGTATCCAAAACAAAATGAGCAGACGCCAAACCTGCAGCAACAAGTGGCTTTTGTGAGCTCTTTGTGAGTTCGCAGATGGTGAAAATAAAATTATATACACACAACAATGGGCGCGTTTAGTTCAGCAGATGGCATTAGGTGTATTTGACTTAATAATTCGCTTTAAGTCAAACGCACCTTTTCCTTTTGTTGGAGTGTTTGTTGAGTTCCATCACAAAATGTACGTCATTCAACCCGAGAAATCAGGTTGTGAATGTATCACTATGCCTTTAGGATCAGTATCTTAAGGTTCTTAAGTGGACCAGGACCAAATTTGTCATTTTCCTTTTTAGTCAGGACCAAATGAACCAAACGAACCGAAATACAAGTGTGAACACACCCTTAAAGGATGTTATAAACATTGGCGTTACTAACAAGCAACAAAATGACGATTGTAACGCCAGTAAAGTTAACTAGAACAGCACAGCTAAAATGCCCACCTGTGATGTTCTTGCGGAGTTCGTGGTCGTCTTCTTTAAGGGCCTCTATGAGTTTGGGGATCCCGCCAGCTTCAATAAGGGCCACTTTGTTCTCCATGTTCTCGTAGATGAGGTTTCTGGTGGCGCCGGTGGCGTAGCGCTGCACCTCTTGATTCTCGCTGGTAAACAGCTGCACCAGGAGAGGAATGCCCTTCAGCTGTTTCACCTGAAAGAAAAAGTAGTTCTACTTATTTAGCAAACACACTTTTACACTTTTCACTCAAATGCTTCTTCAAAGCAGTTACATACCTGTTTCTTTGCTTCATTGTTGTGGTAACACTCATGCTGAATGTAGGCAGCTCCCAACATCTGAAGACTGGGATCGGAGTCCTCAAGATAGCTAATGGCAGTCGGCATGTCCAAATTGCTGAGTCTATGCAGGAAAGTATGAAAATTTTTAAATAATAAATCATTAGCTCAGCAACATGTTAGCAGCAAATTTATTCGGAATCAGTTGTGAGTCTATTTGTGTGGCACGCAGAGCTGGTTCTTATGAAGAGCGTGCCAAATCAATCATTAATGAGGGTTTGTTATTAGCATGCAGTCTTCCGTAACTCAATACTCCAAATCGACCTCTCTGGTGATGCATATTGGACTTTTTCAATCATTTTATCCACATAAACTCCACCCCTTGACTTCAGTCCTGATCTACTTCCATGCAATCAACAACCGATGAACAGAACCAAGTCTACACCCAACTTTCCTACCCATAATTTCTTATCTTAGTTCATAATTTCTAATCGTAGTTTCTTAACTAGTGCTACATCCATTTTGAGAGTCAGCATTATTTAAATTATTTTCAAAAACTTTGCATAACAGGACATTCCTCCATGTGTGTTTGTGTGTGTCGTAGCATGTGAACTTCACACATTGAGCTCTGGAGCTCATGTTGGAAATTTGGGTTTTTCAACCCTGTTCCCAACTTTCCTACCCATAATTTCGTACTTTTTTTTCACTACTATTAAAATACCCCAAATATTTTTTTAAAACAAATTCATTTTTTAAGTGGAAACTTAAAAGGTTGTTTCTTCGTCAAATAATTCACAAATTAGCTTATCTTAGTTTCTTAACTAGTAGCATTATTTGAAAAAACTTCAACGTAACAGGACATTCCTCCATGTGTGTTTGTGTGTGTTGTAGCATGTGAACTTCAGACATTGAGCTCTGGAGCTCATGTTGGAAATTTGGGTTCAAATCTAGCCTGCGCAGTTTTTCAACCCTGTTCCCAAATTTCCCACCCATAATTTCTTACATTTTCGCTACTATTAAAACACTCCAAATATTTTTTAAATTCATTTTTAAGTGGAAACTTGAATAAAAGGTTGTTTCTTCATCAAAAAATTTCACAAATTAGCTTCTCTTAGTTTCCTAACTAGTGCTACTTCCATTTTGAGACTCAGCATTATTTAAAAAAAACTTTGCATAACAGGACATTCCTCCATGTGTGTTTCTGTGTGTCGTAGCATGTGAACTTCAGACATTGAGCTCTGGAGCTCATGTTAGAAATTTGGGTTCGAATCTGGCCTGCGCAGTTTTTCAACCCTGTTCCCAAATTCCCCACCCATAATTTCTTACCCTTTCACTACTTTTACAACACCCCAAATATTTTTTAAATTCATTTTTAAGTGGAAACTTGAATAAAAGGTGGTTTCTTCATCAAAAATTTTCACAAATTAGCTTATCTTAGTTTCTTAACTAGTGCTACTTCCATTTTGAGACATTGTGTGTGTCGTAGCATGTGAACTTAAGACATTGAGCTCAGGAGCTCATGTTGGAAATATGGGTTCGAATCTGGCCTGTGCAGTTTTTCAACCCTGTTCCTACCTTTCCTACCCATAATTTTGTACTTTCTTTCACTACTGTTAAAATACCCCAAATATTTTTTTAAACAAATTCATTTTCAAGTGGAAACTTGAATAAAAGGTGGTGTCTTCATCCAATAATTCATATATTAGCATTTCTTAGCTTTCTAACTAGTAGTACTACTTCCATTTTGAGAGTCAGCATTATTTGAAAATGTTTTCCATAACAGGACATTCCTCCATGTGTGTTTGTGTGTGTTAGCGCATGTTGCTGGAGTGCTAGGAAGTGTGAGTTTCTTTCCCAAGGTGTGTGAAGTGTAAGGTGGCTGGACTGGTTTGGGTGTGCCTGCGCAACAGACGCGCTCTTCACTTTTTACACACATATGGGCAGGGCTGGGCAACATCAAACACACTTACACATATGCGGGCACACACACACACATGCAGATAAGCTAAGTATGGGTGTACTGTCAGGCTGTTAAAGCAAAGTATGAATCATTTTATGCTTCAAAGGTCAGCTGTGTGTAATCACAGTTATCCATACGCACACAAACTAAGTATTTTAAACGAAAACAGCTAACAGGCTAATTTGCAATCAGTAATATGCAGTGTTTGTGGTAAAACATACAGCTGTATGGCTGAAATAGCTATGGTACATAATTCAAGGAATTTTTGACCGAAAGTAATAAGGAAGCGTTTGGTAAGAAACATGTCATTTGTGGTTGAACGCATGTTATTTGTGCATTTCAAGCAATTGGGCCTTTTTGAGTGGCGTTTTACGCTAATGGTGCTAGCATACTACTTTCGTGTACATCTTTAAAGTCATTTAAGCAAGAAATTATAATACCAGACATTTTTGGTTGGTAGTTACAGTAATATGATCAAAAGTTTATTATTTTCTTCACTTTATGATCATTACCTTGATAGGCGCAAATCAAAAGAGAAGAAAAAAAATACAACAATAAAACCAACTCTGAATAAATAAGCTTTCCATTGATGTATGGTTTGTTAGGACGGGACAATATTTGGCCGAGATGCAACTATTTGAAAATCTGAGGGTGCTAAAAAACTAAATATTGAGAAAATCATCTTTAAAGTTGTCTAAATGAAGTTCTTAGGTTCTCAATGCATAATACTAATAAAAAATTAAGTTTTAATATATTTATGGTAGGACGTTTACAAAAAAATCGATAATTTTGACCCACACAATGTATTGTTGACTATTGCTACAAATATATTTTAAATATAATATTAAAATGTTAATATTAAATGGGAATGTCATAATTTAATCTTCTGATGATTTGACTTCTCCCTGGTGACGCATGCTGGACTTTTCTAATCATTTTGTCCACCTATCCTCCGCCCCTGTCTTACAATGACTCAAAATTCAGATCTGCCTCTTTCCAAACAACTGATAGACAGAACCAAGTTTCCGCCCTACTGTTTAATGATTTCACAATAAGCCATTTTACAATATGCAATAAAAGATCTGCCACTACTTCCATATTTAGGATGCATTTTGCTCTGTATTTTGACACACTGAAAGCACATGTTCTTACCCGCTCAGGTTGCCCATGCTGCCTGCCATATCCATGCCGTCGAACACATCCTTGCCTCTCCCGACGCTATGCACGCTCCTGACGGAGCCGGCGCGCGACAGCCTTCCCTGCTGCATGGCCAGGTTGCTCTGCGAGCCGCTGAATCCACCACTTCCATACATGCTTGATGACATGGTGCGAGTCGTTTGGCGGTTGTTGATTCGGCTGATGGTGCGGTGGGCGGGGCCTTTGAAGGAATGCCGGCTAACGTACACCTCTTGCTCCGTGCTGCCTCCTCCGCCGCCAGTGGCCAGCGTCCCGCTGAGGGAGCGTTTCATGGCTGGCAATGTCATGGAACTGACCTGCTGCTGACCGTTTTCGAATCCGTTCACCCTCGAAGTCGAATACATGGAGTGGCGTGGGTAGGTGTTGGCGGTGTAGCCATTGCTCGTGCTATGCATGGAGGCCTGTTGCGCATAAGTGGCGTCACGTTCTGAAACCAGGCTGCCGTCGCTGTCGTCCTGCACCCATGAAGAAACCACCTGCCGTGGCATGGATGCCACACGCATCGAATGCATCGACAGGGTCTCTGGGTCGCCTCCCATTCGGCTGAAGGATCGAGTCATTGAGTTGACCTGCTGCTGTTGAACTTGACCGCCACTTTGGTAACCGCTACCCTGATAACCGCCAACCTGGTAACCGCAGCCGACTAAATCTTCTTGGTAAAACGCCCCGCCGCCACCACCTCCTCCACCTCCTGTATAACTGATTTTGGTTCTTGGCCCGAAATCAATGGCGGAGCGGGATGAGTAACCGCTAGAGTACTGGGATGGACGCTGGGCCTAAAGAAATGAGACAAGAAAAGAGATATTGAAGAAAAGAGACAGTGCATTAATTAATCAATACAACTGATAACAATCACATCAGTATTTCCAGAGAAAGGCCCCAAAATTTTGATCATTCAGATAAATGCAAAAAATTTAGGTTGGTATTTCAAGTCTTAATTAGAGAAATAACATATGCTATAGTGCAGTTTAATTGCGTTAATAAATTTTTTTTGCATTAATTTATGCAATTTTTGCATTAAATTATTATTATTTTTTTTTTTTGCATTAAGTCATGCATTTTAATACATAAATTTAGTGCATTTTAATACATTAAATCAACAGCTATTTTTAACATAGTATCACTCAATAAGAATATAACTGAAAGTGAAGCTTACAGATTTCTAAACTTGTGATTTTTCATGTGTGGTTGTTGGTTAGAGCTGAGCTGTGAAATATCACATCTAACTATCACAATCCCCATTACTCATTTTCAATATTTGGACAAGATACACATCTATACCGTCACACACACACACACACACACAAGACTTCTTTAACTTGGTTCAATAAGTGCTGTCTTTCAAACAAGTATCTGCTATAAAATATTTGTTTATGAAGAAATCGAAAGAATCTTACCGTCACTGGTCTGCCGGAGGAATAGACGAAGGATTTAGAGCTGAAGTTTGGAGTGAAATTCTGGTTCATTGTTGAATATTTGGTCATCGTAGAATAATTCCCAGACTCTAAGAGGAGAAAAATACAGACAGTTAATATAAATGCACATGTAAACTTACATTACTGACTGTGAAAATAACATGGACTAGTTTTTACACTGTGAGTAATCCTTCCAGTGAACTTTCTCGATGTGCCATCACATTCTACACGTTTCTGAACACAACTGACACACCTAACAGCTCAGCTACAATGTATTTTAGTCAAGAAAATCAGATCTATGATGTCAACTTGGTATTAAGTTGCCCCTTAGTTGGTTTATACAGTAGTTTATACAGTAACTAGTTACTAGTTAATAAATCACAAATCCTCATTATAAAAAGATGACACTGTTTTTCATCAGATCAAATACATTTTCTGTACAATATGACAACGTATTACGTAAACATCTATGTTTGTTCTTTGTACATTTAAACGTGTTGTTTTGTTTCCATTTAGCCATGTTTATGATACCTTAATGTACAAGTTTGTATGCAAACATGCATGTTTGTTCTTTGTTGGAACAATTAAAACATTTTTTGATTCGTTTTACTTTACTCATGTGTTACTACCAGCTTTTTGATGTAAACAACCATGTTTGTTATTTTGAACAACAACAAAAAAAATGTTTTAGTTCACTTAAGTCAAGTTTGTATGTAAACATGCATGTTTGTTGTTTTAAACATTAAAAAAACCACATTATATGTGTTTTTGTGTCCGATTAGTAATGTATAATGATACCTTTGTATGCAAGTTTGTATGCAAACATGCATGTTTGTTCTGTTATTGAACAATTTAACATTAAAAAAACATTAAATGTGCTGTTTAGCCATTTAGCCATGTTTATGATACCTTTGTACACAAGTTTGTATGCAAACATGCATGTTTGAGCTTTGATGGAACAATTAAACAAAAAAATGCTTTTTCATTTCACTTTAAACATGTTTACTACTTTTTTATGTAAACATCCACGATTGTACTTTGAACAATTAAACAAATGCTGTTTTGTTTCACTGAAGTCAAGTTTGTATTTAAAAATGCATGTTTGTTGTTTAAAACATAAAAAAACACATTAAATGTGGTGTTTTGTTTCCCTTTAGCCATGTTTACTCTTTCCTTCGTGCACAAGTTTGTATGCAAACATGCATGTTTGTTCTTTTACGCAAACATGCATGTTTGAGCTTTGATGGTACAATTAAACAAAAAATGCTTTTCCCTTTCACTTTAAACATGTTTATTACAGCTTTATATGCATGTTTTTTTATGTAAACATCCATGATTGTTCTTTGAACAATTAAACAAAAGCTGTTTTGTTTCACTGATGTCAAGTTTGTATTTAAAAATGCATGTTTGTTGTTTAAAACATAAAAAAACACATTAAATGTGTTTTGTTTCCCTTTAGCCATGTTTACTTTTTCCTTTGTGCACAAGTTTGCAAACATGCATGTTTGTTCTTTTACGCAAACATGCATGTTTGAGCTTTGATGGAACAATTAAACAAAAGACATGCATGTTTGTTGTTTTAAACATTAAAAAAAATACATTAAATGTGTTTTTGTTTTGCCTTCAGCCATGTTTATGATACCTTTGTACACAGGTTTGTACACAAACATGCATGTTTGTTCTTTGATAGAACAATTAAACAAAAAATACTTTGTTTCATTTCACTTTAAACATGTTTACTACAGCTTTTATGTAAACATCTGTTTGTTCTTTGAACAATTAAATGTTTTGTTTCAATAAAGTCAAGTTTGTATGTAAACTTGCATGTTTTAACACATTTAAAAACACGTTTTTGTTTCCATTTAGTTTTGTTTATGATACCTTTGCACATAAGTTTGTACACAAACATGCATGTTTGTTGTTTTAAACATATTTATGATTGCTTTATATGTATATTTTAATATAAACATGCATGTCCACTTAAATTAATTTAACAGCTTTGTTTTGTTTCATGTTTGTGTCATTTATGTATGTGTATGTCTACTTTGTGAACTTCCATGTTAGTTTGTTTGCTCTCTTTTAATCAAATTTATGATACTATTGTATGCAAGTTTGTTTTGTTTGAATGTAATCAAGCTGCTGAATGGATGGCATTACAGCTTGCCTATATTGTGGGAAATAAGTTACAGATGTACAAATGGAAAGTCAAAGATTTACTACCCTGTAAAGTCGTCAAGTCCGTAACTTTACAGCTAAGTCAGTACGCTCAGTATGTGTCTTTGATGACACTGCAAGTACGAGGCAAACTTGTAGAGCTGCAGGATTTACTGCACAGTTTTACAGCGTTTTGGTTCTGGCTCAGCAGCAGATGGAGTTAAGGCGTCCAGGTTTGTTTCATCAAAGGCTTATATACGCATCTACGGGCATGCAAGTACACGCGTTTGAGTACGTGAATCTGTGTGAATTAGGGAGTGGTTTAAGCATTTCTTAAGTGAATAAGTGTGGAGTGAGTTGTAGACAACAGCTAGAAAAGACAGAACCGGTCTGATGGCTGTGGGACACTCCCAAAGTACCTACCCAAAAAACACACACCCTTCACCCTGCCTCGCCCTGCTCTAGTGCATCAAATTCATACAATCAAACGCTGCTAAGTTACTCGCATTAGAACTAATATTCAAAAGCAGATTAGTTTTAAAAATTAAAATAAAAAATCCATCTGACCTATTTCTATCAAGCTCGTAACATACACTACCGTTCAAAAGTTTGGGGTCAGTACATTTTTATTGTTTCTTTTTTCTTTTTTTTTTTTAAAGAGATTAATACTTTTATTCACCAAGGATGTATTAAGTTAATAATTAAAAGTTTATTAAAAGTTAATAATAAATAATTTACATATTTACATAAATATTTATATTTTGAATAAACACTGTACTTTTTAAACTTGTAATTCATGAAAGAATCCTGAAAAAAAAAAAAAAAAAAAAAAAAAAATCACAGGTTCCAAAAAATATTTGGCAGCACAACTGTTGATATTATCCAACATTGATCATTCTAATAATAAATCCGCATATTAGAATGGTTTCTGAAGGATCATGTGACACTTAAGACTGGAGTAACAGCTGATAAAAATTCAGCTTTTCATCACAGGAATAAATTCTATTTTAAAGTATGTTAAAATAAAAAACATTATTTTATATTGTAAAAACATTTTGCAATATTACTGTTTTTTTTTTCTATATTTTTAATCAAATAAATGCAGCCTTGATGAGCATAAGAGACTTCTTTAAAGACTATTACAAGTCTTACTGACCCCAAACTTTTGAACGGTAGTGTATGCTTGGTATTTCAACGTCAAATTGTAAATGTTTATGCGTCTCCACCTGAAAGCCTTGGGCTAGTAACAGGAAGATGCAAGGCTATTCAAACTAGTCAAACGCAGGTGAACCTCATGACTCAGGGTCCGGTTAACGTATCAGAGAAGACCTGGAAATAACTGTAGCAGATTCTCATAAAGCCAGGAATTCAAGCACTTCTGCAAGTTACACACCACAAAAAAATGCTTTTCCTACTTAGATGTTTTGTCTTGTTTCCAGCCAAAATATCTAAAAATTCTTAAATCAAGAAGGATTTTCTAGACAAGCAAAAATATTGTCTTGTTTTCAGAAAAAAGACATCATTTAAGTGAGTTTTTGCTTAGAACAAGCAAAAAAATCTGCCAATGGGGTAAGCAAAATAATCTTATTTCAAGCAGAAAACAAGATTATTCTGCTTACCCCATTAGCAGATTATTTTGCTTGTTTCAAGCAAAAACTAGACCATAATTTTCGCTTGTCTAGATTTAGAATTTTTAGATATTTTGTCTGGAAACAAAACAAAAAATCTAAGCAAGACAATTTTTTGCAGTGCACTTGTCTAAACCCATAAGGTTGCAGATTAAAACAAATAGTTATGTTCTGTCGCAACAGGTGATACTCACACCATTATGATTGACAGCACCAAATCATCTCTCTTTGTGCAATGCTAAGCACTTTTTTGTCTGATGGGTTGGGTTTTTCTAAGCAGAGCTATGAAACTTTCACTCTCCCTTAGTCGCGTAATGAAGCGAGATTACACTTGAACCTTGCTCAACTTGTAAATGATTACCACAAACCAAAAGTCGCATGCTTCTGTCTGTCCTGCTAGTGCCACTTTTAATGCAAACTGATAGAGAGAATCCCCCAGTGTGGGTAATTTACTCTTCCTATACATCAAAATAACAGAAACCGTGTGACCGCAATTTTGCTCCAGGCAGTTTTCTCATAACTATTTATTATTTTGCATACTTCACTGTAAACAACACACTACAGCCTGTGCGTGTGAATTTAACAATACTTCTATTGATATCGAATAATAACATTCCCAAAAGTTAATGAACGTGAAATTCAACTCGATTGTTGCTATACGAAACCACATACTGTATAAAAGCTCAGCCCAAAGGCTTCTATGTAAAGTCAACCTGGCAGATGATGAGCAGACTAATAATTCAAAGGCTGTTGTGTTATTGTAGATGTATTACAATGAGATCAAAGCGCACGGTGACACACCTGAGGCTGCGTATTGTGACGAGGAGCCGTTCTGGCGCGGAAGCGTGGATTTTTCCGCCAGTCTCATGGACACCTGCTGGTGAACGCGTTTAAATCTCGCCTCCTCCTTGCCGTGGGAGCCGCCGTGAGCGAGGTCGTTTTCGGACGGGACCGCGTAAGTGCTGACGGTCGAGTTGGGCTGCAGCGCCGTCAGAAAGACGTTCTCCGAGTTCACGCTCACACTCATGGCAAAGCGACGAGGTGGAACCGAGTTGAACAACCTGAATTAAAAAGTTAAAGTCCCACCAGAGATTGGAAGAAGGTAGATTCCTGATAAAGGCGTCTTCAAGTTGGTCAGTTTGTGTTTCTCTGCGCTGATGCTGGGCGTATGAGACGACGCGCTACTGACGGCTGCTCGGAACTCTGCGGCTTTTTGCCGGTGGGAGGTAAAGTGGGCGGGGCTTACGCGGTGAATCATCGGTTACCTGATACAGGTAAGCTCACGAAAGTCACAAAAGCCACGAAAGCATTTCATTATTATTATCATCATTTTTCTATGTAATCGTGTTTTGAGTAAATAAACTGAAATGTATGTCCAAGTTACATTTTCTGTCTTTAAATTTACAATTATGCTGTAAAATAAGTGTAACTAAGTTATTATTATAATTATTATCAATCAACACACACACACACACACACACACACATATATATATATATATATATATATATATATATATATATAGGTGTGTGTGACAGTTGTTTGTTTGTTTTTGCATTACTTTATTTAGAAATAAATTATATAAATGTTTAATTAATAAAATATATATATATATATTTTCTATGTAATTGTGTTTTATTTGAGTGCATAACTTAAAATGTATGGCCAAGCTACATTTTCATTCCTTAAATATACAATTACGCTGTAAAATATATTATCAGTTAACAAAATGGGCTGAACAACAATCACTATATGTATGTATGTATATATATATATATATATATATATATATATATAATTTGTAATGTAATCAGTATTTACAAACAGATTTAAAGTAATCTGTCATTATAGATTACAAATTATATATGTATATATATTTATATATATATATATATATATATGTATGTGTGTGTATAGTGATTGTTTTTGCGTTACTTTATTTAGGAATATATTATATAAATATGTTTAATTAATGAAAATAATGTGATTATTTTTTAGGATTCTTTACAATGTGGATTTTTAAAACTATTTTTCCACGATCTAACCAAATAGTACAATACAATATAATTTTATTTTCAATGTAATTGTGTTTTATATGAGTATATAACTTGAAATGTATGTCCAAGGTACATTTTCAGTCCTTAAATATACAATTACGCTGTAAAATAAGTGTAACTTATTATTATTATTATTATTATTATTATTATTATTATTATTATTATTATTATTATCAATTAATAAAATGACATGTACATGTTTTATGGTAATATATATATATGTATATATGGCCAGCATATATATATATAAATTATTTACAATGTGGATTTTTAAAACTATTTTTCCACGATCTAACCACATAATACAATACAATATAATTTTATTTTCAATGTAATTGTGTTTTATATCAGTATATAACTTGAAATGTATGTCCAAGTTACATTTTCAGTCCTTAAATATACAATTACGCTGTGAAATAAGTGTAACTTCATTATTATTATTATTATTATTATTATTATCAATTACCATAAAATAATAAAATTATGGTAATAAAATGGCATGTACATGTTTTATGGTAATATATATATATATGTATATATGGCCAGCATATATATATAAATTATTTACAATGTAGATTTTTAAAACTACAATATAACAATACAATATAAACAATAACAATATAAATATAAACAATACAATACAAATTAAAAACAGTACAATATAATTTTATTTTCAATGTAACTGTGCTTATTTGAGTATATAACTTAAAATGTATGGCCAAGTTAAATTTTCAGTCCTTAAATGTACAATTACGCTATAAAATAAGTGTAACTTTATTATTATTATTATCAGTTAACATAAAATGGGCTGTACAACAATCAAAAATATGTAAACGGTTTATGTAAAAATGTATTTCCAATCACAGTAATGAAAGTTGTTTGTTTGTTTTTGCATTACTTTATTTAGAAATAAATTATATGTTTAAATAATGAAAGTGGGCTTTATAATAATTATTTTAGGACCTGACAAACATTATTTACAATGCTGATTTCTAAAACTCCATTGTCACACGATCTAACCAAATAATACAACACAACCTGAATATGCATACTGGACAGTATACTTTCGATCAAGTCACCAATACTAAAACTTTCATTCATGCTTCTAGACATCTTGTCATCAGCGCAACGAAATGTGCTCTGACATGCCGGTGAGGTGTGTCTCAATTCAGACAGGCTGTTGTTGTGTCGTATCGTCGCCTGGCAACGAAGGAAGCCCGGAAACGGGAAGTTCACGGCATTCTAAACAAATTTATCTAACGTAATCTTAAAAAAAAAATACTCATGCACTGTTTGCTTTCAACGAAACAGAAAGACTAATATCAACTGATGAAAAAAAAGTATACTTTCCAACAAATAAAATGGACATATAATTGTTAGCCAAATGCAGATCTAAATTTATTTTAAACGCTGAATTATGTTTATATTACTATTCATTTTCTGTTTTTGTTTTAATTTGAAAATGTCATAATTAATAAAATAATAGAATATGCAAAATTCAGGCTTTCAGCTGTCATTGTCAATCACCAAAAAAAAAAAAAAAAAAATCAGCCTTTTCCTCTGTAAGATATCAAACTCACCCATTGAGTCATTGTGACTGATACACATTTCTGTTTAGACAGCATTGGCATGCTCCTTCACAAAACTGAATCATGCCTGTCCTTAAGCTACCTATAGTAATCTGAGTAAAAGGAAAACAAATAGAAAGCGTCTGCTTTTATCTTTGTACTCACCAATAGGACTAGCAGGATTTAGCGTATAATTCCAGTGCTGATAAAATGTATTTAGATGTGCTGTCTCGCAGATTCCTTGTCAGAATGTAACAAGTGTCACAGAGAGGCAAGAAGTTATAGAATCTGCAGTGACAACGCCCCTTAAAAAAAGATACATGTGTATGCATTCATGATGACTTTTCTGGTTACCAATCCCTTGAATTAAGAAGGTGTGTGTGATTATGTGTCAGATGGTTTCCAGCGAAGAGAAAAGCAGAGGGAGACAATGGGTGAGTCTGCAGGTGGAGGTGTGATGAAGACGTCAGACGAGGAGGATCGTAGGGTGCGAGCAGGGTTAAGCAAACCTGCAACCCCCACAATACTATTACGTGGAGTGACCAGCGAGATTAAACTTACGAAATGCTAACTACTGTTTTACGTTTGTATGTTTCGTTGTCTTGCTTTGTTTTGTAAAATGAAAAGAGACAATTTCTTCTTGTGTTCTGTTAAAGAACCCCAGGTTCATATACACAATACTATTCAGTGTAGTAACCAGAAAGACAAACAAACTAATAGCTAGTTTCTTTTCTTTTTTTTTTTTCATTTTGTTACACTGTACAAAAATATCATCACCCATGCAATTATGTCAGAAAATACAACACTTCTCTCAGAAAATTATTTCAATTGCAAATGTTTTGGTATTCACATGCTTATTGTTTTTGTTTGCACTGTCAACCTTGAAGTCAAACTTGATAAAATTTCACGCAGAACTGTCAAAATTGTAAGAAATAATTGCTTTTCAAGCATGTGATGCTTCTGTAATTTGTATTTAGACACACCTGTGGCAATAACAGGTGTGTAATATAGTAATCACACTTGCAACCAGTTAAAATGGAGAAAAGTTGACTCAGCCTTTGTGTTGTGTGTCACACTGAGCATGGAGAAAAGAAAGAAGTGTAAAGACTTGTCTGTGGATTTGAGAGAAAAAAATGTGGGAAAACATGGACAATCTCAAGACTACAAGTTCATCTCCAGAGATCTTAATGTTCCTGTGTCCACTGTGCGCAATATCATCAAAAGGTTTACAGCCCATGGCACTGTAGCTAACCTCCCTGGACATGAACGGAGCAAAATTAGTGAAAAATTACAATGAAGGATTGTTCGAATGGTGGATAAAGAACCCTAATTAACTTACAAACAAATTCAGGCTGATCTGCAAACGCAGGGTACAACAGCGTCAGCTCGCACTATCCGTTGCCATCAGAATAAAATGGTAGGAGATCCAGGAGGACACCACTGCTGACACAAAGGCATAAAAAAGCAAGACCGGGGTTTGCCAAAACTTATGTGACAAAACCACAATCCTTCTGGGAGAATGTACTGTGGACAGATGAGACAAAAGTAGAGCTTTTTGGTAAAGGACATCATGGCACTGTTTACAGAAAAACAAATGAGGCCTTCAAACAAAAACAAAACAAAACAAAACAAAGTCCCTACAGTCAAACATGGTGAAGGTTCAAAGATGTTTTGGTGTTGCTTTACTGCTTCTGGCACTGGATGCCTTGACTGTGTGAACGGTATCATGAAATCTGATGATTACCAAAGAATTTTGGGGCGCAACTTGGTGGCCAGTGTCAGAAAGCTGCGTCTCCACCAGAGGTCATGGGTCTTCCAGCAGGACAATGACCCGAAACACACTTTAAAAAGCACTCAGAAATGATTACAAACAAAGCGCAGGAGAGATCTGAAATGGTCAGCAATGAGTCCAGATCTGAATCCCATAGAACACCTGTGGAGTGATCTCAAAACAGCAGTTGGGAGAAGACATCCTTCAAATCTGAATGACCTGGAGCAGTCTGCAAAAGAAGAGTGGTCCAGAATTTCAGTAGAGAGGTGTAAGAAACTCTTTCATGGTGCTACCAAATATTAAGTTAAGGGTGCCAATCGTTTTGTCCAGTGCATTTTTTGGGTTCTGTGTGGAATTGTATCAGATTTGACTTTTCTTCAGTTTTTTTTTTGTATTGTTCCAATGCAAAAAACAACAACAACAAAAACATGTGAGTACCAAAACATTTGCAAATGCAACAATTTTCTGAGAGAAGGGTTTCATTTTCTGACAGAATTGCAAGGGTGCTGATGTTTTTGGCCATGACTGTATGCAATGCTACTCAGTTCAGCGACCAGCAAGAAAAACATATAGCTAGTTTATTTTGTTTCATTTCATTTTGTTTTGTTTCGCTCTGTTAAATCCCAGGTTTATATACACAGTACTCATCAGTACAGTGACCAGCAAGAGAAACAGTTTCTGAAATAGCTAATTTCTTGGTTTTTGTTTTGTTTTGTTTTGTTTTATTAAACCCAAAGTTCATATACTGTACACAGTACTACGCAGTGCAGTGACCAAAAAGACAAGCATACTAATAATAATTTTTTTGTTTTCTGTTTTGGTTCGTTTTCATTAAACTCGAGATTCATATACACAATACTACTCAATATAATGACTAACAAGAAAAAAATACCAGTTTCTTATTTTTTTATTTTGTTTTGTTTTTTCATTTTGTTTCGATTTGTTTTGAAAAACCCCAAGTTCATGTTCTGTGCTTTGTTTTTTGTTTTGTTTAATTTTGTTAAAATTTTGTTTGTTCATACACTCAGTACTATAGTGCACCAGAACGTAAACATACTAATAAACATACTAATAGCCAATTTCTTGTTTTTTGTTTTGTTTTGTTTTCATTTCATTTTGTTAAATCTAAGATTCATATACACAATATTACTCAATATAGTGACCAACAAGAAAAACATACAGATAGGCAGTTTCTTGTTTTTTTTCATTTAGTTTAGTTTTGTTTCATTTTTGTTAAACACAATGTTTATACACACAGTAGTACTCAGTGCAGTAACCAGCATAAGAAACATACTAATAGCCAGTTTCTTGTTTGTGCTGTTTTGTTTTGTTTCATTTCAGTTTATTTAGATAACCCAAGGTTCATATACTACTCAATATAGTGACCAGCAAGAAAAACAGTTTCTGAAATAGCCAGTTTCTTGTTTCGTTTTTTTTGTTCTGTTTTGTTTCGTTTTTGTTAAACCTGAGGTTTATATACACAGTACTACTCAGTACAGTGACCAGCATGAGAAACATATTAATAGCCAGTTTCTTGTTTGTTCTTTTTTTTTTTATGTTGTTTTGTTTAGATTTATTTCATTTCATTTTGTTAAACCCAAGGTTCATATACAGTTTCTTGTGTTTTATTTTGTTTCATTTTTTGTTAAACCCAAGGTTCATATACACAGTACTATTCAGTACAGTGAGCAGAAAGACAAACATACTAATAGCAAGTTTCCGGTTTGTGCTTCGGTTTGTTTTGTTTTGTTTCATTTTGTTAAAGGGGTCATCGGATGCTAAGTTCACTTTTTCATGTTGTTTGAACATTAATGTGTGTTGTCAGTGTATGTACAAATCTACCCTATAATGATAAAAATCCATGCAGTGGTTTTTAATTTATCTGTAAAAATAATATCCCCTTTTTCAGATTGAGCCATTCTCAGATGCCTGTTGTTGTGGCGTCACACCAACAGAGGCCGCTCCCACGATAGTTGATTGACATGAGCGTTTTACCTCAGATCAGCTGTAACAGTCCGACCTCCATTATTTCGATGCCGTAGCAGGGATGTAAGTTAGACAAGAATATCTCAGATTGAGTGATTGAGGTGTTGTGTTGCTGGATGTAATAATGAACGTAGTGGTCGTCATTTACTCCCGACATCTGAGCTGCTGAAGATGCAGTGGATTACGTTTGTTTGTGAAGGGAATGCACCTCCCGATCTACATATATTCGTCTATGTTCGCGCGAATCATTCATGATCCAGCTTTAGCAGAAGTATAAGGGTTTTTTATGAAGCTTTGCGATCACCTTACCTAATAATGTGCTAGTTAGCAAGTTTAGCGGCTAAAGTAAACAGGCTCGTCACTCCACAGAGAGAAGAGAGGGGCGAGGCGGGCAGAGCTCATTAACATTTAAAGCAGCCTTGATCAGAACAACTGTTTTTTCTTTCTTTCTTTTTTTTTCTTTGGACTATACTTATGAGGGCCAAATGTCCTCACTTATATTTGACATAGTGAGGACACTTGACTGATCCTCACTAGTTAAAAATGCTTAGAATCAGCTAAAAGACGTTTTCCTTTAAATTTAGTGTTCTGCATGTGTTTCTGTGATGGTAAGTTCAGGGTTAGGGGTTGGTTTAGCTGATAGAAAATATCATTAACCTGACTGAAAATCAGTAAAAGATGCAATGTCCTCACTAAGATAGCGAAACAAATGTGTGTGTGCTTTGTTTTGTTTTTTTTTTGTTTTTGTTTTTTTGTTTTGATTTTCTCTCGTTTTGTAAAAGCCCAGGATTAAATACACTATTCAGTACAGTGAGCAGAAAGACAAACATACTCAAAGCCAGTTTCTTGTTTGTGCTTTGTTTTTTGTTTTGTTTTGTTTCATTTAATTAAACCTAAGGTTCATATACTCAGTTCTACTCGGTGTAGTGACCAGAAAGACAAACATACTAATAGCCAGTTTATTGTTTTTTTTTTTTTTTTAATGTTTTGTTTTGTTAAACTCCAGGTTCATATACACAATTCTACTCAATGTGCAATGACTGATCCTCAGTTAAAAATGCTTAGAAATCAGCCAAAAGACGTTTTCCTTTAAAATTAGTGTTCTGTACATGTTTCTGTGATGGTAAGTTTAGGGTTAGGGGTTGGTTTAGCTGATAGAAAATATCATTAACCTGACCGAAAATCAGTAAAAGATGCAATGTCCTCACTAAGATAGCGAAACAAATGTGTGTGTGCTTTGTTTTGTTTTGTTTTTTTGTTTTGATTTTCTCTTGTTTTGTAAAAGCCCAGGACTAAATACACAGTACTATTCTGTGCAGCAAAATAAACATACTAAATAAACTCTTGGTTCACTGATTGATTGATTTTACTAACTTACTATTCACCAATTTCAGACCTGGCTGACCTTTAAATATTTCCATGTTTGTTTTATTTTAGTTTGACAAAGCAAACACACTGTACAAACGACTTAGAGATGCCGGACAACCATGCAAAAGCTTTAACAACTGTAACACCCAGTAGCCAGCTATAGAACAACCTAGCAAAAACTTAACCACTTTACAACATAGCAACCAGTCATTAAAATATGTAATAAAATCTTTTGTAATGTTGTTTTTACTGTCACTTTTAACAGTTTAATGGCAAAAAAAAAGTATTAATTTCCAAAAAAAAAAAAAAAAAAAACAGTGTCAGTGTACTTTGGTACAGGAATTTGTCCTATAAAATAATTTATACCTAAGTAACCTTCAGCTGGTGAACTTTAAACTTTCAGGCATGTTTTTATCAAGTTACCATTCAAAGTTTGAATGTGTTACAGTGTGATCCTAGTATTGCCGCCGTTATTTAACTGGAACACGGAGTGAAATATTTTAATCAAAATCTCGGATGTGTTTTGTATCAGTAGGGTGGCACACACTTACGATTACAGTACAGAGTAAGTACTGAACTGCAGTGCTACAAGTGAGTCACTTCGAGAAAGAAAGTCAGATATTTCATAGAGATTTCCTGAGGCCAGGGCAGGTGGATTCTCATTCAGCCAAAGAAAGAATCACTTGCCCTTCCCTGTGAGAAAGCATTTTCAACTTAGTACCGCCTTTGTCCACCTTAAACGTGCTGTCTGACGACTTGTTCTGTTCTCAAATATGAATAGCCCAGAATGGCCTGTAAAACGTGCTGTAGATCCATTACACTAATATAAACTACTGTCACACACACAAAGCATGAAGATGCTGTTTGAAAATCATAAACTGCTTATATATGCTTTAACAAACTGACCACCTGCCACTATGTAATTAAAAACTATTATAAATAATTTTATAATGCCTTACAGGATAGATTCCTTTATAACTGTACCTTAACATTTCCGTTAAATCTCTTTTTTAAGTTATTGTAGCTATTTATTTGTATACTTTTGTTTGCTTTGTTTTGGTGTGTTCTGTTTAGTTTAGTTTTGTTTGTGTTGCAGTTTGAGATTTGTTTTATTTTTTGTGTTTTTTTTTTTTTTGCATTTTGTTTTTAGCTGTGTTGATTTGTTATGTCTTTCCCTTTTTTGTTTTGTCATATGTTTGAGTTTGTGTTTTGTTGTTTTATTTTGAGTTTTTTTTTTTATTTTATTATCATTTGTTAAATTTTTTGCTATTTTGTGTTGTGTTTTGTTTAGTTTTTTTGTTTTGTGTTTTGTCATGTCTGAGTTTGTGTTTAGTTCTGTCATATGTATGAGTTTTTGCTTTGTCTTGTTTTTTGTTTGGTGTTTTGTTTAATTCTTTAGTTTTTTATTGTTTTGCGTTTTTGTTTTTATTTTGTGCCATGTTGTGTTGTGTTTTATTTAGTTTTTATGTTGTTGTTTTTTGTCATATATTTGAGTTTGTGTTTGACTTGTGTTTTGTTTAATTTTTGTGTTTTGTTTTGTCAAATGTTTGAGTTTGTGACTTTTGTGTTATGTTTGGTGTTTTTTTAATTCTTTGTTTAATTTTTATTGTTTTTAGTTTTAGTTTTTATTTGTGTTTTTTTATTTTGTGCTATTTTGTGTTGTGTTTTTTTTGTTTGTTTTGTTTTGTCATATGTTTGAGTTTGTGTTTTGTTTTTGTTTGGTGTTTTGTTTAATTCTTTTATTTTTTTGTGCTATTTTGTGTTTTGTTTTGTCATATGTCTGAGGCTGTTTTGTTTAAGTCTTTATTTAGTTATTTTTTATTTTGAGTTTTTTTATTCGTTTTTTTTTTTAAATGCTATCATGTTGTTTAGTTTAGTTTTTGTGTTGTTTTGTTTTGTCATATGCTTGAGTTTGTGTTTGACTTTTGTGTTTTAATTCTTTTAGTTTTTTCACATTTTATATTTGCTTTTTTTAATTTTGGGCTATTTTATGTTATTATGTTTTGTTTTTGCGTTGTGTTTTGTTTTGTCATATGTTTGAGTTTTTGTTTGTTAGTTTTTTGGTATTTTGTTTAATTGTTCAGTTTTTTCTGTTAATTTTTGTGTTGATTTTCCATGTTTTATGTTGTTATGTCATATGTTTGAGTTTGACTTTTGTGTTTTGTTTAATTCTTTGTTTGTTTGTTTTTATTTTGAATTTTTGTTTGTTTGTTTTCCTTATTTGTTTTTTATTTATTTTTCCTTATTTGTTTTTTTTTAATTTTGTGCTATTTTGTATTTTTGTTTTGTTTTGTCATATGTTTGAGTTTATGTTTTTTTTGGTGTTTTGTTTAATTCTTTGTTTATTTTTTTAGTGTTTTGAGTTATTTGTTTTTGTATTTTGTGCTATTTTGTTTAGTTTTTGTGCTGTGTTTTGTTTTGCCATATGTTTGAGTTTGTGTTTGAAATTTGTTTTGTTTGGTGTTTCGTTTAGTTTTCTCGTTAAGTTTTATTTGTTTTGTTTTTTTTTTCCTATTTTGTGTTTTCTGTCTTATCATATATTTGAGTTTGTGTTTTGTTTGGTGTTGTGTTTACTTTTTTATTTGTGTTTTTTTTTTTCATTCTGTACTATTTTGTGTTATGTTTTTCATTGTGTGTTTTTTTCAGCATTTGTGGGGTTTTTTGTGTTGTGTTGTGTTTAGTTTTTTGTTTTGTTTTGTGTGCTGTGTTTTGTTTTGTCTGTTGTTTGTGTGTGTGTGTGTGTGTGTGTGTGTTTTATTTTATTTTGTTTAGTTTTTTGCTGATAGTATATTAGTATATTAATCTTAATTAATTTTTTGGGGCTTAAGACTATTGCAATCACTAGTTTCTTCAGAACTACGACAAGTATTACAAAACAGCAACCACAGAATTCCTTCACCATGGCACATGAAAATTGTGGTTACAAAACTACAAAAAGTGATATCTCAAAAAGGTTTTGAGTTCAATAAATCAAGAAGACACAATGAATCTACAACAAAAATATAATAATACACAATAAAAGCAGATGAGCTATATGTACAAATATTATGATTAACATGCGCACATGTGCAATTATGATGAACATGTACACATTAGTGATCGAAAGTTATGGTGACTTTTACTATGAGTATATGTTTTTACCAAAGGCTTTGAGAAAAGTTTATATAACTGTGTCTATCAAGACAAAACATTAAACAACTAGGCCAGAGATACAGACCTAAATAACATTTTATGATCTCAAGTGATACGAACCATGTGATAAAGGTGCTATAAAGACAGACGCTGTAAAACTACAATAAACAGACCATGCAAAAAAGCCTTGGCAACCATTATATCAAATAATTAAAAGTGATTACAAAATAAAATTTAGGCCAGGATTAAGCTTTTCAGCAATTCTGATACTTCCAGTTATAATAGTAGGTCTAATTGTAGTTGCGTCAGCGACTCCAAAACGAAAAAAAGTAGTGGACAAACGAAACTTGCTAATACTCTCATAACCTCCTTTTTTTGCACAAAGGTTTGATAGTACAATAATTATCAACGCACACCTAGCTCGGGGCGTTTTACGTGGATTTAAACTGTGATTAATGTTCAATAACTGTATTTTACAGTATATTCAGAGTGTGTGTTGTGCATTTACAAGGCCTTAAACCAGTTTGAATGCAGTTGCCACAGGTTTCACTGGGTGTGGTTCTGTTAAAATGCAAATAAAACAACTAATACAATGACAAGACCTTGCAAATCTTATTACGTAATAATAATTATAACCACTAAGACAAAACCATTTAAAGTCTTTTATCTACAAACACATATTTACCTATAAATCAGTTAATAAATTGCATGGCGGTCAGTATTTCCGGTATTTTCGCTCATTGTTGTGACAGTGAATACCATGGAAAAGGATAAACATGTTAATCACAGTGATGAAACCTCATAGTATGAAATGTTTTGGTAGGGATTCAATAACATTCGCATGAGTCATATTTCGTCATTGTCACATACAATACGCCATTTGGTGCGGTTCAGCATTAGCATAGCATTTCCGGCCTGTGACATTCAGAGAACTGGAACAGGGAGTAAACGACGATTGTGACATCAAGATTCCTTATTTCTGCAAAAAGATGCGCTAGCACACAGGGAGGGGTTTCCACGCTGGGAAGGGGTGTGTGTACGTGTCTAACAGAGACATCTTGCCCCAGCAACCAGTTATACATAAACACAAACTTTTTTTGTATTCCATTGATTTAGAGATTTAAGAGACTTCTCAAATGAAGCTTAAAACAAGTTTTATTTTTAGTTTATTACTTGTTAATCCTAATATTGTCTGTTTAGGTTGGCCACATGGGCTTTGACTTTCATTCTGAATAATGCTTTATTATTATCCAGGGATGATTGTTTAAAAGCTATTACATAACGCTTACTTTTGTTAATGGAACAATGGTGTTATGACTGATGGTAATTTAATCCAATTAATCTGTTCTGCAGGCATTACAATGCTGGATGTAGAGTGTTACTTTAATTCAGATGACGTCTTTCTTTTTAAAGTGATCCCATTAGATGTACTGTCCGTTTAGGAGCAGAAAAATATGCCTAATGAGGATTTTTATCAAATAATTTAATAACTTATTGTTATTTGGCAAATGTTGAATTGAAAGGACAAAAATACTGATTGTTTTGGTACGTTTCCAAACTTGTTGAGAAGTTTTGTCTATTTGAGTTTGTTTTATTGTATACTATCGCCCTCTAGAGGCTTTTCTGACTTTTAAATTTAGTTTTCAGTTTATAAAATACTTGACTTTTTAAAGTTTCACTGCCCAAGCGTCAACACAAACAATGAAAACAGTGACAAAGAAAAATGTAATAAAAATATCATTAATTTCTGGGATGCAAAGCTGAATTTTCATCAGCCATCAGTCACATGAGCCTTCAGAATTAATTTAATTTTAATATGCTGATTTATTATCAATGTTGAAAACAGTTGTGCTGCTATATATATATATACACACACACATTTACTTAATATCTAAATATTTTGTAACAACATACATTACCGTTCAAAAGTTTGGTGTCAGGATTTTTTTCTTTTTTTTATGAAAGAAATCAATACTTTTATTCAGCAAGGATCTGGCTAAATTTATAAAGAGTGATAGTACAGACTTATATTGTTAGAAATAAGAGACCTAATGCATTAGAGGCTTCTTTTAAAACCATTACAAATTGTACTGATCCCAAAATGTATATATAGTTGAGGTCAAAAGTTGACATACATACCTTGCAGAATCTGCAAAAATTATTTAAATTATTTTACCAAAATAAAAGGGATCATACAAAATGCATGTAATTTTTTTATTTAGTACTGACCTGAATACGATATTTCACATAAAAGACATTTACATACAGTCCACAAGAGAAAATAATAGTTGAATTTATAAAAATCAACCCTGACACTGTTACCTGAATGATCCAAAGTTGTTTTTTTGTTTAGTGATAGTTGTTCATAAGTCCCTTGTTTGTCACAAACAGTTAAACTGCCTGCTGTTCTTCAGAAAAATCCTTCAGGTCTCACAAATTCTTTGGTTTTTCATCATTTTTGTGTATTTGAACCCTTTCCAACAATGACTGTATGATTTTGAGATCCATCTTTTCACACTGAGAACAACTGAAGGACTCATGTGCAACTATTACCGAGGGTTAAAACACTCACTGATGCTTTAGAACGAAAAACGATGCATTAAAAGCCGGGGGGTGAAAACTTTTGAACGGAATGAAAATGTGTGAATTTTTCTTATTTTGCCCATATAGCATTTATTTTCCATTTAGTACTGGCCTTCAGAAGCTACTCACATGTTTCCCAGAAGACAAAATAAGTTACATTTACCCTGATCTTTAAATTCAAAAAGTTTTCACCCCCGGCTCTTAATGCATTGTTTCCTTCTGGAGCATCCGTGAGTGTTTGAACCTTCTGTAATAGTTGCATACGAGTCCCTCAGTTGTCCTTAGTGTGAAAAGACGGATCTCAATATATATATGTATGTATATGGATATATAACAAAAATACCTAACATAACATAAACTAACAGTGCAGAGTAAACTACACGAATATATCAAGTATAAACCGACATACAATATTATTCACAATTCTTTCTCAGTACTACTCTTGATTAACAGTTCTTTAGGTAATAAGGAAATGTACTTTTTACATTGCTTCGTGCACCTTATGATCTATATAATCTTTAACCGATCCTTTTTATTAGCCTTAATACAAACCATCCCGGAAATAGACCATGTGACTCAAGCTGAGCCAATGAGAATGACCGCTCTCCTCAGGTCACCTGAACAAAACACTAACCGGTCATATGACTGCTGTTCTGACAGTTTCAGCGCTTTTTAATGTTATCCCATTGTGTAGCCCGAACAAACCTGCAGTCCGACAGCTCTAAAACACGACTGAAGTGTCCAGTAACATGGCCAACACCGGCACACCCTCTCTGTTTTGTTTCTTACTAGTTGTCGTCGGTGTGTCGGTGCAGCAGGTGGATGGAGTCTGGCCGCTGCCGCAGCAGCTCGATCAGTCCTGGGACAGATACAGTCTGAGTCCGCAGCTGTTCTCCTTCACTTATGGACAGGATTCGGCTGCACAGACTGGATGCTCCGTCCTGGATGCTGCTTTCAAAAGATACTTCTCCATCATATTCCCTGACTTCACCAAAGGAACAGGTTAGTTGATGTCTGAGAAGGAATCAAACAGATTTACTTCCGTGTAGTTGGATGGATGTGTACTGTGTATGAAACGTGTGTAAAAATCGGTTTATTAAAAAATATTAAATGATAAAATATTTTAAAAATGCAGTTTGTTGAAAAATCACAGTGTAATATCATTAAAATGGAGCCGTTCCAGTATACTGATGATTTAAAAGTAATGAAAAGCCAAATAAAAAAGTGTAAGCGTATTTATATAATTTCTAATTTCTATAGCTTTGTTCTTTGTATTGTTTTTGTTTAATTGATGTTGTTTTATTTAATTTGATATTTAATTAATAATGTGTGTGTGTGTGTGTGTGTGTGTGTGTGTGTATTTGTTTTTGCTACATTGTGGGGACCAAATGTCCCCACAAGGATAGTAAAACCTGAAATTTTTGACAATGATTTTGACAATGTTAAAAAAATATTTAAAATAGTAAATGATGTTTATCTGAAAGTGTAACGATGCAAACATGTTTTCTGTAAGGGGTAGGTTTAGGGTTAGGGGATAGACAATATTGTTTAGTCATTATAAAAACTACAGAAGTCTATGGAAAGTCCCCACAATTCACAAAAACAAACGTGTGTGTGTATATATATATATATATATAGTGTGTGTGTGTGTGTGTGTGTGTGTGTGTGTGTATGTATATATATTATACGAGGAAATTTTGAAAAAATGTAGCAATGTGCACAGACACGTTTTTCCTGTTCTTTTGGCTCTTTGTAAAGAGCCACTAAGGGGACAGTGCGATATAAACTAAAAATAAAGTGGAAGAAAAACTTCTGCGATGGAAATAATGAAGTGGAAGTGGGAAAAATCAGTGCTTTTGTAAGAGAACTTAAAGTTTTTTGAGAAAATGCAATACTTTTGCAAGAGAATGCAAAGTTTCTCAGGGGAATGCAATACTTTAGCGATAGATCACAATACTTTAGCGATAGATCGCAACACTTTAATGATAGAACACAATACTTTAGCGACAGGACACTACTTTGGCGATAGAACACAATACTTTAGCGATAGAACGCAACACTTTTAAGATAGAACACAATACTTTAGCGACAGGACAATACTTTAGCGACAGGACACAATACTTTAGCGACAGGACACAATACTTTAACGATAGAACACAATACTTTAGCGACAGGACACAATACTTTAGCGATAGGACACAATACTTTAGCGATAGGACACAATACTTTAGCGATAGGACACAATACTTTAGCGATAGGACACAATACTTTAACGATAGAACACAATACTTTAGCGACAGGACACAATACTTTAGCGATAGGACACAATACTTTAGCGATAGGACACAATACTTTAGCAATGGGACACAATACTTTAGCGATAGGACACAATACTTTAGCGATAGAACGCAACACTTTTAAGATAGAACACAATACTTTAGCGACAGGACAATACTTTAGCGACAGGACACAATACTTTAGCGATAGGACACAATACTTTAGCGATAGGACACAATACTTTAGTGATAGGACACAATACTTTAGCGATAGGACACAATACTTTAACGATAGAACACAATACTTTAGCGACAGGACACAATACTTTAGCGATAGGACACAATACTTTAGCGATAGGACACAATACTTTAGCGATAGATCACAATACTTTAGCAATGGGACACAATACTTTAGCGATAGGACACAATACTTTAGTTATAGGACACAATACTTTAGCGATAGGACACAATACTTTAGCGATAGGACACAATACTTTAGCGATAGATTGCAATACTTTAGCGATAGAACACAATACTTTAGCGATAGATTGCAGTACGTTAGCGATAGATTGTAATACATTAGCGATAGATTGCAATACTTTAGCGATATGACATAATACTTTAGAATGCAATACTGTAGCAATATGACATAACATACTTTAGCAACAGAGCGCAATACTTTAGTGATAGAACACAATACTTTAACAATAGATCGCAATACTTTAGCAGTAGAATGCAAATGTTTAGCAAGGGAACACAATGTTTCTTGGGTAAATGCAATACTTTACAATACAGCAAGAGAAAATTAGCATATATGACAAAAAATGTTTTTACTCAAACAGTTAGAAACTACTAAAAAATAAATGATAAAAATAACAAAATGTGCTTACATTCATGTTTTGCTTCAACTTCAAATAGAGCTACAGTACATCAATTTTGAGCAAATTCAATTGGGTGAAAGTCTTATAGGCGTCTTAAGAGCTCTTTATAATAAAATGATAAAATTTTGCACTACAAAACAATGCATATTGGTTTGTTCCTGTTTATTTGAACAGAAAATGTGCTTCAGTCCATGTGGTCAGAGCCGCAGCCCTTTGTCGTATCGGTGACTGTAAAAACCAGAGGATGTGACGGCTACCCTAACGAAGATTCAGATGAGAGCTGTGAGTATTTCCTGATCATGTGATCTTAGGAAATAACTCCTGCTGGCCTTTGATCTTTTAATTGCTTTGGTCATGTTAGATGAAGTCCATTAAATTATAAGGTGTAATTACACTGTCCACATCCAACAGGAGCAGTCATTCCCATTCTACAGTGCCTTTTGAATCAGGCCAATTTCAAATGAATGAATATGTTATGTGTGTAACATGTTATATGCTTGTTGTTGCAGATAACTTGAGTGTGTCAGAGGGCCAGGCTTTGCTGAGATCAGTGTCTGTATGGGGCGCTCTCAGAGGTGTGACTTTATGCTTATTGTCTCTTTTTTTTCTTTGCTTGAATTAAAAGCATTAACACTAACAGTTGTCTTTTTCAACTCATAAAACCTGAAAATCAGGTCTGGAGTCCTTCAGTCAGCTTGTTTACCAGAATGATTATGGCGCTGTAAGTATTATGCAACAGTATTAAGGCTATAGTGCAGCTGTATGCTAATATACTGTACAGTATGTTAATTTATTCAATCTTTCCATGCAGTATTTTATCAACAAGACAGAAATTGTAGACTTCCCACGTTTTGCATTCAGAGGACTTTTACTGGACACTTCAAGGCATTACTTACCCCTCCATGATATTTTGAAGACCCTGGTATGTATTTAATGTTTATTATAAATTCTAAAATTGAATTGTAAAAATTATAGTTAATATTTTTAAATTAATTATGCAGGGCCGATCAAAGACAGGCCGACAGGACACAATACTTTAGCGATAGGACACAATACTTTAGCGATAGGACACAATACTTTAGCGACAGGACACAATACTTTAGCGATAGGACACAATACTTTAGCGATAGGACACAATACTTTAGCGACAGGACACAATACTTTAGCGACAGGACACAATACTTTAGCGATAGGACACAATACTTTAGCGACAGGACACAATACTTTAGCGACAGGACACAATACTTTAGTGACAGGACACAATACTTCAGCGATAGGACACAGTATTTAGCAAACAGGACAGGACTCAATACTTTAGCAAAATTTTGAACTAATACTAATAAAAAATAACAATACTTTAGCGATAGGACACAATACTTTAGCGATAGGACACAATACTTTAGCGACAGGACACAATACTTTAGCGATAGGACACAATACTTTAGTGACAGGACACAATACTTTAGCGATAGGACACAATACTTTAGCGATAGGACACAATACTTTAGCGATAGGACAATACTTTAGCGATAGGACACAATACTTTAGCGACAGGACACAATACTTTAGCGATAGGACACAATACTTTAGCGACAGGACACAATACTTTAGCGATAGGACACAATACTTTAGCGACAGGACACAATACTTCAGCAATAGGACACAATATTTTAGCAAACAGGACAGGACACAATACTTTAGCAAAATTTTGAACTAATACTAATAAAAAATAACAATACTTTAGCGACAGGACACAATACTTTAGCGACAGGACACAATACTTTAGCGACAGGACACAATACTTCAGCGATAGGACACAATACTTTAGCGACAGGACACAACACTTCAGCGATAGGACACAATACTTTAGAAATATAAAATATATATTTTTTTATTAATAAAAAAGGGAAAATATTAATAAAAAAAGGGGAAAATGATTTTTTATTAATAAAAAAGGGAAAAAACACCTTAAACTGAAACAGATGTTAGGATAGATGTGGTATGTGTTAGGTATGGGTATGTGTCATTATTACAATTTTTATTTATGTTTTATTTTTTTATTAATATTATTGGAATTATTATTATAATTGCTGTTATTATTATTGATATTACTGTTGCTGTCATCACAGAATATTATTGTTAACATCACCATCTTTAGTATTATTATTGTTATTATTAATGTTCTTCTTCTTCTGCTTCTTCCTATTATTATTATTATACTTGCTAGTACTATTCAAATACTACTACTGATATTCATATTGTCATTTTTGATTATTTTCATTCCTGTTATTATTATTGCTGTTCCATTGCTGTATTTATTATTATACTTAATGCTACTACTACTCCAGTACTACTAACATTATTCAGGTTGTCATTTCTGATTATTGTCATTGTTTTTGTGTTTTGTGTTCACCGTATGTTGTATGTTTTGCACTAATACTAATAAAAAATAATTTAAAAAAAAGAAATATAATTTTTTTGTAACATTATAAATGTTTTTACTGTCACTTTTGATCAATTTACTGCATACTTGCTGAACAAACGTATTCATTTCTTTCAAAAAACCTTCCTGACTCTAAACTTGTAAACAGTATTGTGAAATAAAGTAAATAATATTTTTATTTTTCATAGGATGCTATGGCCTACAGTAAATTTAATGTCTTTCACTGGCACATTGTGGATGATCCTTCCTTCCCGTATCAGAGCCGCACTTTTCCTGACCTCAGTAATAAGGTAGAAATGCTGTAAAATCACCTCTAAAACTTCATTTTTTAATGCATTTGTTGTTTATTATGATTGTAGTAGCTTTAAATATGCTGTAATATATATACACTCAATATCTCAAGGCAGCTATAGTGTTATTTTATTTGATTTATTTATATATGTTTATAATTTTCTTAATGTTTCACTTTTTTTTAATTTCCAGTTTTCAGTTTTAATTTTATTAAGTTTAAATTTTAGTAATTTTTGGTATGTTTTTTTAATAATTATTTTTATTTCAGTTTTGTTTTCTTTTTTTTTCTTTTTTTTTAAATATATATATTTCAGTTAGTTGCTAAGGCAACCATTTTAATTGTTTAACTTTTTTAATGTTCTAAATTTTTAAAAAGTTTTCTTAATTAGTTTTTTGTAGTGTGTGTATTCTGTTTTACCTTTATTTCCGTTAACGAAAACACTTTTTAATACTTCTGACCGTAACACTACTGTTATATCTTTTTCTTCTAGGGAGCTTTTCATCCGTTTACTCACGTCTACACACAGTCAGACGTGATGAGGGTGATTGAACATGCGAGAATGAGAGGCATTAGAGTCGTTCCTGAGTTTGATTCTCCTGGACACACTCAGTCATGGGGGAAAGGTACACAAACACATGTCTGATGAAAAACCATGAAAGCAGAGATTATAAATTATAATGGTAAAGTGTAATGATGTTTGTCTCTTATTCTCAGGACAGCCAGGCCTCTTGACTCCCTGTTACAAGGGCAGTGTGCCGTCTGGTTCATTCGGACCTGTGGATCCAACGGTAGACACTACTTATAAGTTCATGGAAAGCCTCTTGAAAGAGGTGAAGTTTGTCTTTCCTGACTCTTATGTTCATTTAGGAGGGGATGAGGTCAGTTTTGCCTGCTGGTAAGCATTTTTGACACTTGGGTGCCTCATTTGAACTTGACTTGGAACTTGACTTGGATTTGAACTTGGATTAGCAAAAATGGTGGTATTATTATTTGTAAGACTTTAGAAATGTTATCTTCTCAAACAGGCAGTCGAATCCCAATGTGCAAACGTTTATGGAAAAGATGGGCTTTGGAAAGTCTTTTACCAAACTGGAATCATTCTATATGGAGAAGTGAGTGGAAATGTACAAAAATATACAAAAAAAAGCTTGGGGTCTGTAAGATTTTTTTTTTTTTTTTTTTTTGTACTTTTTGAAAGTCTTTTATACTTACTAAGGCTGCATTTATTTTATTAAAAACACAATTAAAACAATAATATTGTGAAATATTGTTGCAATTTAAAATAACTGTTTTCTATTTCAGTATATTTTAAAATGTAATTTATTTCTGTGATGCAAAGCTAAATTTTTAGCATCATTACTCCAGTCTTCAGTGTCACATGATCCTTCAGAAATCATTCTATGTATATTTATTTTTTAAAAAATACAAAATTAATTTGTAAAAAAAATTGTAACGTTTTAAATGACTTTGCTATTATTTTTAATAAATAAAATATTTATTAAAAAACAAAACATTTCATTTAAGGTAGTTGCCAGGGTAGTTTATCTTTATTTACTAAAATTACTGAAACTAAAAAAAAATAATAAAACTAATAAAAATTACAAAACACACCAAAAAAATACTAAAACTTTAATAATAAAATTAAATTGGAAAAAGGAAAAATAGAATCTAATTCTGAGTATTAAAGAAAATTACCTATTTCCTCACCTCTTACACTCACAAAGGCTGCATTTATTTGATTAAAAATACAATAAGAATCGTAATATTGTGAAATATTTTTACAATTTAAAATAACTGTTTTCTATTTGAATACATGTTAAAATGTAATTTATTTCTGTGATAAAAGTTTAATTTTTAGCATCATTACGCCAGTCTTCAGTGTCACATGATCCTTCAGAAATCATTCTAATATAATGATTTGCTGCTCAAGAAACAGTGTTACATATTTATTTTTAGGATTCTTTAAAAAATACAGTATTTATTTGAAAAAGCTATATATTGTAACATTTAAAATAACTTTGCTGTCACTTTTTTTTAATAAATAAAATATTTATCATTAAAAAAAAAAAAAAAAAAAAAAAAGTGAAGGTAGTTGCCAAAGTAGTTTATCTTTATTTACTAAAATATTAAAAAATATTTAGGATTTAAATATATATATATATATTTTTTTTAATATTTAAATTTAATATTTAAATATTTTAAAAGAAAAATATGTAGAGATATTTTAAATAAATAAATAAATAAAAATCACAGAATACACACAAAATACTAAAATTAAAATGGAAAATATAAAAATAGAAACTAATTCAAAGTATTAAGGAAAATTATAATAGTATCTAAATACTAAAATAACACTAAGATTTTTTTTTTAATCTCTTACACTCACAAAGACTGCCTTTATTTGATTAAAAATACAATAAGGACAGTAATATTGTGAAATATTTATACAATTTAAAGTAATAGCTTTCTATTTGAATATATGTTAAAATGTGATTTATTTCTGTGATCAAAGCTACATTTTCAGCATCATTACTCCAGTCTTCAGTGTCACATGATCCTTCAGAAATCATTTTAATATGCTGATTTACTGCTTAAGAAACAGTGATGGAAAGTTATTTTCAGGATTCTTTAAAAATTCAACATTTATTTAAAAAAAATGTTTGAATGGTGGTTTTCCTTCATGATCCTTTCCAACTGTTCTATTTTTTTAATTAAATACCATAGATATTAATCATTAACATTTTTAAATCCGAATTGTTTAAATATAAAAAGTTTAATTTTATTAGGTTTAATCACAGATTCTAAAATTAATAGTTCCAAAATGTGTTTGGTTAAGACAAGTTTGAAACCATTAAAATTTTTTTATATAACCACACCTTTGACATTGATTAAATAAGTTTTAATACATTTATTATGTAAATGTTTTGTCTTGTAATAACAATCAGTTTGAAAATTGAAAAAAGAAAATCATGAATGCAGTGTTTGTTTTTCCACTGTCTCTCTTTATGTTGTTCAGTATCATGAACATGACCGCCGCTCTCAACAAAACCTCCATTGTTTGGCAGGATGTGTTTGACTACCATGAGCGGGTGAGTAGAAACAATCTGCTCCACCACACACGCATATTGGTTGCATTCAAACCTCAAAAAGAGATGTGTGTGATTGTAACAGGAATGAGACGCTTCTCTTCTAGCCCAGATCTAAGTACGTGGTGGAGGTCTGGAAGCAGGGCTGTTATCTGTGCGAGATGCGCCGGGTGACTAAAGCAGGGTTAAAGGTCATCCTGGCGGCCCCTTTTTACCTCGACCTGCCGATACCCACTCACAGCTGGCCCCGTTACTACAACGTGCGGCCCTTAGCCTTTAGGGGTCAGAGCATGAGTGCAAAATACTAACCAGTACTAGAGAGTGCAGTGCTGTGTCTCAGTAGCCACATTTCCATTACCCTTCAAATTGAACTGAAAATACGCCTAATGGAAACACGTCAATTTTGCAAAAACTCCCATATATCATAACGCTTTTCAGGCAATTCGAAAAAGGAATATTTCACTAAACTGCAATGAAATTTACAGTGAGCTTTTACAGCTCACCCGATGTACGTAAAAAATCACATGAAAAACGAGGTTTTTTATCGACATTTATAAAATATCTCAAAAGTTTTGTGCAGATCTGTAATGGAAACCCGGCTAGTGTGGTGATGATTTTTCTTAAATGTTCAGTTTGTCCAGTGTGAAAATGTGTGTTCTGCTGTGAGAATCAAACAAACGTGCATTGATAAGCATGACTTTATCAGTGTTATTTTAGTATTTTAGTATTAAAATATTCATTTATATTTTTTTGTTTTATTTAAATTTCATTTAAATAATTTCATTTTAGTTTATTTCAAATTTTTAACATTATTATTATTATTATTATTATTATTATTATTATTATTATTAATGTGTATTTGTTTATTTTCCGTTTTCATTTAAACTTCATTTAAATCATTTAATTTTAGTTGATTATCAGTTCTTTAATTAAAATTGTCATTTTATTAGCTTTTTATACATATTTTAATTTAATTTTAGTTCATTTTAAATTTACTTTAATTAAAAATTATTATTGTTATTTAATTTTATTTTCTGTTTTCATTTCAATTTCACTTAAATAATTTAATTTTAGTTCATTTTAAATTTACTTTAATTAAAAATTGTCATTTTATTAGCTTTTTATACAGATTTTAATTTAGCATTGTTATTATTGTTGTTGTTATGATTTAATTTTAGTTTTAATTTATTTTCCATTTTCATTTAAATTTCATTTAAATAATTTAATTTTAGTTCATTTTAAATTTACTTTAATTAAAAACTGTCATTTTATTGGCTCTTTATACATATTTTAATTTTGCAGTATTATTATTATTTTTTTATTATTATTATTATTTTATTTCAGTTTTAGTTTATTTTCTGTTTTCATTTAAATTTCATTTAAATAATTTAATTTGTTCATTTTAAATTTACTTTAAATATTGTCATTTTATTAGCTTTTTATACATATTTTAATTCAGCATTATTATTATTATTTAATTTTAGTTTTACTTTATTTTCCGTTTTCATTTAAATTTCATTTAAAGAATTTAATTTTAGTTAATTTTAAATTGACTTTAATTAAAAATTGTCATTTTATTAGCCTTTTATACATATTTTAATTTAGCATTATTATTATTATTATTAGTATTATTCTTTCATTTCAATTTTAGTTTATTTTCATTTTAATTTTATTTAAATAATTTAATTTTAGTTCATTTTAAATTTACTTTAATTAAACTGAATCTTACTGTTCAAAAACTTTAGCCTGGTATTGCATATAAAGAAAAAAAAACTAATAGCAATTACAGAACACAACAAAAGATACTAAAACTTTAAGTAAAATGAAAATGAAAATAGAAAGTCTAAAAATAGAAAGTAATTAAAATATTAAGGAAACTCCACACTAAAAAACACTGCAACTAAGTAAATAATTCAGTGGGGCAGAAAATGCAGCATGAAATCCTGTTGTCACAATTATTGCAAAGCACTTTCTAACCAGAAGGTGTCAATCAAGAGTCAACTTTTTTATAGTGTGAGGTGAACCACACAGTGTCATCAGACTGTACATGGGACAGTGAAGCAGGGTCCATAGAAGATATAAAGCAAAATTAATCAAAAAATACAGTACTGTGCAAAAGTCTTAGGCCACTAGTATTTTCACCAGCTGAAAAATGGTTTAAAGTAAGCTATTTCTATCTTTTGCTGTAGTGTGTCAGTAGGAAACATCAGTTTACATTTCCAAACATTCTGTTTGCCATTAATTGTGATAATCTAGTGAGATTTTTACTGTATTTTTTAAATGTCAGAACCGTGGCCTAGTGGTTAAGACGTTGAGCTCTGGTGCTCTTTTGGGCTTTTTGAGTTTAAATATAGCTTGCAACATTTTAAAAATCTTAATTCCTCATCTTCCTCCCATCAGTTATGTCCTCCCTCCACAATACAGTCATTAAAAGCCTCAAAAGGTTGCATATGTGACCCTGGAGCACAAAACCAGTCATAAGGGTCAGTTTTTCGAAACTGACCCTTTCGAATTATACAATTTGTTTGTTATGATAGGACAATATTTGTCTAAGATACACCTATTTGAAAATCTGGAATCTGAGGGTGCAACAAAATCAAAATATTGAGAAAATTGCCTGTAAAGTTGTCCAAATGAAGGTCTTAGCAATGCATATCACTAATCAAAAATTAAGTTTTGATATATTTACAGTAGGAAATTTACAAAATATCTTCATGGAATATAATCTTCACTTAATATCCCAATGATTTTTGGCATAAAAGAAAAAGCAATTATTTCGACCCATACAATGTATTTTTGGCTATTGCTACAAATATACCCGTGCTACTTAAGACTGGTTTTGTGGTCCAGGGTCACATATATGCAGATGAATAAAGTAGAGCTGGTTGATAAATCCCCAGAGGCCGATGCAGCATGGAAAGTGAGGTGTGTGTGACCCAGTGTTTCCTGCTGTCTCAGATTCCACAGGACACGGTTCTGGAGATCTGGAAGGGTAAAAATTACAAGACTGAACTGAGCAGGATGACCAGTGCCGGGCACAGGGTTCTGCTCTCTGCCCCCTGGTACATCAACCACATCAGCACCGGCCAGGACTGGCGTGACTCCTACGCTGTGCAGCCCCAGAATTTCTCGGGTGTGTGGAGCAGCATGTCGGACTGGACTCAGACAGCCTTCATTGCTTGCTCTTGTTGTATAACACTTAAATATTCAATATAAAACATCGGTCTCTAATGAGAACCTGAAGCTCTGATGACTTTCAAGTAATGATTAATTAACTTCTATCGCTAATTTCTCACAGAATCAACTACTGCTTGATATTGTTTGCTGTTGTTTGTAGTGCAGTGCTGGTGTGTTTTCAGCGCACGTCTGTTGAGCTTGTTTAAATATGTCTGTTTTTTGTGATTTAGGGACGGATGAGCAAAAGAAGCTGGTGATTGGTGGAGAGGTCGCCATGTGGGGTGAATATGTTGATGCCACCAATCTGACCCCACGCCTGTGGTACGACAAGAAGAACACAGTCCAGATCAGATTGAACTATTGCACAGTTTTGATCTTTATGATTTTATGTGTGTTTTTGTGTGTGTTTGTGAAGGCCGAGAGCCTGTGCTGCAGCTGAGAGGTTGTGGAGCAATGAAGAAAAAACCATGAACGCGGATGTGGCCTTCCCACGTCTGACAGAGTTTCGCTGTGAACTTCTGAGGTATTGGAAATACATTTGCAATAATTCTTTATCTGTTTCAAGCACAGTGCACATACTAATATATATATATATATATACTAATATATACTAATATATATATATATATATATATATATTATCACTACCAGCCAAAAGTATTCAAACAGTAAGATTTTTAATGTTTTTTTAAAAAAATCTCTTCTGCTCACCAAGCCTGCATTTATTTGCTATTGGATCAAATGTTTGTTTTAATTTTTTTGAAAAGAATTTACTATTTAAAATAATTGTTTTCTATTTGAATATCCTTTAAAATTTAATTTATTCCTGTGATCAAAGCAAAATTTTCAGCATCACATGATCCTTCAGAAATCATTCTAATATGCTGATTTGCTGCTCAACAAACATTTATTATTATTATTATTATTATTATTAATAAGTTATTTTTTTATTTTTTATTTTAGTATTTATCTGAAATAAAAAGCTTTTCTAACATTATACACTATACCATTTAAAAATGGAGTCAGTGTAATTTTATTTATTTATTTATTTAATTTTTTTTTTTTTTGGGAAAGAAATTATAGAAATTAATATTTTTATTTAGCAAGGATGCTTTAAATTGATCAGAAATTATGATAAAGACATTTATAATGTTACAAAAAATTTCTACTTCAGATAAATGCTGTTCTTCTGAACTTTTTGTTCATCAAAGAAACCTAAAAATTCTACTAATAATAATTATTATTACTATTAATTTTTTTTTTTTTTTTTTTTTAGCAGCAAATCAGCTTATTAGAATGATTTCTGAAGGATCATGTGACACTGAAGACTGCAGTAATGATGCTGAAAAGTTTGCTTTGATCACAGGAATAAATTACATTTTATAATATATTCAAATAGAAAACAGTTACTTTAAATACTAAAAATATTTCAGAATTTTACTATTTTTGCTGTACTTTGGATCAAATAAATACAGGCCTGTTGAGCAGAAGAGACTTCTTTTTAAAAAAGCATTAAATATCGTACTGTTCAACAACTTTTAACTGGTAGTGTATTATGAAATATTATTACAATTTAAAATAATGGTTTTCTATTTTAATATATTATAAAATGCAATTTATGCCTGTGATGTAAATCATTCTAATGTTATGATTTATTATCAATATTGGAAAAAGTTGTGCTGCTTAATATTTTTTTAGGAACCTGTGATGAATAAGATTGTTTCTAACAATATTAGTCTTTACTATCACTTTTTATCATTAGAACACATTCTTGCTGAATGCAAGTATTAATTCCGTTAAAAACAACAACAACAACAACAACAACAACAAAAAAAACGAAAAAGAATTTACTGACCCTAAATGTTTGAACAGTAATGTGTATTGTCACCAGTGTTGGGCACGTACCTTTAAAAAAGTAATTAGTTATAGTTACTAGTTACTTCTCACAAATAGTAACTGAGTTAGTAACTGCGTTACATCATTATAAAAGTAACTAATTACCAGGCAAAGTAACTATTGCGTTACTTAAAAAAAATCTAATTTAATATAACTATAAAATAAATATGAAACATTGTACACTAATCTACACTATTTTAATGTTGTTGTGGGCAGTGTTGGGAATGTTACTTTGAAAAGTAATTAGTTATAGCTACTAGTTACTTCTCACAAATAGTAACTGAGTTAGTAACAGAGTTACATCATTATAAAAGTACCTAATTACCAGGGAAAGTAACTATTGTGTTCCTTAAAAAAAAAAAAATAAATAAATAAATATATTAAATAACTTGGATGACCCCAATATTAAATATGTTAAATGAATGAAATTTTAATGAAATTTATTACATTTTTAGTTTACTCACCAGACTAATATTAAATATCTGATATAATATTATAATTATAATTAGCATTCAACTTTAGCCATTAGAACTTTAGTAATTAGAATAACCATGTATGAATGCATGTTGGTCATGTTGACTGAACTTAGGACTGGTGGTGATATTGTTTGTAATTTAGTGTTTCTATGAACGTCTTGTCACTACCACGAATTCTACTATTAATAACAATATTAAACACACTAAGGTTTAATGAGCTGCTGGGTTCATGAATATTAATCACGTTGTCTGCGTTCGCTCGAACTGATTTGCTGTAATCAAAACAGGGACGATAATAGGTGAGCGCCAGCCAATGAGATTGCTGTTTGCACATTAGTTCCACCTACTACCGGAGAAACCAGCAGTTCTTAAAAGCTGAAGTATTCCAAAGGAGCTCCGTTGTTTTGAGAGGAAAATACAACAAAGAATATCGTTTACACGTAGCGCGTCAATTCTGCATGGTATAAGACTCTGTCGCTCTGTATCTTTCTTTGCGTGTGTGTGAGACAAAGTGACGGCTAGTCGTGTGCCTTCACACTAGAGTTTACAGCTCATCAAATACAGGTACGCTGCGCATCCATTCAGATGAACTGAAAAATAAAATTATAATAATATTATAATAAATGATAGTAACGCCGTATTTTATTGGCAGTAATGGTAACGGCATTGTAACGTAGGAAACAGTAATTCGTTTGATTACTCGTTACTGAAAAAATAACGCCGTTAGTAACGCCGTTTATTTGTAACGCCGTTATTCCCATCACTGATTGTCACAAAAGATGATGCAGGGCTGTCACTAATAATTATTTTGGTAATCGAGTAATCAGTTGATTATTCTGACGATGAATGAAGTAATCTGATAATTTTTGTGGTAATAAAAATAGACCTCATTAGCGAACAATAGACTTTAAAATGACACAAAATACATATATAATAGCAATGAGGCAATAATAATTAGTTGAAATGAAGGATCAAAAGCAAGTAATCTTGTGCAATATGTGGACATCAAAACATGAAAATTCAGAGGGTTTAAACTTTTATTTTAAAATCGTGATGAACAGTTAGCATATTGAGAAAAATATTGATGTGTTCTCCTGTGTTTGTGTGGGTTTATAAATGATTTGCCTTACAAATCTGATGAAATTGCATACGTTGGGTTCCCAGATGAACGTTATAATAAACCCAAACTTACAAAAACATGCAGAGATGGAGTTTGAGACGCTCCACACATGTAAACAATAAAAGTTTGTGTGGAACAGCATTTACTGTGAATGGAGCCGCTATGACAGCATGTACATAACCTACACACGTATATATATATTTACTTGAATCGTATCCTTTGTGAATTCACAATAGCATTATGCTTTATTATGATTTCGAAATGGTTTTAATATTTCATGCAGCCTTAGGAAACGGTCTAATAATGCATTTATGGATTCTGGTCTGTAAAATGCGCCACTTTCAGTAAAATGCAATCAAGGATTTTTTATAATAGAGTACTTGAATCGAGGAATCATGACAGCTCTAAAATGATGTACTTTAAAACTTTTAACTGTATGTATTTATATTTTCACTTGCTGTTTGTGTTGTCACAGGCGGGGTATTCAAGCGGAGCCTCTGTTTGTTGGTCATTGTAAGCACGAGTACGATGGCCTGTAAGTCCACTGATCAGACACTAAAACTGAAGAGAGGTGTGTTTGTGCACTGCAACACTGCTTTGGAATTTGCACAATACTCGATATATTTTTTTATTCTGAATTTTTTTTAATGATCATGTAAACTGAGCTTTAAGCTTTACAAAAGAAAATGTGAAATTTATGAATAAAGATCTATTCAAGAATGATTTAGCTGTGTATCAATTGAATCTTCTTACATTTTTATACTTTTAGTTCTAAAAACAATGGCCCCAAAAAGTACTGTAACTATTAGATAGAAAAAAAAATCAAGCTGTTATTGTAGTGGCAGATGTAAAATGCATAACTCGGTTAGTTTATTTATCATTTCATTAACAGAGGTTAGGTTTAGTCCTAACCTCCCACATTTGGAGAGTGTGAGGTAAACGGCTGATGTAAAGTAGCTACACATTTAATGAAATCGCCTGCCACTACGACACCAATCCCGTCTCACAGCCGCACGGCAGCAGATCCTATTAACTCTGATGGGGTTTATACACCAGACCTAAAGTAGGACACCGAGAGGTGTGAACGTTCAAAACTATACTTGTTAGTGTAGCTGCATAAAGCAGGTTCAGTGTTATTTAAGTATTATTTATATAACATTTAGAATTTTTTTTTTTAATTGTAACTTTAGTGTAAATTTTAGTAATATTGTTATGTGCTTGCATTATTATTGTTTTTTTTAAGTATTTCTGTGCACATTTAATTTATTTATTGATTTTAATTTTAATAATTGTTGTACTTCGGTTTAAACTTATTTTATTTCAACATTTCACATTTTTAAGTTTTTCATCAGTATCTTTTTTCAGTGATTTTTAATATTTTTAGTTTTTGTTTTGTTTTTTTTTAATAGTGAATTTTAGGATCTTAAAAAATGATTTTCTCGCTCATTACAAAAGACATAAATACATTTTACTTTTATATATTAATATTTTTTTCTGTCTTTGTATATGTATTATATTTGTATGTATACATTTTATATATTATATATAAATAATTATATATTACATAAATGTTTTATTTCCTTTACTGAAATTATTAAAGTTTTTTTATTTAAAATTTTACATATTATTATATTATATTATATTATATTATATTATATTATATTAAAATATTAAAGAATTTTAGGAAAAAAATGCACATATATTTAACAAAAAAAAAAAAAAAAAAAAAAAAACTAGATAAATAGAGTTTGAGAACAAACTTTGAAGTTGGCTTGAAAGCCTAGCCTGAAAGTTTGAAGCAGCTATAAAAGCTTGAAGTACTTTGTTAGCTTGTTGCTAGCATAATTTTAACATAAATTTAACGTGATTTAACGTTGTTAACATGAATGAAAAAAGTAAAACCAGCTAATTTGGTTAAAAAAAAAAAAAACTGTATGTATGTGTGTGTGTGTGTATATACAGTGGGTACGGAAAGTATTCAGACCCCCTTAAATGTTTCACTCTTTGTTATATTGCAGCCATTTGCTAAACTCATTTAAGTTAATTTTTTTTTCCTCATTAATGTACACACAGCACCCCATATTGACAGAAAAACACAGAATTGTTGACATTTTTGCAGATTTATTAAAAAAGAAAAACTGAAATATCACATGGTCCTAAGTATTCAGACCCTTTGCTCAGTATTTAGTAGAAGCACCCTTTTGATCTAATACAGCCTGAGTCTTTTTGGGAAAGATGCAACAAGTTTTTCACACCTGGATTTGGGGATCCTCTGCCATTCCTCCTTGCAGATCCTCTCCAGTTCTGTCAGGTTGGATGGTAAACGTTGGTGGACAGCCATTTTTAGGTCTCTCCAGAGATGCTCAATTGGGTTTAAGTCAGGGCTCTGGCTGGGCCATTCAAGAACAGTCACAGAGTTGTTGTGAATGTTATTTTAGCTGTGTGCTTAGGGTCATTGTCTTGTTGGAAGGTAAACCTTCGGCCCAGTCTGAGGTCCTGAGCACTCTGGAGAAGGTTTTAGTCCAGGATATCCCTGTACTTGGCCGCATTCATCTTTTCCTCGACTGCAACCAGTCGTCCTGTCCCTGCAGCTGAAAAACACCCCCACAGCATGATGCTGCCACCACCATGCTTCACTGTTGGGACTGTATTGGACAGATGATGAGCAGTGCCTGGTTTTCTCCACACATACCGCTTAGAATTAAGGCCAAAAAGCTCTATCTTGGTCTCATCAGACCAGAGAATCTTATTTCTCACCATCTTGGAGTCCTTCAGGTGTTTTTATTTTTAGCAAACTCCATGCAGGCTTTCATGTGTCTTGCACTGAGGAGAGGCTTCCGTCGGGCCACTCTGCCATAAAGCCCTGACTGGTGGAGGGCTGCAGTGATGGTTGACTTTCTACAACTTTCTCCCATCTCCCGACTGCATCTCTGGAGCTCAGCCACAGTGATCTTTGGGTTCTTCTTCACCTCTCTCACCAAGGCTCTTCTCCCCCGACAGCTCAGTTTGGCCGGACGACCAGCTCTGGGAAGGGTTCTGGTCATCCCAAACGTCTTCCATTTAAGGATTATGGAGGCCACTGTGCTCTTAGGAACCTTAAGTGCAGCAGAAATTTTTTGTAACCTTGGCCAGATCTGTGCCTTGCCACAATTCTGTCTCTGAGCTCTTCAGGCAGTTCCTTTGACCTCATGATTCTCATTTGCTCTGACATGCACTGTGAGCTGTAAGGTCTTATATAGACAGGTGTGTGGCTTTCCTAATCAAGTCCAGTCAGTATAATCAAACACAGCTGGACTCAAATGAAGGTGTAGAACCATCTCAAGGATGATCAGAAGAAATGGACAGCACCTGAGTTCAATATATGAGTGTCACAGCAAAGGGTCTGAATACTTAGGACCATGTGATATTTCAGTTTTTCTTTTTTAATAAATCTGCAAAAATGTCAACAATTCTGTGTTTTTCTGTCAATATGGGGTGCTGTGTGTACATTCACGAGGAAAAAAAATGAACTTAAATGATTTTAGCAAATGGCTGCAATATAACAAAGAGTGAAAAATTTAAGGGGGTCTGAATACTTTCCGTACCCACTGTATATTTATATATATATATATATATATATATATATATATATATTTGTATGCATATACATTTAATATATTATATATAAATGATTAAGTATTGCATAAATAATTAATTTACTTTACTGAAATTATTTAAGATTTATCACATTACATTATATTAAATTACATTATATTATTATATTAAAATATTAAAGAATTTTAGAAAATAAAATAAAAGTACATAGCATAATTTTAATATAAATAGCATGTTGTCAACATGTTTTTAGCATGTTGCTAACATGCTTTAACTTGATTTAACATTGTTAACATGAATGAAAAAAATCCAGCTATAAAACGAGTAAAAACAGCTAATTTGGTTTAAAAAAAAAAGAGTGAGAAAAAAAAAAAAAAACCTACTTAAAACCATCAGATTCAGAGAAAAACCGGTTAAAAACAGCTAAAACCAGCTGATTTAGCTATTGCTAAAAGCTCTGCTATAGCAACAGATAGTTAAATACAACAAAAGTATCACTGTGCAAAAGTTGAATGAATGTCTGTGTGGTTTTGATAGACTGGTTTATGAAAACCATAAGTTGGATCAGTTGGAAAAGATACAACAACCTGAGTCAGTCCCGTCTGAAGGTCTGACCTGAGTTTGATGGTTGTAGTTTGAAAACTCCTGGAGGAGATGGGTGTTAAAATTAGGTTTAGACAAAAAAGCTTAAATAGTAGATACACAAAATATTAGAAATCTTATATCAGACAAAATAGTTCCTATTTGTATTGTGTATAAAGACAACATCTACATGTTTATTTGAGCAGCAGTTATTACGGAGTCGTTTCATTTTTTGTTTTCTTACTTAATAGCAGCTTGATCCTTTTTTGACGATTCAGCAGCGAGTCGCATGTAATAAATAAGCCTCCCGATCCCTTGCTCAGCACTAACGTGGTCTTTTAACTTAAGTCCTCCTAATGTTTAAGTTACTTGCCAAAATGAGCTTACATGCCTTTGATATTTACTTAGACAATTGATTTTCTCATTGACGGGATTATGCTGCCGCTGGCAGATGGCAGGGATTGGCTAATCCCAGAAGGCAGCGCTGCCGCCCCGTTCCCACCTGCCCTGCTCTGTCCCCCTCAATCCACATGACCACACTGACCCCTACACGACCTTTACTTTACTATGGAAGTCTATGATGTGTGAGACAACAATAACCTGGAATGACCTGGAACGGTTTGAGAACTCAGAAATGGCTTATTTATGTGTTTGTTTGTTTGTGTGTTTGTTTGTGTGTGTGTGTAAATGTATATATATATTTAAATGTATCTATTTATTTTCAGTAGTTTTTTATATGGTAAAAATGTCTTGTATTAAGCATATCTTGCACATATTAAAGTGATGATAAAATACCATCCTACAGAGATTGTTATTTAGCTTTATTAATTTATGATTTTTTTTTTATTATATATTTTATATTTTATTTTATTTTATTGCATACATGTATGCATGTATGGTTTGTATGTATGAATGTATGTATGTATGTATATATTTATTTATTCATTCATTCATTCATTTATTCATTTATTCATTCATTCATTTCATTTTTTTTCATTATTTTATTTTATTATTTTATTTCATTGAGTGAATGTATGTATTTATTTATTCATTTCATTTTTAGTAATTTTAGTACTTCAACTTTTTTTATTTCAGTTAATTTCCTAGACAACATTTCTAATTTTCACATTTTTTATGTTAATGAAAAAGCTACCAATATCATCACTTCCTGAAACATTCGTTTAGCTGATTATTTTTATTATATTTTATTTTATTGCATGCATGTATGTATTTATTCATTCATTCATTCATTCATTCGTTTCATTTTTTTCATTATTTTATTTTATTATTTTTATTTCATTGAATGAATGTGTGTTTATTTATTCATTTCATTTTTAGTAATTTTAGAACTTCAACTTTTTTTATTTCAGTTAATTTCCTAGACAACATTTCTAATTTTCACATTTTTTATCAAATATTTTTTCATAATATTTTGTATAATACTTTTTCATTTATTACAAAATCTGTCTGTATCAACACTGCCTGAAACATTCTTTTAGCTGATTATTTTATTTGTGTAATTTAATTTAATTTAAATGTGTAATTTTTTAAATTATATTTCAGTTTTAGTTTTCATCAAATATTTTTTTTATTTTAATTATTTATCACATTTTCAATCATTCTTTTAGCTGAGTATTTATTTATTATATTTCAGTTTTAGTTTTAGCAGTTTTAGTACTTCATCTTTAAGTTTTTTTTATTTCAGTTAATTGTCTAGATGACATTTCTAATTTTCACATTTTTTTTCATTAAAATTAAATTTGTAATTTCACTTATTTAATACTTTTTCAAACATTCTTTTAGCTGAGTATTTTTTTGTTTGTTTATTTTATTTTTTGGTTTTAGTAATTTTAGTACTTTTAATTTGTAATCATTTTTAGTACTTTTAAATAATTTTTTAGTTAATTGCTTAGACAACATTTCTAATTTTCATGATTTTCATCAATTATTTTAATAATATTTTATATAATATTTAATCAGTTAATAAGAAAGCTACTGTTCTTTTAGCTGATTTCTTTTTTTTTTTTTATTAATTTAAGCTTTTTATTTAGGGTTCTTTAAAAATAGTTTCAAATAAATCAAACTAATCAATCAATCAATAATACATTCATTGTAAATATATTAATATATTGTATTAAATGTTCTTTTTGTGAGTGTGTTTTGTATTGTTAGACATGTTTGTGTGAGGTCCGCTAATGAATTACTGTGTTTATATAGTAGATACGGCATATATAGAAGAGATGATAAAATATCATCCTAAGAAATTGCATATTGTGTACACGTTGTCAACAAAAGACTGTCCGCTGACATGTTTTGTGCACATCAGAAGAGATTTCCCGCCAAATCGTGCTCACTTGGCAAGCGACTTCCAATTTCTCTGTCAGTTAATGAATAATCGGAAATCTAGGTAATTAATCTCATTAGTTAATTAGTGATAAACCGAGGCGTGTTGTTTCTTGCCAGTTCTGGTCACTCATAACAGTTGAGCGTGTGCGCGCGCAGCATATGGCGCTTGTGAACACAAAGATTAATCTGGATGAGTCATAGATTTATAAATCGCTGGCTTCCTTCCACCGTGACCAGCATTAGAGCCTTTCCTGAATATGGTAAATGGCCCTAATTAGATTTTAGAGCTTATTAGTGAATTATTTCATGATTAGAGCCTATTATTGGTAACTGTATGCCATAAGCCGTATTGTAAGAAGGACAGCTGCATTGCTTCACTCTCTAACTCTACTAAAACTCATGTGTAAGTACATACATGATGCAAAAGGTTTGTTAGATGTCATTTGTTTTATATGCTCAGGCATTAGTCATGCAGTAAATGACTCTTCTGGATCATCATAAATGGATATAAAAGTGTGTTTGATGTCATTTATTTCATAAACTCATATACAGAAGGAATCTGTAATTGTTCTCTCTTGATTGTTTGCACAGTTTGTTTTGTTTTGTTTTGTTTGTTTTGTTGTAGACGCACATCCGTATCCTTGAGTGATAATGCCGTCTCTGTCTAATTTGCTTTGCACAGTGATCTGTGAGTAGTTTGTCAAGGAAACGACTTCACCGGTGCTCAGCTCTGATTTAAGACAGAAAGCTGCTGTAAACTGAGAACTGTGCATTTTAGTGTCCTGGAAAGTTCATAGAAATTGTAGCAGATCCAGGTTTCAGACAATAAGAAATGTGATTATTTTATTTATTTCATTATTTTATTTTATTAATAAATATTAAAGAAAATTTGTTCTATATATATATATATATATATATATATATATATATATATATATATAATTTATTTTTAATTTTTTTCAGTTTGTCATTACTGTAATGGAAAAAGAAAACTTAAAACAATCACTTTGCTATTACTATAATGTGATTTAAATATATAATACTGAAATTGTAAATATTATATTACTAGTTTACTGTCTTTAATTTATTCTGCCTTTAATGTATTATGGTCATTTTCAACATTTTAATACAATAAATCAAATACATATTACTTCTTTGAATGTAATTAGAATCATCAATGAGATTATTGGGGGTTACAAAACAGCATTACTGGATGTGTGGATGTATAAATTATGTGCAGGGAATCAGCTTAAGTGCAATAATTAAAAAAAATAAATAAAAAATTAAATAAATGAGAATTTGAGGGGAAATCAGCTTAATTGCCATGAGGAAAAATAAATAAAAAAATTAATAAATAAATGGGAAATTTGGAGAAAAGCAGCTTAATTGTTATGGAAAAAAAATAAAATAAATAAATACGAATTTGGGGGAAATAAGCTGAACTGCAATAAATAAATAAATAAATGAGAATTTGAGGGAAGTTGGCTAATTGCCATGAGAATAAAATATATATATATATATATATATATATATATATATATATATATATATATGTATATATGGGAATTTGGGGTAAAATCAGATTAATTGCCATGAAAAAAAAAAATGAATTTGGGGGAAATCAGCTTAACTGAAATAAATGAATGAATGAATAAATGAAAATTTGAAGGGTCAGATTAATTGTCATGAGAAAGAAAGAAAGAAAGAAAGAATGAATTAATGAATGAATGAGAATTTTAAGAGAAGACAGATTGATTGCCATGAGAAAGTAAATAAATAAATAAATAAATGGGAATTTTGGGGAAAATCAGCTTAATTGCCATGAAAAAAAAAAAAAAAATTTCGGAGAAATCAGCTTAACTGAAATAAATAAATTAATTAATTAAATAAATGGGAATTTGGGGTAAAATCAATAAATAAATCAGCTTAATTGCCATTAAACAAAATAATAGAATTTGGTGGAAACTGGCTAAACTGCAATAAATAAGTAAATAAACTAAACGAGAGTTTGAGGGAAGTCCGCTTAATTACCATTAAAAAAAAAAACAAATAAAATAAAATATATAATGAATGAATGAGAATTTGGAGGGGGGGGGAATGAACGTTATTCATTTACATGAACGTTATTCATTTACATAAATAAATGAATAACGTTTATAAATAATAATTTGGGGGACAAACTGCTTAATTGCTATGACAAAGAAATAATAAAATAAAGGAGATTTTGGGGGAAATCAGCTTAAATGCCCTGAAAAAAAATAAAATTAATAAATTAATAAATAAATTAAATGTTAGGGAAAATCAGTTTAATTGCCTTGGGGTAAATAAATAAATAAATGGGAATTTGGGGGGAAATCAGTTTAATTACCATGAAAAAAAAGAAAAGAAATTTCGGGAAAAAAAAAAAAAAAAAATAAAATAAAATAAAATAAAATAAAATAAAATAATTAATTAATGAATGAACAAATGAAAGAGAATTTGGGGGAAAATTAGCTTAACTGCTATAAAAATAATAAATCAATATATATATAATTAATTAATCGTAAGAGTGCCTTTAATTTCTTCATTAAATGTAGAGATTTTTATTTTATTTGTTTTGTTTTAAAGTTATATAGTTTTGTGAGGTTCACATATTAATCAGAAATGTGTTAAAAAATACAATAAAAAATAAATAAATACAAATAAAATAAAAATGCTGTCCTGAATGCCAGGCTCAAACACTGTAACTGTATCCCTATACAGCGCTGTGATAATAAGAAACACTATAGTGAAATCATAATCAAACATCACACCTAAAGAAGCAAAGTAAACATGCTCGCTAAAATCGCTGATGAAGTGGCTGTGTTGTTTCATGAGGCACATGTTCATGCACACTGTAAAAGTTAGCCGCACTCTTTGACAAGAGCTGACATTCAGAGAGATTATAGGCAAAGCGCCTTATGTGATGCACGGAGATGTGAACTTCTGTCAATATGTCCTCAAGGACGTTCAGTTCACCTGCACAAAACACGCGGATCTCTGCTGCTGCACAGGTGCCTCTCACTCCCACTGCTGCTCCCACGCTTTATATTCACATCATAGATAGACAGACCTATAGACTATAATATTACTATTTGATATATACATATATTATAATAACATTTTGCACACACATACTAGTAAAAAAATCTTAGACTAGGCTATAGACAAAGTAATAACATCACTTTTTAAAAACATGCTATTTATTTATTCATTCATTCATGCTCAGAATACATTAGCATGAGGTCTTTATCTAAATATGACATGTCTTCACTGATTGATTTATTCTTCCGCTCGTGCTGGAGAGTGAGTGAGTGACGCGTGGCGGTGCGGCGCGTCTGTCGTGTCGCAGCGGTGATGGCGGCGGCAGTAATCCGCCAGTGATCCGCCCAGCGCTGCGTTCTGCTGATGGCAGCAGCGGCATCTGTTTACTGTCAGAGATCTAGGTCAGGAACGCTGTGTGACACGCGGACTGTTCACTGTTCACCACACACCCTGTTCTCCCTCCAGAACTCTCCATAAGCCGCTGCTCTCATCCGAGAAACGCACACAGTAAACATAGGCCACACTCAGTTCTTTATTGGCATCAATGGTTCCATGAAGAACCTTGAACTTCCATGGAACCTTAAAGGTTCTTTATAGTCCAAAAAGGTTCTTTAGATTTTTAAAATGTTCTTTAAAATGGTTCTTTTAAGAACTGTTCCCTCAAAGGTTCTTTGGGAAAACAAAAATGGTTCTTCTGTGGCATCACTGCAAAAACACCCTTCGGAACCTTTATTTTTAAGAGTGGACTGTAAGTGATCATTTTACTTAGATTTAACTTGCGAGAATACTTTGCAACTGCGACTACCATACAAAATACATAAAGAGCATAGGCTAAATTAAATAATAAGTAACGGTAGCCAATTGAATGTTAATGTAAAAAAAAGGCAATATAACATCTTATATTTAACAATAGAGATTTTATTTTAATGAATAAAATAAATAAATAATAAAATTAAATGAAATGAAAAAAAAAAGAAAAGAAAAGAAAAAGAATTGAATGAATGAGAATTTGGGGAGAAATTACATGTTTTGTTTTAATGTCGCCTAATTTTTAACTAGAAAAAACTAGGCGACATTAAGATTTTACACATATTAACTAGAAATGTGTAAAAATGAAAAAAAAAATCATAATATAAAAATGTAAAAAAAAAAAAAATGTATATAGAAAAATAATAAAATAAAATATAATAATCTGCAACTACCATACTTTTAAAATACATAAATAGAATAGGCTAAATTAAATAATGAGAACATTAAAAATGGTAGCCAATTAAATGTTAATGTTAAAATAAAAGAAAAAGGAAAAAAAAAGCATTTTTGAAAGGCAAAATAATATCTCATATTTAACAATAGAGAGCCCTAATTTTATTTTAATAGATAAAAAAAATAAATAAATAAATGAGAATTTGGGGGAAATCATCCTGTCATCAAAATAAATAAATAAATTAGAAATGGGAATTTTGGGGAAAATCAGCTTAATTGCCATAGGGGAAAAATAAAATAAAATAAAATATATGAATGAATGAGAATTTGTGGAGAAATCAGCTTAACTGCTATGAAAATAATAAATACATTTAAATTAGTCCTACGAGTGGCTTTAATTTCTTTATTTGACTTGTTTTGTTTTAATGTCACCTAGTTTTTGTGAGGTTCACATTTTAACCAGAAATGTGTAAAAACGTAAAAAATAAATAAATAAATAAATAAATAATATAAAAAATGTATATATATATATATAATAATTAATATAAAAAACTATATATAATATAAAAAAAACAATAGAGAGCCCTAATTTTATTTTAACAAATAAAATAAATAAATAAATAAATGAGAATTTGGGGGAAATCAGCTTACCTGCCATGAAAATAAATAAATACATAAATTAGAAATGGGAATTTTGGGGAAAATCAGTTTAATTGCCATGGGGGGGAAATAAAATAAAATAAAATAAATGAGAATTTGGGGGAAATCATCTTAACTGCTATGCAAATAATAAATAAATTTAGTCCTAAGAGTGGCTTTAATTTCTTTATTAAATGTAGAAATTTTTATTTGACTTTTGTTTTAATGTTTGTTTTTGTGAGGTTCATGTACTAACCAGAAATGAGTACAAATAAATAAATAAATAATAATAATAATAATAATAATAATAATATAAAAAATGTAATAAAATGTAATAAAACTAAGCTGACTCAACAAATTGTATTTTACAGTGTGTAAAAGTATGCATAATGTATTGTGAAATGCATCATACAAATCATTAAATTGCACATAGCTATTTTCCATTTCTCTAAAAGATTTTTCTCACTGTAAACAATTTGTTGAGTCAACTTAAAACTTTAAAATTTCAACTTAAAAATTTAAGTCAAATCAACTCAAATATCTAAGTTGTTCCTTAGTACAACATTTCAAGTTGACTAAACTTTTTTGAGTTGACTGAACTTAAAATTTGAAAAGTTTTTTACACTGTATAAAAGTATGCATGATATATTGTGCAATGCATCTTATAAATATAATACAACTTAGTTGTACATAATTGATAAAAAAATCAAAAACAATATTATTCGATACAAATACACATAATGCCCTGTATCATATAAATATAATTTATAAAATATATAGCATTTTACAACAAACTGATGTGTATTTTTGTGCATTTTTTTCCTGTATGTTAGAAGATAACTTACATTGTATCCTTGTATTCTTTATAAATTATTTATTTATTTATTTATTTTACATTTTCCTTAAAAAATGTTCTCATTTGTTTGTTCTAATCCTTTTTTATTTATATAAATATATACATATATTTTCCTGTACTTCAAGAAAATTTAAAATTACAATTTTAAAACTGTTTTAAAATGATTTGTTTGTTACAGTGTCTAGAAGTGTTTTGCTCTGCACATCGACAGCTTTGGCGTGACGTGTGGGAGGCTAATCTGTGGCGTTTATGGTCTGCTCGCAGGCAGACGAGAGACGTTCAGCATACGGTTATGTAACAGCTGCTGAGTTACACTGTCAGCACTGCACAGATCAGACTCTAAACGCCTTAAATGTGCCCCATGACCGCTCCACTACACTAAACCCGTCAAAATGAAACGCCAGTGTGGTCAGTCTGTGTTAACAGCTAAATAAATATGATTTAATCGAACATCAGAGTTTGAAGTGACTGAATACAATAAAATAACAGTAGTTGCATATTGTCTGATATCCCATTTAAAGATATAGCTTTAGCTTTTAGTTATACAATTTAATATTATTTTATCAGTAGTAATTTTCTGTATCATGTTTATATTATTTTATATTAATATTTCATTATTTAAACACAAACCCATATGGACAGAACTTGAGCGCTAAAGATGCTTATGAAATACCATTTGCACTGCAAACACGCTTAACTAGCATCCTACTAAATAGCCTTGACCTAAAATGATCCGAAGTTGAACGTAAAGGGTTAGCGATAAACCTTATCAGTCATAGTGTATAATATTGCTGCTATTTTTAGCCGGTGTAATCTCTTTGTTTTATGGTAATCTCTGCTCTGCTCATCTAAGCAAGTCTTGTCCTAAAAAGCCACTAGGAACATTATACGTTATTGCCACCTGCTAGTTACATAAACGCAGCTAATGCCGGCTGTGAGGCGCGCACACAGGCTCAGGTGTGTCACTCACACATGACAACCACGGGAATGTGTCATGCGCCGAGCTTTTGTTCTGGAAACTCGCAGTCACATGTTGTGACACTCCTGTTTTCAGCTCTCGTTCTCTCATGCAACATGCCGTCTGAAAACAAATAAAAGCAAACTGACAAGACACAATGAAGCGAGTGCTTAGGTCAGGTAAACACTGCCATTTGAGATCAGCAGGTCAAAGACAAAAAGAAAAAGTGTCCCTGCCATTGTTGTTTTTTTCAGCTGTATTGTAATTAGAAACATTTGTTTCAGATTTTATTTACTTACTGTTTGTGTATTTTATTTAATTTTATTTTACACCCATTGTCCAAACCACTTGTGTAGGCTCTCACATATATATATATATATATATATATTTAGTTTGTTTGTTGAACAAATCAGTTTCCTTTTGTTGGGTTGAAAAGTTGTTTTGTCTTCCAAAGCACTTTTCCTATAGCAGAATTTATTTATTAATTTGTTTGCTTCTTTATTTGTTTTAGTTTACAAACAAAGTTAACAGATATATTTGTTTGTTTGTTTGTTTTAGTTTATGTTTGTTTTTTATTTTTGTTTACAAATCAGTTGTCTTTTGTTGGGTCACAAGTTTTTGTTTGTTTTGTTTTGTTTTTCAAATCACTTTTTCTATGTAGGGTAGCAGATTTTATTTATTTGTTTGTTTATTTGTTTTGGTTTACAAATCATTTGTCTTTTGTTGGGTTGCAAATTTGTTGGGGTTTTTTGTTTTGTTTTGTTTTTTTGTAGTTTTGTTTTCAAAACATTTTTTCTATGTAAGGTAGCAAATTTGGTTGTTTGGTTGTTTTAGTTTTATTTACTTTATTTTATTTTTTTATTTTTTATTTTTTTACAAATTAGTTGTCTTTTGCTGAGTTGCACGTTTGTTTGTTTTGTTTTGTTTTCCGAATCACTTTTCCTATGTAGGGTGGCAGATTTTGTTTATTTGTTTGTTCATTTATTTGTTTGTTTTAGTTTAGTTTACAAATCAGTTGTCTTTTGTAGGGTTGCAAATTTGTTTTTATTTTTTAGTTTTGGTTTAATTTTTTTTTTTTATTTTAATGTAAGGTAGCAGGTTTATTTATTTGCTTGTTTGGTTGTTTTATTTATTCATTTGTTTATTCATTTGTTTGCTTCTTTCTTTGTTTTAGTTTGCAAACAAAGCTGTTGTAAAATCAAGCTGTTGTAAACTCAAGTTGTTAGTCGCAAATTAGTTAGTGCAAACTACTGCAAATTTGTTTGTTTTATTTTCTTAGTTTTGTTTTCAAAACATTTTTTCTATGTAATGTAGCAGATTTATTTATTTGTTTGGTTGGTTGTTTTAATTTCATTTACTTTATTTTATTTATTTATTTATTTGGTTTAAAAATCAGTTGTCCTTGTTGGGTCACAAATTTGTTTTTGTTTTGTTTTCCAAATCACTTTTATTATGTTGGGTAGCATATTTTATTTATTTATTTGTTTGTTTGTTTGTTTTAGTTTACAAATCAGTCGTCTTTTGTTGAGTGCAAATTTGTTTGTTTGTTTAGTTTTTTGTTATGATTTAAAACATTTTTCTATGTAGGTTAGCCTGTTTGTTTGTTTGTTTGTTTTAGTTTACAAATAATTTGCCTTTTGTTGGTTCGCAAATTTGTTTGTTTTGTTTTTTGTTTTCCAAATCACTTTTCCTATGTAGAGTAGCAGATATTCTTTGTTTATTTGTTTGTTTCTTTGTTTTAGTTTGCAAATCAGTCTCTTTTGTAGGGTTGCACATTTATTTGTTTTGTTTTTTAGTTTTGTTTTCAAAACATTTTTTTCTATGTAAGGTAGACGATTTATTTATTTGGTTGGTTGTTTCATTTTCGTTTACTGTATTTTTTATTTTTGTTTACAAATCTGTTGTCTTTTGTTGGGTCACAAATTTGTTTGTTTGCTTTCTTTTGTTTCATTTTTTTTAATCACTTTTTTTGTTTTCTATGTAAGGTAGCAAATGTGGTTGTTTTAGTTTTGTTTACTTTATTTTTTATTTTTGTTTACAAATCAGTTGTCTTTTGCTGGGTCGCAAATTTATTTGTTTAGTTTTGTTTTCCGAATCAGTTTTTCTATGTAGGGTGGCCGATTTTGTTTATTTGTTTGTTTGTTTTTTTTAGTTTAGTTTACAAATCAGTTGCTTTTTGCTGAAGCAAATTTGTTTGTTTGCTTGTTTTTTTTTTTTCAGATAAATTTTCATATGGAGGGTGGCAGATTTTATTTATTTATTTATTAGTTTGTTTTAGTTTAGTTTAAAAATCATTTGTTTTTTGTAGGGTTGCAAATTAGTTTTTTTTTTAATTGTTTTTCTAAATCACCATTTTTTATTTATTTGTTTTTGTGTGTCTGTTTTGTATGTTTTCAAACCATTTTTTCTAAGTAGGGTATCAGATGTCTTTTGTTGGGCTGCAAATGTGTTTGTTTTGTTTCCTTTTCCTTTGTAGGGTAGTAGGTTTTTTATTTATTTATTTATTTGTTTGTTTGTTTGTTTTAATTTAGTTTACAAAGTTGTTTTTGAGGATTATTTTTGGCTTTGTTTTGTTTTCACTTAATCACTTTTCCTATATTTTATTTATTTATTTGTTTATTTGTTTTCTAAATAGCTTGTCCTAGGGTCTCCTATATTTATTTATTATTTTCCAAACTTTATTTTCTAAATTTTTGCTATTATATATGTTATTATCTGTCTGTTATTATCTGTTATTATATATTGTTTTACATTTTATGCTGTCAATGCTGTATTTTGAATACAGTCACTCTAACAAAAGCATTTCTGTTGTGACTACATTCATTACATTCAAAATACATTATATTCACTGCCTCAAGTGTTATATTGCCACTGAACACTGAACTGTTAATATTACCATCAGTAACGTAAATAAAGTCTCTTCTTTAAGAAATAAAAAGCTCTGAGAGGACCAAGTAAAAATTGTATTACAATCTATTGCATAGTCAAATATTCTTCATTCACATGCAAAACAGCACTGTCTAGTAAACGTGGGATTTGGCAACCCTGTCAATGCATCCAGCTGAAAGACAGTTCTACTTACTAAAATCAAAAACAACCCACACCTGCCAAACACACTTAACCACACACCTAATTCACACCAACACTCTTAAAAATAAAGGTGCTTTAAAAGGTTCTTCATAGCAATGCCATAGAAGAACCATTTTAGGTTCCACAAAGAACCATTCAGTCAAAGGTTCTTTAAAGACTTTCTTACCTTTTCATAATCTAAAGAACCTTCTTTCGCCACAAAGAACCTTTTGTGAAACAGAAAGGTTCTTCAGATGTTAAAGGTTCTTTATGGAACCATTTAATCAAAAAAAGTTTCTTCTATGACTTTGTGAAGCAACTTTATTTTTAAGAGTGAAATATGACAATATGTAAATTACAAATACACAGGTGTCCAAAAAAGCCTGGGATTCTTGTTCACACAGGTCTGATTTTTAAGATCTTTGTGTGGCAGAAATAAATTCAAGTCTCCAGTTCAGAGTTCAAATGGCTCCGTCTGCTCCTCAAGAAGACCCAAAACCTACTCGAGGGGCTATAATCTTTTTACACACTCGTTTAGGTCAACAGAGAAGGCTCTGTCAGGGGAACTAAGACACCAGTTTAATGCCAACCGAGCATTAAGGAGGATTCTTGGTTCACAGAGATCATCTCCTCATCAGACTACATGCTGTCTGCTGGTTATTCATCGTTTGAGTTTAGGCAAACCAATTAGAGAAGAGTTCGCATCAAGATAAGCCTTGTTTTGAGTTCAATCAAAACAAAGCTTTTGGCAATTAAAAGGTCACTTGATTATGGTTCATGAGCGATCAATGAAAGACCCTCCGCCGGTGGGGAGAAAGATAGGTTTAAGATGGCATGTGTTGCTGTCTGGCTTTTGTGTGTGACCTTGTACTACTTAAGACTTTAATAAGATAGATACACAAATCAAAAGAAAAAAGCAAATCACTGACTTCAGCCCTCTAATTACCAGTAAATCACACAGGGGTCACTAATTAGGTAGAGCTGGATCCAGAGAGCAGCCACCATATGGCACCGGTGCGAGTCATTGTCGGGCCCCGCGCGGCTCCCACAGCCTCACTAGCGGCTAATTGTTTTCTTTCCCTGCTCCCCCTCTTTTCGTCCGAGGTCTTTGTTATCTTGAGAGGACACGTTTTATGGTAGGCTAAGCCGATTAGCTGATTTGAAATGGGTGCTGGTGGACGCTCGTGGGGTACGGGAGTGGACGGGACTCCTGGTGAGGAAGGAGATGTGCATTTGTGCTCTGAAAGTCAGAGAGAGTTCACATTTGTTGATCTGAGCGTAGATGTTTGGTCTGCGGTGCATAAAAATACAATCTGGTGAATAATTTATATGCTGTAGTATGACTCATGAAGAGAAAACGGCAGATTTATGCATTGTGACATATGGCATATATATATATATATATATACATATAATGGATATAATATGTATATATCATATATATATATATAGATAGATAGATAGATAGATAGATATAGAAATAGTACAATGTTTATTTAGTTCATTTATTCAGTAATTCAACTGAAATTGTGAAACTCGTGTATTAAATAAATTCAGTGCACACAGACTGAAGTAGTTTAAGTCTTTGGTTCTTTTAATTGAGATGATTTTGGCTCACATTTAACAAAAACACACCAATTCACTATCTCAACAAATTAGAATATGGTGACATGCCAATCAACTCAAAACATCTGCAAAGGTTTCCTGAGCCTTCAAAATGGTCTCTCAGTTTGGTTCACTAGGCTACACAATCATGGGGAAGACTGCTGATCTGACAGTTGTCCAGAAGATAATCATTGACACCCTTCACAAGGAGGGTAAGCCACAAACATTCACTGCCAAAGAAGCTGGCTGTTCACAGAGTGCTGCATCCAAGCATGTTAACAGAAAGTTGAGTGGAAAAAAAAGTGTGGAAGAAAAAGATGCACAACGAACCGAGAGAACCGCAGCCTTGAGAGGCTTGTCAAGCAAAATCAATTCAAGAATTTGGGTGAACTTCACAAGGAATGGACTGAGGCTGGGGTCAAGGCATCAAGAGCCACTACACACAGACGTGTCAAGGAATTTGGCTACAGTTGTCATATTCCTCTTGTTAAGCCACTCCTGAACCACAGACAACGTCAGAAACGTCTTACCTGGGCTAAGGAGAAGACGAAATGGACTGTTGCCCAGTGGTCCAAAGTTCTCTTTTCAGATGAGAGCAAGTTTTGTATGTCATTTGGAAACCAAGGTCCTAGAGTCTGGAGGAAGGGTGAAGAAGCTCATAGCCCAAGTTGCTTGAAGTCCAAGTTTCCACAGTCTGTGATGATTTGGGGTGCAATGTCATCTGCTGCTTCCTGCTGCTTACCAGCTTTGTTAAGATGCTGATTTCATTTTCCAGCAGGATTTGGCACCTGCCCACACTGCCAAAAGCACCAAAAGTTGGTTAAATGACCATGGTGTTGGTGAGCCAAAATGTGAGCCAAAATCATCACAGTTAAAAGAACCAAAGACTTAAACTACTTCAGTCTGTGTGCACTGAATTTATTTAATACACAAGTTTCACAATTTGAGTTTTGAGAGAATTACTGAAATAAACGCTACCCTGGCAGGTGTGCCTTCGTGGGCCCTTTTCTGCCCTTTTCTGTGACTGTAAATGATTGTAAAATGACTACCCCAAAAGGATTCCTCTGTTAGGGTGGAGCAGAGGCTAGGACAGGCTTCCAGTACTGACTTTGCTAAAAATCAAAGTTTGGAGAAGCACGCAGCGTCACTTCTCCAGTCGCTTTGCTCAGGCATAGCAGCCTCAAGAGACCTTCCAAAAGACTGCTCTGGCAGCAGTGGGATTCAAACCCACGCTCCCGAAGAGACTGGAGCCTAAATCCAGCGCCTTAGACCACTCGGCCACACTACCCCGAAAGGGTTCCTCTATTAGGGTGGAGCAGAGGCTGGGACAGGCTTCCAGTACTGACTTTCCTAAAGAGCAAATAAAGCGAAAACAGCTGAGTTTGGATGAGCATGCAGCGTCACTTCTCCAGTCACTTTGCTCAGGCATAGCAGCCTCAAGAGCCTTCCAAAAGACTGCTCTGGCAGCAGTGGGATTCAAACTCACACGCCTGAAGAGACTGCAACTTAAATCCAGTGCCTTAGACCTTGGCCACACTACCCTAGCAAACATGCCTTCGTGGGCCCTTTTCTGCCCTCTCCCCCCCCAAAGACAGAGAGAACAGCAGCCACAGGCCTTCTTCGCAAAGCCCGCCGAGTGTGTCCAAGTTTTTTTGCTCAGGTACAAGAGCCTTCCAAAAATCCTGCCTTGGCAGCGGTGGGATTCGAACCCACGCCCCCGAAGAGACTGGAGCCTTAATCCAGCGCCTTAGACCGCTCGGCCACGCTACCCCATATGATAATATCTGTCTGCTGCTTTCCACTAACTTTCTTTGCCACAAGCTGATGCCTTGAAATTCGCCGCTGTAAGGGCCTCCTTCATAGAAGGGTACACAGTCCTACACCTTATGGTCCCCTGCCTGTGGATTGCAGGTCCATCTCTGATCAAGCACACCTGAAATTCTTCACAATACTGACTTTTCTGAGTAGCTGCAGTTTGTTTTTTACATTGTTTTTTTCTATATTTTAGCACAAAAATATAAAAAGTATTGTTATATATCTGTTAGTATTATAAAAGTATTATAAAATATTAAATTGTATAATGTATATAATGTATATATATTTTTTTATTTATAAAAATATATGAATACAAGTAATATAAAGCTTAGTAAAATGTATGTATATAACATATAATGCATATGTAAATGCATATATAATGTATATATAGTATAGTGTTTTAAAATACCACATTTATATCAACATTTCATATATAAGTGTATACAAAGTGTATACAAAGTAAAAGAAAAAATATACAAAGCACAATGAATGTAACATTATTAATTATAATACAATTATAATGTTTTATAATATTAGATTAATTTTAATTTAACATATAAAATATATAAATTTATTATTTAGGCACATTATTCAGGTTTATATAACAGTTGATATTACTTGAGTAGATCATAAGTAAACTGAAATTAAAAGGAAAATGATGCTGTACAGAAAAAGGTCAACAGTACACAAAAACTATAAATAAATCAAGAACAAAAGAAACACATTAACACAACAAATATGAAAAAGTTGACAAACATATACTATGTTACACTAATATTATTTTATCATGTTTATTTTTTTATAATTATAATTCACACCTTTATACCTTATGTTAACTGAGGAATTATCAAATGTAATATTTCTATGTTTTAAAAATATTTTGTTACACCAGGTCTATCTATCTATCTATCTATCTATCTATCTATCTAAACCTTTGAAACTTGAAAGTTTATTTCTAAACAAACCTTAGAAACTTTAAAAAGAAGAAGCAGTGACCAATAACAGCACCAAAAACATACTTCCCCTTACAAGTTCATATAAATTTTGACCTAAAACATTGATGTCGAACAAACATCATGACATCATAAACATGTTATTTGATTTTCAGTGTCTTTATAGGTAAACATGCCACAGTCAATCATTGCTGGACACATAACTGGACATCATTTTTTGAGTAACGACAAGATTTAAATCCAGCAGATTTGGCTAACTGGAGCCAGTAGAGATTAGCATTGCCTCATCGTTACTGGTGGACAGTTGAGGATTAAACAATGATGAAATACCATAAAACTATAGGAAAGAAAGCCCTAGCAGATGTTCAATTTAGCTTGCGTACTATACAAAATAAATATGATTAATTTTCATATTAAGAGACATAATTAGACACTAAAAATTGTAGATATAGATTGACGCAAGCATTCCTTCATATCTGGTGTTATGTGTGGTCAAAAGTAACTATGTGCTTATGGATCACTGATCAAAACAAAAACAAGTGTTGACCCATGAAATCAATATTGATTTCTAAAACTTAGAAACTACTTGTAGCCAAGTCAACAGATCAAAAAAGAAAAAGAAAGGGGGGAAAAAAAATAAATCGATGACAAGCCGCTGTCAATTTTGGAGTTGTGGAGTGATGGAGAGTTATGACTCAACCCCAATCCTTTTGTTTATTCGTTTCTCTCCACACTTGTCGTGGATGGAGCTAATACCGAGTGTGACTGATTGATCCACCCCTAGATGGACAGTAAAGATTAAGAGGATGACAAATAGGCACTTGCTTACACAGCGCTTGCTGCTAATCCCTTTGTCTTCCTTTAGGGAGCCCACAGTAGCCTCAGAGTCACTCATTGCCCAGCACCAGGAGGAGGTGACAGACCTCACTGCACTTTACAAAAGTAACAGGGAAGAAGTTCTAGAGGACAGAGACACCCAGAGTCAAGAGCGGACCATCAGGATAAAGACTAAAGGGCCTTGAAGAAACATCTAGCATTGGTGCAATTCTCAGAAGTGGACGGATCTCTTGGAAGACCCTCTAGGATTCAAATCAACCTACCTGAGACAGATATTGTCGCTCCAAAAGCCAGATTCTTCTAAGGGGACACTTATACATTACATCGAATGGAGGATCCAATGTCAGAAATGTCCATGTTACCATTTGCATCACCAACAGAGTCGTCCAGGAGCAACTCTACGGATGACAGCCAAGAGGGTGAGTAACTGCTTCTTCGATTTAGCATGTAGTGCAACAAGTAGTAGACTCCTGCACTCAAAGACCTTTTGAACTTTTGGTATTCAGTTTAAATATTGACAGAAAGTCCTAAAATGCAATATTCTTAAGCAAGGTTTACCTCGGCAAGTATGGCATGCCGAGTAAATGCTGTCTAGTGATTATCAACTCCTACCGACTGGATTGGCAATAAGCGATTGTGACCTGGAATAACTAAAAGTTGTTTCCTATGCTGTCCCAGGTAAAAGCCCCGCTCCTGGTAAGGTCCTGAACTCGGGACTTCTCTGCAAAGTGTGTTCTGACACCAGTAGTGGGAAACACTACGGGATATATGCTTGCAATGGTTGCAGTGGCTTTTTCAAGCGCAGTGTGAGGCGCAGACTCATCTACAGGTGAGAAAACACCTTGCATATTCTCTTTCGAAGCTAAACCTTTGTACCTTCTTTACCCCTAGTAGCTTAAAGGAACATATTTGTACTTAAGGTGTACATACTAGTAACTTTTAAAAAGGTGTAGCTTTTCCCCAGTGATAGTCTCTGTGCCTTTGTTCTGCAAGTGTTTAAAGTTGGGAGCAGAGAAGCTTTCTGGTCATAACCTTCCTGATATTGAAATTTACAGATGTCAAGCTGGTACAGGCATGTGTCCCGTGGATAAAGCCCATCGGAATCAGTGCCAGGCCTGTCGCTTAAAGAAATGCCTTCAAGCTGGCATGAACAAGGATGGTGAGTCAGCTCGTTAGATGCAACCTCTTCTTCTTCATTGTCTTCAATTGCTAAATCTTTCCGTCCATCTCCTCTCAGCTGTTCAGAATGAGCGTCAGCCCCGCAGCACCGCTCAAGTCAGGTTAGACGCACTGGATGTGGACAAGGACAAGGAGCACCTCGCCACCACTCTGGAACCCACCTCCTCGTCCACCTGCTCTGTGATCAACCGCCCACTGCTGGGCTCCTCCATCAGCTCCAGCATCAGCTCCACAGATACTAGTCAACGCTCCAACAGCCCCAAGAACGGACATCGCTTCATGGCCAGCCTGATGACGGCCGAGACCTGCGCCAAGCTGGAACCAGAGGACGGTAAGGAATGAGACCACCTTGATTAACCTAAAAAAGTTTTAAAATCCTGGAGATACAATGGCAGCAAGGTACATCAAATGTTCGCCTAAAACGTACTTTAAACTGAATTTAGTATAGATCTTTTTATGATGTTATGGAGCCTTGGAAGGCAACCTCAAACCTCGTCGCACTCTCAGAAATAAAATGTGCAGAAATTGTACTTTTAGTGGTACAACAGCCTGTCACTTAGGCAGTACCTTTTCGAAAGGTACACATTTGTACCTTATTTATCCCTAAAAGATGCATATTAATACTTAAATTGTAAGTATTTAAAAGGTGCAATTTAGTACCTTTTGAAAGCGTACTGTCCTAGTGACAACTTTGTACCTTACTTGCCCCCCGAAGTTGTAGTACCTTAAGAGTACATATCATTGCTCTAAAGCAGGGGTGCCCAAACTCAGTCCTGGAGGGCCGGTGTCCTGCAGAGTTTAGCTCCAACCCCAAATACACACACCTGAACCAGCTAATCAAGCTCTAACTAGGCATACTAGAAACTTCCCGGCAAGTGTGTTGAGGCAAGTTGGAGTTCAACTCTACAGGACACCGGCGCTCCAGGACCGAGTGTCTATCTAAAGTATTGTGTACCTTATACACAGAATATTACTGTACCTTTAGGAGTACAACAACTTTCACGGCAAGTAGTCTTAAAGGAAATCTTTGTACATTACCCCTAAAGGGTCACTGTCAGAAAAAAGGGACGGTACCTTTTTCAAAGGTACTAGTATGTACACTTCAGGTACAAATATGTACCTTTAAGGTACTAAAATGCACCTTATATGGGCAAAGAAGGTACAAATGTGTTTTAAAACGGTACCATCTCAGTTACACCTTTCGTACCTTTTTTTCTGAGAGTGACCCTTAAAGGGTACTTGCCTAGTGAAAGTTGATTTACTTCTAAAAGTACAGTTCTATTCTAAGAATGTATGAAGTACCTTTCTACACAGAATGCTACCTGATAAGTCATTGACTGACTAGATAGCGACGCTGTAGTGCCTTAGGTTTTGTACAGAATCCATGGCTACTACCGTAGCATAAACGAGCAGCAGGGAAGTTTATGCTGGTCTTTTCAACAGGCTAATAACTCGTTATCCATATTTTATCAGTTCAATATTTGTAACTGTGTTTACAGTGGATGAAAACATTGATGTGACCAGTAATGAACCTGAAAGGAGTTCTCCGGAGTACGGCAGTGCTCTCTACCCCTCACGTGGACCAGAGAGTGTATATGAAACCTCAGCCCGCCTACTCTTCATGTCTGTTAAATGGGCCAAGAACCTGCCGGTGTTTTCCCACCTACCATTCAGAGACCAGGTGAGAGTATTTTTTGATTTCAAGCCAAAGAAACCATAGTTATGTTGTTGTCTTAGATATACTGTACTGTATAATCGATAGGTACAATAATCGCCACTCAAAATAGCAAATATTCCTGATTAATCTACCTAGCTTCAACTTACTGATCCAACTCTTTGTGAATTTAGGTGATTCTACTTGAGGAAGCATGGAGCGAGCTGTTTCTTCTCTGTGCAATTCAGTGGTCGCTACCTCTGGACAACTGCCCTCTGCTGTCCCTGCCGGACCTCTCACCCCCAGGACAGGGCAAGGGAAACCCTTTTGCCTCGGACGTGAGGGTCCTGCAAGAAACGTTTAGTCGCTTCAAGCCCCTGCAAGTGGATCCAACTGAGTTTGCATGCTTGAAAGCCATTGTTTTGTTTAAACCAGGTAGGTGTTTGCCTCTTCTTGCCACAAGGGGGCATAAATAATACATTGCATGAACTGAATTGGTGTTCGGGGTGAGTAATCTTTGCATTCTGTTATAGAAACACGAGGACTTAAAGATCCAGAACAGGTGGAGAACCTCCAAGATCAGTCCCAAGTGCTGCTAGCTCAACATATGCACACTCTTTACCCCAGTCAAGTCGCCAGGTGAGTAAATATACAAGTGTGCATTGGCATAAAACAGTATTTCTGAAAGAGAGGACATGACTAATGCATATTATTCTTATGAATGTCTTTCCTCAGGTTTGGCAGACTATTGCTTCTCCTTCCATCCCTTCACTTTGTGAGCTCAGAAAGAATTGAGCAACTTTTCTTCCAGAGAACCATCGGGAACACACCCATGGAGAAACTCCTGTGTGACATGTTCAAAAACTGAGGGGATTTTCTGAAAGACTGTTTTTAGAGGAGTGAAATCCTCTAGATTTTAGGTGCTTTGCTTCACTGCCACGCTAGTTACGATGCCAATGAATCTGCCTAAAAGCGCAAATGTATGTAAGCCACATTATTCTTTTGCATAGGTTGCTTATTTTGTCTCATTATGTTATTTTTTATGTCTCTTCATTTGTGTTACTGTAGTTTTTATACCTATGATATTGCTATGCATCTCCATTATGTGGAATCTCAGATATTTGGCACAGCCTGTTTATGTATATCATGTTGAGAATGCAAAATGCCTATCAATGGCATTATAATGCAAGATTATTTAGAATATGTTTAAGTATCAGTTTGAAATTAAAGAAATTGTAAACAAATACCCCTTTTGAAGGGGCCACTTTTGTAAAAGTTGAAAGATATGCCTCATATTTGTAGGACGTATGAATAAAATATATTATGAATCATTCTGAATTTTATTTTATTTGCAGAAACAATCATTTTAATAATAATAATGATAATATTACCTTTCCAAATGTGATGTACCGTATGTCACTTCCGTTACTCTAGAGGGCGCCGTTGCATTGGTCCTCAGCACATGACGTCACACTATACGTCGCAAAACGCGGAAGTTCTTCTTGTTTTGACTGTCTCGCCATGGATTGAGCTCAAAAATTGCTTTTTGCACTATAATATACGGTTATAGTCATCAAGAGGGAGCGCGATCTTTTCTGAAACAGCATGACAATGTTCGGGAAGTCTTCGGGTTATGAGTATCAGAGTCTGTCGCAGAGAGATTCAGTGTATAATGACACTCCTGGACTGTTTTCATCTCATGCTGCATTCACTCACAATAATTATGACCAGAGAGGACATTCGTTTGATTATGTGCCTAAAGTCTCTCAGAACGACTTCACAGGTATTCACTTCACGGTGACACACATTACGGTGCACATATTAAATATGTAAATATGATTATAGTTTAGTACAGTATGTGTGTGTGTGTGTGTGTGTGTGTGTGTGTGTGTGTGTGTGTTTGTGTTTATCAATATTATATAAAATATTATTATTATAGTATTAAGTATTAATATCAAGTATTATATATATATTATATATTATATATATATATATATATATATTATTCAGTAAATACACTACCAGTCAAAAGTTTTTGAACACTAAGATTTCTTACGTTTTTTTTTTTTTTTAAGTCTCTTCTGCTCACCAAGCCTACATTTATTTGATCCAAAAAATGTGAAATATTTTTATTATTTAAAATAACTGTTGTCTATTTCAGTATATTTTAATATGTAATTTATTTGTGATTTCAAAGCTGAATTTTTAGCATCATTACTCCAGTCACATGATCCTTCAGAAATCATTCTAATATTCTGATTTGCTGCTCAAAAACATTTATTATAATTATTATTATTTTGAAAACAGCTGAGTAGATTTTTTTTTCAGGTCTCTTTAATGAATAGAAAGTTCAGAGAAACAGCATTGATCTGAAATATAAATCTTTTGTAATATTATAAATTTCTTTATCATCACTTTTGATTAAAAGTGATTTCTATAATACTAATACTCCAAGCTTTTGAATGGTATTGTGTATAATGTTACAAAAGCTTTTTATTTCAGATAAATGCTGATATTTGGGTCTTTCTATTCATCAAAGAATTCTGAAAAAAATTTACTCAACTGTTTTAAATATTGATAAAAATAATAAATGATTATTGAACAGCAAATCAACATATTAGAATGATTTCTAAAGGATTATGTGACACTGAAGACTGGAGTAATGATGCTGAAAATTTAGCTTCGTTCACAGGAATAAATTACATTTTAAAATATATTTAAATAGAAAACAGTTCATTTAAATAGTAGAACTATTTCAAAATTGTACTGTTTTTGCTGTACTTTGGATCAAATAAATGCAGGCTTAGTGAAAAAAAAAAACATTAAGGCGCGGTTTCGCAGACAGGGCTTAGCCTAAATCAGGATTAGGTCATAGTTAAATTAGGACATTTAAGTCATTTTTATAAATGTGTCTTAGGAAAAACATTGCTGGTGTGAATCTTAAGACAAAACAAAGGCACTGATGTATTTTAAGATCAGTTAGTGCAAGTTTCTTTTAGTTGAAACATTTCAGACTTACATTTTGGTCTAGGACTAGGCTTAAGCCTTGTCTGTGAAACCGGGGGTAAAAGTCTTACTGTTCACAAACTTAAGTGGTAGTGTATATATATATATATAAATACTGTACGTTTTATATATGATACTTTATATATCACATGATGCTTTTTAATAATTATACTGTTTTCGTGTCAGATAAATCTCAAGGATTGTTGTCCTGGATTTGCAACTTGATCGTAACGTTCCTGGTTTTCCTAGTTACCTTCATAACTTTTCCCATATCTGGATGGTTTGTTCTAAAGGTCAGTTCGAAGCAAATTTTTATTAGAGTTTCGCCTTTTTAAGTGCTTATTAAATTTACAGTATCTTTTTCAGGTTGTACCAAACTATGAGAGGATCGTTGTTTTTCGTCTGGGCCGGATCCGTCCTCCTAAAGGTCCTGGAGTGGTTCTGGTTCTGCCCTTGATTGATCAGTGGCAGAAAGTTGACCTGCGGACCAGAGCCTTCAGCGTCCCACCATGCAAGGTACAACAAGTTAACGTTTTAACTCTTTAACTCATCTTTCTGCATACCAAGTATTTTGCCGTTCCCACAACTTTCCCTTACAAAAGGTCACCACAAAAGACGGTGGTCTGGTGTCGGTTGGAGCGGATATCCAGTTCCGGATCTGGAGTCCGGTGATGTCCGTGGTGGCGGTGCAGGATCTGAACGCCTCCACCCGTCTCACCTCGCAGAACGCCATGATGCAGGCCCTGAGCAAAAAGACCTTGAGAGAGATACAGACCGAGAGGATCAAACTAGGAGAACATCTCGGGGTGAGAAACAAATTCTAAATTTTATGCTTTTTTAATTCTTTGAGTGTGAGTAATTATCTGCACATTTTAATGTGAACCGTCCCTTCAAGCTTTGAAGTGCTTGTGTGCTGCAGATGGACATGAATGAGATGACAAAGCCGTGGGGTCTGGAGGTGGACCGTGTGGAGCTGATTTTGGAGGGGGTGCTCCGGGAACCAGACGGGGGTCACTCGGGGCCTGTCATTATGCCCCCATCTGTCCCTGGGCTGGAAGGACTCACTGGACCCATACAGCAGCTTGCGATGCACTTCCTGAGCCAGGCGGCTGCGCCTCAATCTACTCAAGGTGATTTTAGACGCCTCCATACTTTCTAGAACATAAAAACAATTCCTAAAAGATATGAAGCACTCCAAAACGTTCAAAAGGGGCGGGCCACTTTTAGTAAAATTGCTATAAGTCCTGAACAGAATGAGATATCCTCACCAAACGCTTGGCCACTTGGTGGCGTACTAAGAGGGGAAAAACATAAAAATGGCTATACCTACGCAACCATTTATCTTATCAACTTGAAAATCGCTGTGCATGGTCTTGGTCCAAAGTGCCACAACTGTCTATAAGCACTTTAGCGTATCTCAAAATAACATGGTTGCCATTGACCAATTAATTTTGAGCACCCCTTAGACAAGGTTAACGGAGGATGATTGGAATGTAACTCGGTGGGCCTATTTGACTCACGGCCCCAAAGGTCTGTGAGAAGTTTGAAAGAAATCAGCCACTGGGGGCAATTTTGCGGTTTTCAAGGGTGTAAATGATTGTGCATTGCACAGTTTTTCACACATACACGTGATATCCGTATCACATGACAGAACTCCTAATTCTAGACAACTTTGCCTCCAGAACCACTGCTGTCAATCAAATTGTTTGTTAAATGGTTGAGAAGATTTAAAAAACCTACTTTTGTGAACTGTTCCTAAGTTTTTCCCTCAATTTGGAAAAAATCCACTGGTTTCTCTAGGTCAGTAATTTTCAAAAAACTGTTGAAGTTTACCCTTTGGGAAGCTATAACAAGGTCGTTCAGAAAAGCCTGTCCGAATTTACCTAAAACCCTATAAAGTCTAAAGGAAAACTTCACGAAATCTGGTGAGCACATGCGACAGGTGATTCTAAATGGGCATGCAAAGTTTTAAGGAGATCGGACCACAGCTGGTGCTATAACAGTCATAAATGTTACAAAACATAATATTTCTATGGTACATTATATGTATTTGCAAAAAAAGGCTTGCTACATAATGCCTTTTTTCATATGTGCTTAAATACCTAAAAGTGCTTGAACCCTGGTGATCGAAGCCAGCATAATAAACAATCTCGTTTTGTGGTTTCTCTAGATTCAGTGAGTTTCACAGATGAGCTGTATTCAACTCCAGCTGTGAGTGTTAGTTCAGTTGATGGACTGATGGCTGCGGTTCAGTCAGTGCTGTCAGAGCAGCTGGTTCAACAGGTACAAGCCTGTTACTGCTTTCAGATCACCACTGACTCTGGACAGACCAGCAGCTACTATGTGGACCTGAGACAAGGTAAGACTGAGAGAACAAAAACACTGTTAACCAATGCCATTTCACTGACCACAGCAGCTCTGCTGCAGCTGAGTTATTATTGTAGTTATACTAAAGCTACAACCATAAAAATAAAATAAACCGTAACTATAACAAAATGCAGTATACAAAACATTTCAGGGCAACATTTCTCATTTTCATTTAGTTTAACTTGTACTAAATGTACTAAAATAACTACGACTGAATGAATGAATAAAAGTTATATAGACATATAAAAAATAAACAAAAATATAATATATATAAATATAGCTAAAATTAATTAACTATAATACTATTGCATTAGTGCCACCCACTTTTTCAGTGGTACTGGTTCCGGAAGTATGTTTTGCTTTCATTTTTCCTATAGGGATTTTTAAAAAGTCTTTGTTAAAGTGCTGTTAGCCATGAACCAAACCATTCAGCTACGAGGAGGATCACAACTATACAAGCCTTGATTTGAAGCAAAAAAAAAGAAAAAGGTACAAGAATATGTGCTACAATCCCATGAAGCATTGCAAATGACAATCAAATTAAAAACAATGGAGAAATATAAAACTTTCCATTTTAAAGTTGTTGATCGAATATAGTTTATATATAAAATATGCATTTATGTGTAAATATTTAAGTGTTTTGAGAGCTTGATTGCATAATTTGTGGTCTTTTATGGGAATGGGTGGAGTTCAGTGTTCCTTTGGTGCAATTTGCTCACTGCAGCTTTCTGTTTGGTAGAATTTTCTGTATAGCATCATGGGTAATGTAGTTTTTTTCACCAGGGTTTCTACTGTTAAACATGATTATTTAAAACTTAAGTTGAAATAATGCAAACTGATTACTTCAACAAAAGCCTATACCATCATCAGCATACACCATTTTTACTTCCCAAACCAACTGTTGTGCTGTATTCTGAACCTATATAAGAACAATATCACAGAAGAACAGTGGCTTAGTGATGGTGCTCATTTGGGTGATTTGGGTTCGAGTCAGGCTTGCAACCTCACTGAAACCCTTTCCACTGTAATATCCTGATGTTTCTGTACTATTAGTAATTAAAAGTGATTAAAAAAAGCCACAAATAAGTCAGAGACAATTAATGAATAAAATAATAATGGGTAAGTAATGGGTGAGATTAAAGGGATAGATTTATTCACCCTCAAGCTGTCCTAGGCGTATATGACTTTCATCTTTCAGATGAATTCAGTTGGAGTTATATTAAATGTCCTGGCTCTTCCAAGCTTTATAATAGCAGTGAATGGGTGTTGAGATTTTGAAGTCCATTCATCATGAAAAGTGCTCCACACAGCTCCGGGGGTTAATAAAGTCTTTCTGAAGTGAATCGATGCATTTGTGTAAGGAAAAATATCCATATTTATAACTAACCGTCGTAAAACCAGTCTCCTCTTGGCTTATATTGAACATTTTTCTTTACAAATCCTTGTTTGTACTTCTAATTCATGGCCAGTGTTTTGCCTATGTCATTTGCTGGAACGCCACTCTCTCATTAACATGCGTACGACAGTTAGTGGAAGCTAGAGATTGCGGTTTTAAAAGTTTTAAATATGAATATTTTCCTTACACAAACACATTGATTCACTTCAGGAGGTCTTTATTAACCCCCCGGAGCTGTGTGGAGCACTTTTTATGATGGATGGGTGCACTTTATTGGACTTCAAAATCTCAACACCCATTTACTGCCATTATAAAGCTTGAAAGAACCAGGACATTTTTTAATATTACTCCTAATGTATTCATCTGAAAGAAGAAAGTCATATACACATAGAATGGCTTGAGGATGAGTAAATCATGGGGTAATTTTCATTTTTGGGTGAACTGTCTCTTTAATGAATGCAGAACATCTGATTGTCTACAAAAAAGGCGACAACAAATGGATTTTTACAGAGCTTTAATCTACAGTGAAAAAAAAGTCCCAACACGGCATAAAAATAAAGACTAACATAATCCATAATCCCTCATACCCTACTAATCATAAATGATTGCATGCCAAGAGAATGAGTGCAAACAAATTAAGATTTTGGTTGGTTTGCCCATTTGGAGATAGTTTTGTGCACTGGAGTGAAATCCTCTGAATGCTGTCTCAGCATTGCTCTGTGTTTGTGTTGAGGTGCTGGAGCGTGTGGTGCGGGCGTCCCGCCGCGAGAGCCGGATGTTTCTCTGTGCATGAGCGAGCAGGATCTCTTGGCCATGTTTGAGGGCGGCCTGCGACCATTTGTGGCCTACAGCAGCGGCAGACTGAGAGTTCAGGGAGATCTGAACACAGCCATGAAGCTAGAAACACTCATCAAACTCCTCAAGACCACATGATGTCATTTATAATGTTACAGTTTGCTGTGGTTTTGTTTTAATTTAATCAAAGGCCTTTTGTAAAGTATTTGAGGTTCACACTGTAAATGTGTAAAAACTTGAATTATATTTTTGATTATTTGTGAATGCATAGAATTTCATTTCCTGCTGTGTCAGTGTTGTTTGTTTATAATAGTGTGGAGTGTCACGTGACCCAAGCCTTTCAATTTCTTCATGTACACAATAGATTGTTTATTCAAAATCTGTTTATGACTGACTTGTCTTGACATTACAGAAATATATTGTCTATTAAACGTATATTTTATTAAAGTCCAATGAGGCTTGCATTACTGCACACACACACTTAGAAACATCCTTGAGAGGTTTGTGTTCGTGGGCTGATTCGTTGTCTTGTTCAAGGTTGACTGTCTCTGGACCTTTGACCCGCTCAAATTTGTTGCCCTTGGACGACTGTTTGTACAGAAAACAACACAAGGTTATTTTACTTAAGCGTCTACATGTATAGTACTCTTACGCAATCATATATATATATGATTTTCATGTTTTATAGAAATCTCTTATGCTCACCAAGACTGTTTAAAAATACAGTAAAACAGGAATATTGTGAAATATTATTACTATTTAAAATAACTGTTTCCTATTAGAACGTATTTTAAAATGTAATTAAGTTGGCTTCAGCTAGAAAGCTAATTGCTAATCATGCTAACAACTGTTAGTAACTTTGATAATTATAGTAAAACATGTTAATAACATGCTAATTAAGTTAGAAACATGCTAGCAACATGCTAATAACATGGTAATTATGTTAGAAACATGCTAATAACATTTTAGTTACTTGTTAATCATGCTAGCAACATGCTAGTAACTTTCTAATCATACTAGCAGTATGCTGGTAACTTGGTAACCATGCTAACAACATGCTAGTAGAAACATGATAGGAACATGCTAATCATGTTAGAAACATTCTAGTAACTTGCTAATCATATTAATAACATGTTAATCATGCTAGTAATTTGCTAGCAACTTTCTAATGATGCAAGCTACATGCTAATCATGCTAACAAAATGTTAGCAACAAGCTAGTAATATACTGATCATGTTGGAAACATTCTAGTAACATGTTAATCATGTTAGAAACATGCTAATAACATGCTAGTTACTTGCTAATCATGCTAGCAACATGCTAGTAACTTGCTAATCATGCTGACAACATGCTAGTAACATGCTAACCATGGTAGAAACATAGGTATGTTTTGATGCTGGTTTAAGCTGGTCCTTTGCTGGTTCTTGACCAGCAACATGACCAGCTAAGACCAGCATAAACCAGCAAACGACCAGAAACATGCTAATAACATCTTAGTTACTTGTTAATCATGCTAGCAACATGCTAGTAACTTTCTAATCATACTAGCAGCATGCTGGTAACTTACTAACCATGCTAACAACATGCTAATAACATGCTAATCAAGTTAGAAACATTCTAGTAACTTGCTAATCATATTAATAACATGCTAATCATGCTAGTAACTTGCTAGTAACTTTCTAATGATGCAAGCAACATGCTAATCATGCTAACAAAGTGTTAGCAACAAGCTAGTAACATGCTGATCATGTTAGAAACATGTTAATAACATTCTAGTTACTTGCTAATCATGGTAGAAAAATGATAACAACGTGCTAATCATGCTAACAACATTGTAATCACCCTTTAAAAAGCAAGCAACAAGCTAATCGTGCTAAAACATGCTAACAACATTCAAAACAGCTTCAAACTTTCAGACTAGGCTTTTTCTAGCTGATTCTTGCAATGCTGAATTTTCAGCTTCATTACTCCAGTCTTTAGTGTCACATGATCCTTCAGAAATTATACTCCATTATCAATTTTTATTGGTTCTTTTTTATTTATATTTTTATGGAACATATGATACTTTTTCTTCAGGATTATTTGTTGAATAGAAAGTTCAAAAGAACAGCATTTATTTGAAACAAAATGTTTCATAACATTATAAATATCTTTTTTGTTGCTTTCCATCAATTTAATGCATTAGAATGATTTCTGAAGGATCATGTGACACTGAAGACTGGAGTAATGATGCCGAAAATTCAGCTTTGCATGACAGAAACTATATACAGTCGTGTGAAAAAGTTAGGACACCCTTTTGAATTCCATGGTTTTCCGTATCAGGACATCATTAAAAAAAAAAAGGTCTTTGGCTGGTCTTAAAATTTTGAAAATAAAACCTCAGATGAACAACAAGACATGACAAACTGACCGTGTCATTACTTACTGGACAAAAATAAAGCCAAAATGGAAAAGCCATGTGTGACAAAGTTAGGACGCCCTTACTGTTGACATTGGAATTAAAAGGGTAAATCACAGTCAAGCACTGCTAATCAAATACCTTTGATTAACTGATCATCAGCAAGTCTGAGCGCCTCTATAAAAGTATAAGCTTTGGCAGTTTGCTGGTCTGGAGCCTTCAGGTGTGTGTTAACACAATGCCAAGGAGGTAAGACATCAGCAATCATCTTAGAGAAGCAATTGTTGCTGCCATCATCCGAGAAGAGTAATACTGCCATTTCCAAACAATCTGACGTTTATTCACAAGTGGGAGACATTTAAAACAGACACCTCTACTTCCAGGAGTGGACGTCCCAGAAAATTCACCCCAAGATCAGACTGTGTAAAGCTCAGAGAAATGGCAGACAACCCAAGAACTACACCTCAGACTCTACAGGCCTCAGTTAACATGCTAAATTATAAAGTTCATGACAATACCATTAGAAAAATACGGGACACAAATGGCATGTTTGGAAGGCTTGGCAGAAGAAAGCCTCTTCTATCTAAAAAAAACATTACAGCACAGTTTAGGTCTGCAAAGTTGCATCTGAACAAAACACAAGTTTTCTAGAATAATGTCCTTTGAACAGACGAGACCAAAGTGGAGATGTTTGGCCATAATGCACAGCGCGAAGATTGGTGAAAACCTAAAGAGCATATCAGCACAAACACCAAAAGACAAACATGCTGAAGGAGAGCGGATCATTTTGGGCTTGTTTTGTAGCCACAGGACCTGCAGCACCTCACAGTCATTGGCCATGAACTCCTCTGTATATCAAAGTACTCTAGAGTCAATGTGAGGGCATCTGTCCGACATCTAAAGTTGGGCCAAAATTGGGTCATGCAACAGGACGATGATCCCAAGCACACCAGCAAATCTACAACAGAATGGATGAAAAGAAAATAATCAAGGTGTTGCAATAGCCCAGTCCAAGTCCAGAGCTCATCCTGACTCAAATGCTGTGGTGAGAGCTGTGCATAAACAAATGCCCACAAACCTCAATAAACTGGAGCAACATTGAAAAGAAGAGTGGTCCAAATTCCCCCAGAACGACGTGAGAGACTAATAAAGTCACAGAACACAGAAAATGAATGCTTCAAGTTATTGCTACTAAAAGTGGATCTACAAGCAATGGACTCATAGCGTGTCCTAAGTTTTTCACACATGGCCTTTCCCTCTTGGCTGTATTTTTCTTAAATAAATAATGACACTGTGTGTGTTATCTGAGGATTTATTTTCCAAATTTTAAGACCTGCCAAGGACCAGATATTTTTTTATTATGTCCTGATACAGAAAACCATGAAATTCTATAGGGTGTCCTAACGTTTTCACATGACTGTATATAGTAAGGAGTGGTCTCTTTCCTGTCCTCGGCTCACTTCTTCATCATCCTTGTCGTGTGGAGAGGGAAGTCATATAAAAGCACAAGGCTTGGTGAGTGTGCTGGAGAGGAGCGTTGGAGCGGGACAGTGAGAGGCGATGTCCCGCTGCAGTCTGAGGGCCCGTCTGGCTCAGTGTCTGTCCGGACAGGTCAGAGCTACTCACACGGGACAGGTACCTACTGTCAGGAAGGACAACTCTGCCGTACGGCCCTTCAATGAGATTCCCGGACAATGGAAGAACAGTGTGGCCAATCTGTACACGTTCTGGAAAATGGACGGGCTCAGGAATATCCACCGGATTATGGTGCACAATTTCAATATGTACGGTCCCATTTACAGGTAAATAGACACATTTATTAAGACTGGATACATGATAGTCTGTGGCATATACAAAACAAGATTATACTGCACACTTTTCATAATATTTTTAGTGCAACTAAAAATATCAGACAGACATACAAATGCCTCATTCATTCATTCAACACGCAGATTCAAACAAAACCAATTATGCATTTTTTTTTTTACTACAAATACAATATTATTACAATATAATTATACGTACAATATAATTATATAACATTATACACAACATATGTTTTATTTTATATGTGTGCGTGTCTGTGTGTGACTTATAGGCCTAAAAATGTATAGAAATTAATAAAATTAGTTGCTGTAGAAAAGTAAATACATTTCTATTGTGAAAAAATTAGTTTGAGATGTTTTTATCTGAACTATTTTATAACATTTTCCCCATTAAACACTGACAGCTGGAAAAGTAATACAATAAAAATGTATAATAATATGTTATTGATAAAAATATGTAATGTGTTTATTTTATATTATTTTGTGATTTCCAAGCCTAAAAATGTATAGAAATTAATACAATTGATAGAAGTAAATACTAACACATTTCTATTGTGAAAAAAAATAAAAGTAATACAATTGTATTGATAAAAAAACATTATTATTATTGTCGTTTATTTATTTATTTATTTATTTAATTGTGTATGTGATTTCCAGGCCTTAAAAATGTATAGAAATTAATAAAATTAATAGAAGTAAAAAAGCAACTACACATAGACACACATTTCTATAGTGAAAATTTTCATTTTAAATATGTTTTTATCTTATTAATATTTTATATATTTGTTTCCCATTAAACACTGACAAGTGGAAAAGTAAAAATACAGTAGCGTAATGAAAATCTCTGTATTTAACATTATTATTATTATTATTATTATTATTATGATTATCATTATTATTATTATTATTATTATGTTAAATGGGTTTAATGGCATAAAAAGTACTAAATGTTATTGAACAAAATATAATTATTATTAATATTTTATATTATTTTGTTATATTATTAATATTATTTATTATATATATATATATATATATATATATAGCGAACTTATAATAAAAGACTAATTCGTTTTGTTATTATTAGTTGTATTTTACAAAGAATTATAGTTTTAATTATGTACAAATATGTATGTAATTATAACAAATATTATTAAAATTAAAATAATAATAGTAAAATTTAATAATAATAATTAATAATAATAATAATTATTAGTAGTATATATATATATATATATATATATATATATATATATATATCATATATTTTAATAAAACACTAATAATAATAATAAATTATTTTATTATAAAAATAATTTTATTTTTAATTATGTACAAATATTTATATAATTATAAAATAATAATTGGAATTAAAATAATAACAGTGAAATTCAATAATAATAATAATAATAATAATAATTAGTAGCAGTAGTATTAAAAATAATTATGTTCATCTACAAATATTTATATAATTATACAAATAATTATTATAAAAAACAGGAGTGAGGATCTGCTTTTGTTTTATTTTGTCACATAAAAAATGTTTATTTGCTTGCTGATTAATAACAAATTGCAATTTTTTTATTTTACCTGAATATTTTTATACCACCACAGAAACACTGAAAAAAAGACTTTTAATTTAGAGATTTAATTAAATAGTATATTAAAATAACTTAAGAATTAATATATTTATATATTTGATTTTAAATTAGTATATAATTATTTAATTGATTTTATTTTCTATTAACATTTTACAAAAAATAATAATAATAATCATCATAATAACAACGGAAACAGTTTGAGGCCACTGACCCTGATACAGAAAACATATTATGTGTGTAATCAATCTGGACAGGGAAAAAGTTGGATACTATGAGAGTGTGAACATCATCAAACCTGAAGACGCTGCTGTCCTGTTCAAAGCTGAGGGTCATTATCCCAAAAGACTCAGGGTGGAGGCGTGGACCTCCTACAGGGACTACAGGAACCGCAAATATGGCGTCCTGCTCAAGTAAGCACCATCTATCCGTACTGTATCTGCTAGAAGCACATTTACTAGAACAGTAACGCGTATTGATTTGTTCCTGCAGAGACGGAGAAGACTGGAAATCCAACAGGATCGTTCTGAACAAGGAGGTGATTTCTCCAAAGGTGCAGGGGAACTTTGTACCTCTGCTAGATGAGGTCGGTCACGACTTTGTGGCTCGTGTCTATAAGAAGATCGAGAGGAGTGGACAGAATGAATGGACCACAGATCTGTCCCATGAGCTCTTCAAGTATGCACTCGAATGTAAGCTTTCACACAAATGTACGATTTGTGACCCTGGACAACAAAACCAGTCATAAGGGTCAGTTTTTGAAATTAAGAATTATACATCAGCTGATTAAATAAGCTTTCTACTGATGTTTGGAAAATCTGGAATCTGAGGGTGCAAAAAAATCTAAATATTGAGAAAATCACCTTTAAAGTCCAAATTAAGTTCTTAGCAATGCATATTACTAATCAAAAATTAAGTTTTGATATATTTACAGTAGGAAATTTACAAAATATCTTTATGAAACCTGATGTTTATTTAATATCCTGATGAATTTTGGGATAAAAGAAAATAATTTTGACTCGTATCATGTATTGTTTACTATTGCTACAAATACACCCGAGCTACTTAAGACTGGTTTTGTGGTCCAAGGTCACATTTTATATTTGAACAATTTTATTAACAATTTCAATATCCTGATACATTGAATGTATATTTAGCATACTGTATAATTACCTTGTTTACATTTGATCTAAAATGACTTGAAGATAAGAAATGTCACAAGTATTTTTGTACAGAACAGTAACTATTTAATTTTTTATTTTTACACTTTTATTTTACTATTAATTTCTGTACTTTTACGCATAATAATTATTATATTATTAGTATATTTAAATAATAATTAGTAAATATTTATTATTATTCAGTATTATTTTAATTTAAGTATTTTTATGTATAAATTCTTATTTTTATGCATAATATTTTAATTAATACCTTTTTTAATTCTAATAATTATTCAATAAAACAAAAAAATGCATTACTTAATATTTACATTAAACATCATATAAAAGTTAAATCATGTATTCTTGTGCACATTCTTTAAACATTTTAATTACTATCTAATATTTTAATAATTATTACATTATTATTAAATTTGAATAATACATTTTCAATAATATTAAAAAAATCATTATAATAATAGATAATTAGAAATTATAATTAAATTACATAATATAATTTATTAATTTGTGGTTTTATCCATACATTTTGTATAATATATTAATGACTAATATTTTAATAATTACTAATAAATATTTAAAAAATGCATTATGATATTTATATTATATAACAGAATTTAACCATTTGTGTTTTTATCCTTACAGTTTGTAAAATTATTAATGACTAATACTTTAATAATTATTACACTTTTACATTTAAATAATTATTCATTATTACGAAATACATTATAATATTTTTAAGGATGTATCCTTACATCCTTAAAATATGTTATTAACTATATTGACTAATATTTCAATAATTATTACATTTTAATCATCATTATTCATAATCACAAAATACATATAATAAATAAATAAATATAATAGAATTTAATAATTTCTGTATACATTTTATAAAATATTTTAATGATTCATATTTTAATAATTATTACATTTATTGTAATTATTTAATATTAAAAAATGTAATATAATATTTACATTACATAATATAGTTTACTTTCTTATCAATACATTTTGTAAAATATATTCATGACTAATATTTAAATAATTATTACATTATTTCATTCAATAATATTCATTATTACAAAATACATAATGTTTTTTAAAGACAAAATATTATTTAGACATTCATAAGGCAATTTTTAAAATATATTAATTATTATATAACAGTTTAATAATTATAACATTTTAATAAGGTATGTAAAATGTACATGCTTTTATCAATACATTACGTAAAATATATTAATGACTATATATTTTAATAATAACTACATGATTATATTTTAATCCTAATTATTCAATATTACAAAATGCATTATAATAGATTACATAATAGAACTGAATTGAATAATTGTAATTATTATTATTTAATATTTAATAAATACTGCATTTTCATAATTATTCAGTAATATTACAAATACATTATATAATATTCACATTATACATTATATAATAGAACTAAATAATTTATGTATTTTATTCTATAAATTTTGTCAAATATATTAATTACTTCCTATCCTGTTTAAATAAATAATAAATTACGTTTTAATAATAATAAGTCACATTTACATTATATAATAATATCTATAAAAAACAACAACAGCAAATATGATATATTTCATGGTATGATCTTGCTGAAGATTGGGGATATTTTTTAAAAATAATTTACATACATTTATTTATATACATATATATATATATATATATATATATATATTTTTTTTTTTTTTTTGTTTGTTTTGTTTGTTTTGTTTGTTTTATTTATTCGATCATATAGTGACAAAAGGTTTTCAGAGACAGTCCACCACAAAAATAATAAAATAATAAATAGATAATAATAATAATTGTGTTGTGTGTTTGTTGTGTTTCTGTCAGCTGTGAGTCACGTGTTGTACGGTGAGCGTTTGGGTCTGCTGTTGGACTACATCGATCCAGACGCCCAGCACTTCATCGACTGCATCACCCTCATGTTTAAGACCACCTCGCCCATGCTGTACTTCCCACCGGCCCTACTCCGCCACACTGGCTCCAAAATCTGGAAGGACCACGTGGAGGCCTGGGACGGCATTTTTAACCAGGGTAACACCACACTGCTTGAATCAAACTGGTGTTTTTGAACACTTCCTCCTAAACCTTCCACTGACTTTTCATTCCTCAATGTGGTTTCCAAAGCTGACCGATGTATCCAGAGCATCTACAGACAGCTGAGGAAAAACCCAGAGGACGGTGAGAAGTATCCTGGAGTGCTGGCCAGCCTCCTAATGCTGGACAAACTGTCCATCGAGGACATAAAGGCCAGCATCACGGAGCTGATGGCCGGCGGAGTGGACACGGTACGAGAAACAGTCCAGCCATAAATAAAACTGTCATTGTTTGCTCACCCGCATGTGATTACAAATCTGTTGAGCAAGGAAAATGAGAATCAAACAGTTGATGGTAGCCATTGACTTCCATACTATAGAAGTCAATGGCTACCATCAACTGTTTGGTCACCAACGTTCTCCAAAATATCTTCTGTGTTCAGCGGAGGATAGAAACACATGCAGGTGGGTAAATGATGACAGATTTTTCATTTTTGTGTGAACTGTTCCTTTAAATCAAAATATTTTTGTGCGTCAGACGTCTATCACGCTGTTGTGGACGCTCTATGAATTGGCGCGACATCCGGACCTGCAGGAGGAGATCCGGGCGGAAATCTCAGCCGCTCGTATCGCCTCACAAGGAGACACGGTGGAGATGCTCAAGATGGTTCCTCTGCTTAAAGGAGCCTTGAAGGAAACTCTGAGGTACACAAACACTTCTCTACAAGAGATTACATGATTTTTATTAAAACAAACGTAGTCATTTCCTTATAATTACTCATCCTCATGTCGTTCCAAACCCGTAAGACCTTCGTTCATCTTCAGAACACAAATTAAGATATTTTTGATGAAATCCGAGAGCTTTCTGTCCCTGCATAGACAGCAACGACACAGCAAATGACAGCAATGACAGCAAATGAACAAAGGTTTTACGGGTTTCGAACGACATGAAGGTGAGTAATTAATGACAGAAGTTTAATTTATGGGTGAACTAACCTTTTAAATACAAACACATTACCAGTCAAATGTTTTTAAACAGTACGATTTCTAACATTTTATTTTAAAGAAGTCTCTTCTGTTCACCAAGCCTGCATTTATTTGATCCAAAGTACAGCAAAAACAAATATTGTCAAACATTTTTACTATTTAAAGTAACTGATTTCAATTTGAATATATTTTAAAATGTATTCCTGTGATTTCAAAGCTAAATCTTCAGCATCATTATTCCAGTCACATGATCCTTCAGAAATCATTCTAATATTTGCTGCTCAAAAAACATTTATTATTGTTATTATTATTATGTTGAAAACAGCTGAGTAGAATTTTTTCAGGTTTCTTTGATGATTATATAGTTCAGAACAGCATTTATCTGAAATAGAAATCTTTTGTAACATTATAAATGTCTTTATCATTACTTTTGATCAATTTAAAGCATCCTTGCTAAATAAAAGTATTCATTTCTATAATTCCCCACCCCAAAATAAATAAGTAATATTATACCGACTCCAAGCAAAAAAAAAAAAAAATAATAAAATAAAATATATATATATATATATATATATATATATATAGATAGATAGATAGATAGATATAGATACAGATATATAGATAAGAATAATAAACGTTTTTTGAGCTGCAAAGTGCAAATCAGCATATTAGAATGATTTCTGAAGGATCATGTGACACTGAAGACTGGAGTAATGATGCTGAAAATGTTGCTTTGATCACAGGAATAAATTGCATTTTAAAAGATATTCAAATAGAAAGCAGTTCACAAAATATTTCACAGTATTACTGTTTTGACTGTATTTTGAATCAACTACATGCAGTCTTGGTGAGCAGAAGAGACTTATTTAAAAAAATATATAAAAAAACCTTTTGACTGGTAGTGTAAATGCATTTAAAATATTACATCAATATTTCAATAAATGCTGTTCTTTTGAATGTTCCGTTCATCAAAGAATAATAAAAAAATGTAATTTTCCTGCTCTGAAAAAAAAAAGTTTCCACTCAGAAACATCTAGTACATTTTACCAATAACTACAGAAAAGGCAAATGTTGACACAGAAAGAGTGAAACATTATAATCTTGTAAAATGTACTTCAATCATTTTTATTTACTAAATCATTTTTACAGTTTGTTTGATAATACATCAGCATATTCACTGTTTGGCAAAGTTACTTTAAAAAGTAATGCATTACAATAGTGCATTACTCCATAAAATTGTGTTACTTAGATATGTTTTATGGAAACTAATGCGTTATGTGACTTTTGCGTTACTTTTTGTCACCTGGACTGGGCTTGTTCATTTGTTTTTTAAGAACAATAAACCCAAAAGTTGCATTTTGTGTTACTACAGTAGTTAACATTTGAAGTGGATCAACAAGGTTCATCAAAGTTGTCCTAAGACAAAAACAGGCATTGTTTTGGTTTTAGCACAACTTTGATGAAAGGTTTTGATCCACTTCAAATGCTGACTCCTATAGTTTCTTGAAAAAAGTAATCTATGTAAATTGCATTACGTGTTATTCCAACACTAAACATATTAGACTTATTTCTAAAGGATCATGTGACAATGAAGACTGGAGTAATGATGCTGAAAATTTAGCTTTGATCACAGGAATAATTTAAATAGAAAACAGATTTTTGAAATTGTAATAATATTTCACAATATTACTAATTTTACTGTATTTAACTTTTCAAATGTCGTTTGTAGATTGTATTGATTTACATTTGTCACAGACTTTCAATCTTTCAATCGAAGATACATCATAAAAATATGTTTTTAGAGAAAATAAATAAAAGACTTTTAAAGCGACATTAAAAATCATTTCGGCATTTAATGTTAAAATTTCACCACAAGCAACAATTTGAAACTAATTAGACTTTATCAAATATTAGCTAGTTTACTAACTAGTTATGAATGACACAAACAGTGTTAGTGGAGACTGGAGAGCATGCTTTGGATTATTCAAAAATGTTAAAATATTATTTAACTGCATGTATTTAGGATATATGAAACACTAATTTATACAATAAACTAGTTAATTTAAACAGATTATATAAACTAATGTGTAAATAGTACATTTACAAGGCAAAAAGTACCCATAGTGGAATAAAAAAACATTCAGAAATGTTTAGCAGTTTTCTTTATCATGTTTAAAACTATTAAATCCCTTTTGAAGGTTACATCCTGTAGCAGTGAGTCTACAGAGATATATCACTGAGGACATCGTCCTTCAAAACTACCACATTCCAGCTGGGGTGAGTGAATTTGAGGAAATTACTGACAAAATACAACTGTCTATGTACCTGTGTTCATGGGTTCATCTGTCTGTCTGCATCAGACCTTAGTTCAGCTGGGTCTGTACGCGATGGGTCGTGATCACCGGATCTTCCCGCACCCGGAGCAGTACCGTCCCTCTCGCTGGGTGCGATCCCAGAGCCACTACTTCAGGGGCCTGAGCTTCGGCTTTGGCCCGCGCCAGTGTCTGGGCCGCAGGATCGCCGAGACCGAGATGCAGCTCTTCCTTATTCACGTATGTGGATGTATATAGTGAGGAGCATCATATCCTCTAAGTAATGTTGGGTGGATTTTGTTTATTGTGCTGTTTTGTCATCTTTATAGATGTTGGAGAACTTCAGGTTTGAAAAGAAGAGGCAGGTGGAGGTGAGGAGCACGTTTGAGCTCATCCTGCTGCCTGAGAAGCCCATCATGCTCACTATCAAACCGCTGAACTCCAGCAGATAGCAGAGCTGCAAACAGGAAATGATGTCAAAGACAGAACCAGATGGAACTCTGAGCTTTGAAGAAAGAAAAATATCAACTCTGACATGAAATGCCTGTCAAATGTTTGGACTCAATTTATGTTTCTCATGATCCTAAAATTTCAATTCTTTCATCATTTACTCACCCTCATGTTGTTTCAGATCTTTATAAGTTTCTTTCTTCTTTGGAACGCAGAAGATATTTTAAAGAATGTTGGGAACACTGAGACATTTTTTAAAGAATCCTCCACAGAAGAAAGAAATATTTTGGAATGACATTAATAAGAGTCTTTTCATTCTAATTTTTAAACTAATTTTTCTTAGCTATTCTACTCATTTGTTTCACTTTTCTATTATTCTAAAATATTATTAATAAAGAATGGGTATAGCAGGTGTGCCCACATTTTTGACTGGCACTAAATGTCAGGCTGTTTTGTTATATTTATTTCAGAAAAGCAAATAAAATAAATTCATCCAAATATTCTAAAGTGTTTTTAATATATATATTGTAAAAAATGACCTAAAATATTCTGTAATGTTTTGAATTAATAAAATTAAAATTACATTAATAGAAATAAATATATATATATATATATATATATACACACACACACACTGCCCTCCAAAAGTTGGAAACACCCTAGAAAAATGGGGGTTTGGACAATATTGGCATAAATCCTTTTTATTGTGATAATTTTGCACTGATAAGGGACAACACAAACTACATATTTTATTACATAAACAGTTTATACATAGAAAAAACTTAAATTTTCGATTCATCAAAATATCCACCATTAGCAGCTATTACAGCTCTGCATAATCTGGGTCTAAATTCATTGTATTCTAAACTTAACTGTCAATCAATTGTTTAAGCTATTAAGGTGTGCTGATCCAAAAATCTTTTAAAAACCTGGGCCAAGTTTAAACCAGTAACCAGGCATCACAGCTGGCAAAGGGGCATGTCTGACTTTGACATGTATATATTGCTATTATTATGTAATCAAAATGAAAATTATTATTGCTGGTCTTCAATGATAATGTCAAGTTACTGTAATGTATTTGCACCAAAAAATGATAAGGATTTATATTTATATCGTCTAAAACCACACTTTGCCAGGGGTGTTTCCAAACTTTTGGAGGGCAGTGTGTATATATATATATATAAAATACTAACATTGATAAGATGTGGTCACTTCAGAGGTTCCAGCTGCCTGTGTCGAGGATGTCCCAAAACAGAATCAGTCACACTTTTCTGTTAGAAAATAAAAAAAAAAAAAAAACACACAATGACTTCTTCAATACATGATACCATTAGTATAGTATATTTCAAGCATGACAATTCTCTGAATAGTTGCAGCATGGTAATGGCAATGACAATCTTAATTTATTTGGTCCTGTCTGACTAAATCTGCTTGCTCCTGCTGATAAATATGTAGACATGCTGCTGTGAGCATGTAAGATATGCTGCTGTGAATACACATGAATAGGCATACATAAGTCCAGTAGCAGATCTAGACAGGTGGTGCTGGGGGAGGTGGAGGGTCTAAAAGAAATTCTGAGAGCGCTGCAAGACCAGCTTATAGCAGACAACATAATATAAAGTCAAAAAGATAATTGGCTGCAGAATCAACTAATCAGACCAATCAGCTTGTGGCATTTATTAAATGATGTGTTTGCTAGCAGATTGCATGTAAATATATAATATTTGAAATATTTGAGATATATACATTTATTTGGCAAAACATTTAATAATGATAATTAAAATAATATGTTTTAAATGTAAATGCACATAGCAATCATACATACCATGGGTAGATCATGAAGAATCATAGTTGATGTTCGAGCAAATCCATGTTCATATTCACTGAGTCTGGTCAACATCTCTTGTTTCTCTTTCCCCCACTGTCTGGAGTTCTCTTTCAGCTGAATCAGATGTGCACAACAACATTATTATAATTTCTTCCAGTTAATTCCAATATTTGTGTGAACAAAAACAGTAGCGTAGCACTGAAACCCTATTGTAATTGTTAGAATGGCCAAGGATCAGCATTTTCCAGCTAATAAAAATGCTTATATCCTTGGAATCCTTTTTTTTCTTCTTACTTTTGGAACTAGTCTTAGGTTTTTCACCCGATCGGAAATGGAAAGCAGGGCGGTTTCTATCCAGTTTGAAGCCCTAGGTGAAATTCCTAATAGCGGATACATGTTTAGATATTATAAATGCCTACTTTTGTCTTTATCTGTTTTTTGTTCAATTTTTTTGTTGTTGTTTGAAACATTGACTTAAAGTGTCAGTTATTGCATTATTTCAGACAAACCTATAAAACACTTTATTACCCCAAACTACATATAAAAACATGATCAGTGGCATAAAAGTAATGCAGCTATGTTACCCATTGATGTGTGAACTTCCCCTTTAAATAGCGCAATGCTCTGCCCTCTATGTATATGACGATGCTCACTTTAAGCATTGTTAGAAGTGAATTAATTGATTCAGCATTTCAAAACTTCCAAAAGGATGCTTTAAATTCGACAAAGTGGTTTACTAAAGGATGTATTGATCTTGTGAATTAGTGAATTTTACTATACCAATATTTTTTAACTGGCTGTTAAAGTTTCATATGGGAATACACAACACGCTGATCCTTTAACAATGCATTGGCGCAAAAACGTACACCTTTTGGGCCAATTTCATGATTTCTTTAAACATAATTTTGTGACTGCCACAAACACTGCTTAAACAAAATACTAAATATTTTGTGCACTTTATTTACTGTACCAAAATTTTAAATTATCCTTTGAACTTAGCTTTATTGCATGGAGGAAAAAAGCATTACCTTGCCAAAGCACTGAAAGTGCCCGTTGATCTAATGTTTCTGAGCTCTACAAATGCAAATTTTGCATGCAACAATTAGGCAGCAATTGACAGCGCTCTGATCTAATGGCATACAAGCATTGGCAGATTGACAGTAGTCTAGCCCAATGATATTAGGGGGGGTCCAGTGGGGGTGCCAGTCATATTTCAGGGGGACTGTGCCACTCTTTACCAACCCTGCTAAAATGTACAGCCAGTGTGTGCACTCACTGGCGCTCCCTCCAGCTGGTGGCGCCCTAGGCCTCCGCCTAGCTCGCCTATGCCTAGAAATGGTACTGATGGAAAGAGATTCAGTGCCTTGCGAAAGTATTCATTATCCATTTTTTTTACATTTTGCTGTCATTTGCTGAGTGGTGGGTAAACACGCTACTGGCCTTCATTATCCATAATGGCAGAAGTTTGGAACAACTAAGACTCTTCCTAGAGCTGGCATCTTGGCCAAACTGAGCAAGTGATGGAGAAGGACCTTGTCTAGAGTCGTGACCAAGAAGATGATGGTCACTCTAGTTGAGCTCCATGATCATATTTTCACATGGGAGAAACTTACAGAAGGACAAACATCACCAATCTGGTCTTTCATACCCAAAAAGACTTTTGCTAAGTTAAGGGTATGAATACTTTTGCAGTTTTTTTTAACATTCTAGTTTTTTTTTTATTTTAATAATTTGTAAAGTTGTCAGAAATCTGTTTTTTGCTTTTTCATTATCATGTATGGAGCATAGTGTGGGGAAAAATATTATTTAAAGCAGTTTATCATAAGGCTGCTACATAAAACGTGAAAAAATGGGGTTTGAATACTTTCACAAGGCACTGTCCAAACTCAGAACACGTAAGCGCTCAATCCGTGGAGTTTGGTCACTTAGTGGTTCTATAACAGGGCAAAAAAAAACCCTTAAAAACATCTTTAACTATGCACCAGCCAGTCTGGTTGACTTGAAAATTGGTATGTTGTGCCTTTGTCGAAAGTGCCACAAATGACATTCTCGTATTTACAAAAAACATGGTCATCGTTGGCCATTGAATTCTGAGGACCTATTAGACGAGGTTACCAGAGGCCGATCGGAACGAAACTTGGTTGGCACGTTCGACTCATGCCCCTAGAGATATGTAGTAATTTTGAAAGCAATTGGCCACTAGATGTCAGCGCTATTGATTTTTATGCCTCTGTAATCACATGGTATTTCACACATCCACACAATATGCATATCATTTGATAGAACTCTTCATACTGAGCAGCTTCGCCTCAAGAACCACTACTGTCAATCAAATCCTTCATTAGATATTCTCAGTTAAGTTAAAATTAAGCAAACTAGTCCTAGATTTTTCACTCAGACTCAATAACAACAGTACAGTTCAGTTCTCTGACTATCTAAATTAATAATTGGCAAAGATTTTTTAACTTTACACTTTGGTTAGCTATAACTGGGTCATTTTTGAGGAACATGGCCAATGTTACCCAAAAGCCTATAAATCCTAAACAAAAACTCAAACTTCATGAAACTATGTGAGCCCATGCTGCAGATGATTAAACAAGTATACAAAGTTTCATGAAAATCCAACCACAGGTGGTACCAAAACAGTCATAAATGTTATAAACCATAATATTTCTATGGCAAATTACTAGGATGTGCTTTAATTGATTTTGGTGGTTACAGGCTTGCTAAATAATATGTAATGTATTTTCTCATATGTGCTTAAATGGCTTAAAGTGCTTGAACCCCGATAATCGCTGGTTGCAGCAGTAATACTGAAATTATTAGTGAAAGAAAACACAAGCATGATCACTGACATGAGCACCACAGCTCAATGTATCAAGAGCGCTTGCACCAACCACTGCGCCACAGCCCCAACCCATAATTTACAGTATGTATGAGAGTGAAATGTCTTCTGACAGCATTAAAGATCAAACCTGTTGTTCCAGTGTCTGGATTCGACCATCAGCTCTCGCCAGCTGTGTCAATAACTCCAGCTTCTCACTGTCTGAGAAAGGCTGATGGGACTGAGATGAGAAGCATTAATAAAAGTAAGAGTGCCATTCAAGCAGCATTTTTGAGGTGTAACTAGCTGTGGTCTGGGGTTTACCTGCACAGGCTGTTGAATGATGACAGGTGGTGGTAAATTTCGCAGTCTGTGCAGCTCTTCTCTGAGTCGAGAGTTTTCTGCCGCCAGCACAGACTCGATCTCTCTCCTCTTGAGCTCCTCTTCATCTATATACAAACACAGCTTACTTGTCAGTCAGGTTTTGTGGGCTTTTAACACTTTGTATTGATAAAGAGGGCAAAAAATTATGGAAAGAGAGAGTAGAAATGTAATTAGGGCATGACGCAGGCCAGAATCCAACCCAAACTTCCAGGGAGAGCACCACAACCACTAAGCCATGACTCTGACTAACAAATTTAATATAATAAGATTTGAGTGGTTCCACCAAAAGTAGGTGTAATGAAAGAAACCTTTATGTTTCACAGCTGTTCTCTTCTTCTCTGAATTCTCTTTATTTCTTTCTTTCAGTTTTGCATCCAGTATTTTCTCCATCTTCTCAATGACCTTCCCAGTGAATTAAAACAAATACAACACATTATACATTAGACACTTGCTAGATATGTAAAGGAATAGTTCAAACAACCATTCCTTTAAAGCAACAAAGTACATTATTTCATTAACCACATAAGTGAAGTAAATATGTTCAGTGAACAATATTGAATTTGGTATTTCCCCCCCCACTGAAAGCTGTCATATAGCTTCAGAGGACATGGATTAAACCACTTGAGTTGCGTGGATTCATTTTTTAATTTCACACTACTCTTACTAACTTGTTTATTTATTTCTTTAAAGTCTGAAAGTTTTGGACCTTTTTGGCCTTCATTCTATGAAGAAAAGCAGCTGAGAAATTCTTCAAATGTTTTATAAAAACTTATAAATTTTTGTTAAAATGTCATAAATGTTTTGGAAATTTTTTTTTAATAATATGCAGAAATAAATAAGAACATTTTTTGTCCTTGACAACTAACTTAATTAGTTAAAGTACTTAAATTATGAAAACAGAAATATATATATATATATATATATATATATATGTATATATATATATAAACTAAACATAAAAAAAGTGAACTCAAAATATTAATAGATATTATAGTAGTTAATAAATTATGACAGAATTCTATTTTTAGGTGAATTATTATTGTTATAAAACTATACATTTCTCTTTTTTTAAAGAATGTCATTAAGGTTTTGAAATGCAGTTTTGTAAACTAACATTATGTTAAAAAAAATATATATACAGAAATAAATAAGAAATTTTCCTTGGCAATTAACTAAATAAGTTGAAGTTCTTAAATTACTAAAACTAAAATAATTGTAAATTAATGGAATAAAAAATAATAACTAATAAATTTGACAACAAAACTACTATAACTAAGATTAAAACTGAACATATAAAAAGTGAACTCAAAATATTAATAGATATTATAGTAGTATATAAATTTTGACAGAATTCTATATTTTGGTGAATTATTCTTTTTCATAAAATTATACATTTATTTATTATTTTTTTAGAATGTCATAAGGTTTTGAAATGCAGTTTTGTAAACTAAAATTATATTTAAAAAATAATAATATACAAAAATAAATAAGAAATGTTTCCCTGGCAACTCAACTAACTAAATAAGTAAAAAAAACTAAAGTGAATCTAAAATATTATACTAGTATAAAAATTATCACAGAATATTATTTAGAATATTATTTCTTGCTCAATTAAATATTCTTTCATCCCAAACTTATGAAATTTGTTGCTCTGATTGGGATATTCAAACAAACCGAGAAGTGTATTCATTGCTTGATTGTTTGGTAGTCAAAAAAACAAAAACAAAACAACAACAACAAAAAAAAGGCTAAATACCTTTTCCTGTTGGCGAACTGTATCCTCCAGTGCAGATATTTTACCACTACGGGCCTGATATTTCTTTAGCACAGCGTGCTGCTGTTGATGTGCTCTTTGCAGCTGCACAAACTCTTTCTCAATGTCGTTCTTCTGCAATAATTAAAATAAAGACCTAAAAACTCTGCACACAGGCCTAATGAGTTCATGCAGAAGGTTAACTCAATTGCCAGGGGGTCTATTGAGTCTCATGCTTGCCTTGTGTATTTTTTCAGCTTTGAATGCAACAAGCAAGATGCCATGCGGTCTGGAGACAAATTCAATGACCTGATCCAATCAATGATCTTGGGAGGAAACCATTAATGCATTTGATACAGCACTTCCTTACTGCCAGCAAACATCACAAATGCATGCTCGTCAATGGACCCCATGAGCTTCAAAAAGGAAACACACGGTCTGCTGCTGCTGTTATTAAAAACTTGAAATGATCTGAGGGAAATGGCCTTGATTGACCCACCCTGATGAGCTCGTTTTGAAGCTGTTGGATTCTGTCCTTCTGGGCAGCTGCTTTACTGCTCTCACTAGACAGCTTGAACTTCAGAGAGGCTGGAAAAATACCATAGAAAATTATTAGTGCTTATTGATCTAGCAATCAATAAAAACACATTTATTATAAAAAATAAATAAATAAATATACATATGGGTCAATGACGTGACGCCTAAGTTTTCTGTCCGATTGCATTTTCTTAGTTAAAAATGGGTTTAAATGCATTAAAAAGATGCCATATTCATGAAGTACCTCTCCTAAAGTTATTTGAAATTTTTCTGTTATTTAAAGTGTCAAAATGTCATGTGGTGCCACTGTCCAGCCATAACTCCTGTTTTGGAAACATCTTTGAAATTACTCTAAATTTATTCTGATTAATTTTCTAAATTATTTGGCATGATTTCCAAAGTGTTGTAATCTTGTATAAAATTGCAAAGCATTTGTATTTATATTTCCATTATAATATACAAACAAACTTTATCCAGTGATTTCCATTTTATGAAATATCATGTGGTGCGACCATAAAAAAACTACCAATAAACTATGGGACTTTTATGTTGAAATCCATTCAAAGATACAACTTTGCATAATTTGCAATTTGCCACTCTTTCAAATTTGGAAAAAACAGCTGGTATGTATCCACATTTGGATATCATGTGGTATGACCTCAAAAAAAACCCAATGAATATTAAGTTATTTCTACAAGCATTTATTTTTATTATAAATGACCTTTTGTGGGAAGCTAGCTTATTTTGTTTAGGTGGCTAATTCTATGCTTGTGATTTTTGACTTAATTTGAAATATCATGTGGTGCAACCAAATATCATGTGGTGCGACCACTGCAGAGTGTTTTCCATTATAGATATTTGTCCCAGATTGGCAGTTTTTGTGATTTTATATTTAACTGATGGTTTATATACATAAAATACTTTATTTTAGTATAATTTGGAACAGATTTTTGTGCAATTTGGGTTTTCAGACAGTTTCTGACAGTTCATGTTAAATATTTGTACAATATGAGAAAAAAAATTAGAGCATATAATTTTAGTTTGGTAATTATGCATTTATTATTAATTTATTAATAACTATATTAATTTATTTTTACCAGATTCCACTGCCATGCACAGTAAAATAAATGCTCACCATAGGCAGCATATTAATTCTGGCCCTGCAGTCAAGCACAAACTCCAGATTTCATTTTCTACTGTAAGAAAGATGATCATGCTGTGATCTCAGAACCTTCTGCTACTCTAAATTGACCCCCACACCCTTTAGTTACTGTTGCTATGTCCGACAAACCATGGCACTTTTATGCCACATGTTATGTCCTCATGCAGTGAAAAATTCATCATGGACCAAAGAGGACACTGACAACGTGCCAACATACAAGCCAGAGCTGGTTACTTCTGGTATGAAACAAAGCCTAAGTGTTCAAATTTTTAAAGAAATTCAAACAACAAGTACTGTTTTGTGGCTCCTTAATGTCACTGTAGCGCCTCAGTTCAAGCGGCACATGAACCGATCTCTTCATCTTTACTAGTTATAGCACAAAATAAACATGAATGAACATCAGAAAGTATCTTGTTTCACCCGTGAAAAGATGTCAATACATACCATTTTTCAAGTTCAAGTCCACTGACTTTAATCTACTCTCCTGTCTGGTTTGTTTGTCGGACAAAACAGAGTAAATGACTTGGTCAGATCGCCTGTTAATCAAACTCCCGGCGAAGGGTCAATTGAGCAGCCAAGATTGAGCAAAGTTCAGAAGTAACAGGGGCTAAAAAAATGCCTGCAGTTAAAGCCGTGTACTGCACTTTTCACACGTCTCTAATAGATTTTTGATAATATAAAGCCTTTGTGTCATTTGGAGCGACCACTAATCATGTGGTGATGTCACCAATAATAGAAATAACTGTATAAAAATAAAAAATCCAATTTCATTGGATACATTTTTATCAGTTTCATGCACTTTACATTTGAGAAAGCAACTGAAATTCTAAAACAAAAATATGAGATCATTACAAAAACAAAATAAATGCAGGTATTCTGTTTCTAAACACTTTAATTACTGAGAACATCTAAAAATGTTAAGCACATTAAGGAAATGAATTAATTTTAATATAAATCATGGTCGCACCACATGACATTTTTTAAGGCTATGGCCAATTTATCAAGATGAAAAAACACCAAAATCACTAAATTTAAAATTTTAATAGGAATTTATGTGTACACAACATTCCTAATGCTTGAACAATCACACCAGATATTATTATTTTTTGTATTTTGAAATTGGCCTGTTGAAAACCTTTATACGTCAATGACCCATATATATAATATATTATAATGTATAATGTTAATTAATATTGATGTTAATAACAGTTACTATTATATTATCATATTCATTATTTGTTATATTATACTCAAATCTAACTATTGAAATATATTAATAAATGTAATAATAAAACACATTAACCTATAAAAGATGATTGATTCTAAACTCAGCTTAAAGTCAAAATCTGTTTTAAAAGCTTTCTGAGGACTGCAAAAACACCAACCAATAGTCTGACCATGACACTGCAGAGATATTTTTGGAGAAAACACTCCCGACATTATCTAAAGCCCTGAAAGCCAAGCAATGCATTTGCCATAGAGAGAAAATTAAGGCCTGCATTTGCTTTGAAGGCCTCAAAGGTTTTTGACGTGTCCTTTAAGCGGAGCCTTGTGTTTGTGTGTATGAATGTGTGAGGGACGCAAACTGTCCTTCAGCAGATAAGGCTGCAAGTGCTTATCAGATTCCCGTAGCTAAATGAGAAGTCTTATCAATCCTCAGCACTGCTCAGTGAGGACACGACACCTGTGCAAATCACTTTATACTCACAACTTTTAACATCTGGAATGTGATACACCAATAGTTACTTCCCAAAGTGAGCAAAACTTTTGTCTGATGGCCTTTAATTCTTTCTGCATGTACAAATGTACATCAACCCTCTATAATATCAGTATGACAAACCATGGTGTAAGCCAAGCAAGCAAAATATTGATAATAAGTGCTTTTACATAGTAATCCTTAGCACATATTAGTTTGTAATACCGACATGAATAACACACAAAGTCATGTGCTTATGTGCTATTAAAAACTAATCAGAGTGTAATTTGTTAGTTTGTGCTAAGGAAATTAATGGCACTTCAAATTATGCGCTAAAACCCACTCAGAACAACACCTCTGCTAAGTAAACTTTTGCAAATTCTTTTGCTAATACCATTAAGTATTCATCTTTAGAGCGTAATTTGTTAGTTTGTGCTATGGACGTGAATCATACCAAATCACGTGCTAAAACACTAATACTTAGTACTCAGGGTGTAATTTGTTAGTTTGTGAGACAGACATGAATAATACTGCAAATCATTAGCACCCTAGCAGTGTTTGCTAAGTAAGCTAACTATTGCTGATATTCACGGTTAAGTATTAAACTCACGGATTAAATATTATTAACATCTTAGCTAAGTTTGCTAAGTAAGCTAACTATTGTTAATATGTAACATTAACATTAATCTTAAGAGCATAATTTGTTTATATGTGCTACATGATACCTCAGATTTAGTGCTAAAAACCACTAAGAACAACTAATGTTGAGCAATAACTATTACTAATACTTACCATTAGACTAAAACCACTTTTTTACTTATCTTCAGAGCATAACCTGTTGAAGAAGCCAACATATGCTGGTAATAGGGTTTGATGCTGGGATGATGGTTAGGTATGTTTTGATGCTGGTTTAAGATGGTCCTTTGCTGGTTTATGCTGGTCCTTGACCAGCAACATGACCAGCTAAGGACCAGCGTAAACCAGCAAAGGACCAGCTTAAACCAGCATCAAAACATACCAAACCAGCATCCCAGCATCAAAACATACCTACCAGCATATGCTGTTTCTTTCACCAGGGTAATTTGTTAGTTGTGTTACAGACATGAATGATAGCTAAAATGATTTGTTAAAAATCACTTGGCTCCTTAGCAGTGTTTGCTAACCACTGCTAATTAGTACACAGGATGTGCATATGCTGGTTAGGCATGTTTTGATGCTGGGATGCTGGTTAGGTATGTTTTGATGCTGGGATGCTGGTTAGGTATGTTTTGATGCTGGTTTATGCTGGTCCTTTGCTGGTTTATGCTGGTCATGTTGCTGGTCAAGGACCAGCATAAACCAGCAAAGAACCAGCTTGAACCAGCATCAAAACATACCTACCAGCATATGCTGTTTTTTTCACCAGGGTGAGTATTAATCTTTAATGAATACCTTAACTCACACACTAGAAATCATTAACACCTTAGCTAAGTTTGCTAACTATTGTTAATATTTATCATTTGCATTAATCTTCAGAGCATGATTTTTTGTTTGTGCTAGGCTACATGATACCTCAAATCATGCTCTAAAACCACTAAGAATAATTTGCTTCCTAAGCAGCTATTGCTAATACTTACCAATAAATCTAAGTACTAATCTTCAGAGCGTAATTTGTTAGTTGTGTTACAGACATGAATGATACCTAAAATTACTTGCTAAAAATTACTTAGCACCTAGCAGTGTTTGCTAACCAAGCTAGTTATTGCTACTTACCGTTGAGTATTCAGAGTGTAAATACTGCAAATCAGCACCTTAGCAGTGTTTGCTAAGCAGGCTAACTAGTACTCACATTTATTAAGTATAATTTTTTTTTGGTTTATATTTTTGTGCCACTTGCTACCACCCTTACGAAAATTAACCATGGCTTTATTATAGTGCAAGCATGAAAACATTAAACCATGCTTTTTTTTTTCTTTTACCATTTGTATAACCACAGTTTTACTACAAATATCATGTTTAAACTACGGTATGGTAAGCTATAATTCATAGTTACTGTGGTTTAACTATAGTAACCATGGTTTTTTGGTTTTATTTCTAGTAAAAAACAATTTTCATATTGGCATTGTGGCAGCAAGTTCTGAAATTTTAAAAATCACATTTTGTCAGAATGAGAATATCATGTAAGAAAACGGGAATGATTATGCCAAAATTTTTGACTGGTTACCAGCTAGTTAATATTGGTGGTGGTAACTGTTTACTAGAAGGGCTGAAGAGATAGCAGCATTAACTGTAGCTGGTAATCAGCTAAGGTTAACTGCTGAGGTGTAGACGCATTAGAACAATGCCTTGACTTATCTTTGTATGCTTAATTGGGATTATAGTGGGAGGAATTATACCGATCCGGTCAGCAATCTCAGCCTTGGTCATGACGTCAATGTCGGTGTCGTCCAGCAGGGTGCGGCCCAGGTCTTGATGCAGAGAGAGGTCCTGTCGCAGCTGACTGTTCTCAGACTCTAGCACGCTCACCTGAGAGCGCAAGGCCAGGATGTCATCCGCCATCTTATGCATCGCCGCACGATAGTTTTCCAACTCCTGCAGCAGAAATAAAAATGGATTTGTACATACAATACAACCTGCACAAAGTTTCAATCACTTTCAGTCACATCGATTTTTCTTTTATGGAAAAAATCATTAGGAAATTAATTAAAGATCATGTTCCATGAAAATATTTTGTACATTTCCTACTGTAAATATATCAAAACTTAATGTTTGATTAGTAAGATCTTCATTTGGACTTTAAAGGTGATTTTCTCAGTATTTAGATTTTTTTGCACCCTCAGATTCCTGATTTTCAAATAGTTGTATCTCAGCCAAATATTGTCCTATTCTAACAAACCATACATCAATGGAAAGCTGTATTCAGCTTTCAGTTTAAAAAAATTGACCCTTATGACTGGTTTTGTGGTCCATGGCCACATATGATGGTATCAGATGGAGATACCATGGTATTTTGGTATATACACAGTTTTTTGTTTGTTTGTTTGTTTGTGTTTTTTTCGTTTTGTATTCCAAGATGGATCAAAGAATACTATCATGTAACATTGTACAGGCTTAACATTGATTTTAAAGAGATTAGAACAATAGATTTTTTAGCATCAATTATTAATTCATATTGACAATGTTTGAAAGCTTTTATACTCAAGATTTATTAATGAAGGGCCACAAATGGTGTTCGGGGTACAAATACCAAAAAATAAAAATAAATAAATAAAAAGTGAAAAAAAGAGAAAAACATAGTTATAGTTAAACTATGGTCAACACAAATTAACCATAGTTTTGCTACACTAACCATAGTTTATCCATGGTATTTGTAGTAAAACTGTGGTTATACAAATGGTAATCAAAACGCCACTTTTACTCTAATAAAACCATGGTTTTCGTCAGTCGGGTTATACGCCATATTTATCGCGGATGAGTCTTTTAGGGATAGACTAACAGGTCCTAGATCAAGTGATTTTCACAATTTACAACTTTTAACTGTCTTGTCCACTTATTTTTATTTTTTTATAAGACCGATTTCTTCAGCTGAACAATCGGTATGTTGTTAAACAACACTGCAATCCATTTAAAACACTGTACTTTAGTCCCTCACAGCCTCGTTTTCATTCCTGTCGAAAATTAAATAAAAAATAAATACGTCACTACCCTGACTCAGGTCTGTGCAACGAGTGACGGTTGCAGTTTCCCGCCACTAGGTGGAATCAAAGTCACATGTTCAGTCGGTTCACCGCGCCACAGCAGGATTAACATCAGTCTGTTTGTATGCGACATTTGTCTGAACTCGACTACCTGCCTAATCAACACTGATTTTAATGCTTTGCTTAAAACATTTAATCAATTTAAAAGGCGGGAAAGATAAACCGTCACTTTTAAAGTGTGTTTGGGTTAAAACAGCCGTTGTACATACAATCAGTCAGTCAGAAAAGGCTTCAGTATAGCGCTAGTAAGTAAGCAATCAATCCTCGGGCTGTAGTTTCTGGCAGACACTGAAACCCGAGTGAGAACTGGGCACACAGAAGATATAAACAGGGATTAGGATGAAATCCACCAAGTGAAAGGTAATTTTTCGTACAGTCCCTTTTCTGAAACTGCTGGACATTGATCAAACCGTGCAAACAGACAGTATCACCTAATATAAAGCTAGACAGAGCTAGATCGTCACAGTAATGTACCCTTGTGAAAAATTTGTAAATGTATTGTAAAAGTATATTTTTAAAAAATTGTACTTGCATATCCACCTTATTTTCCCTGCTAGGAGTGGGTGTGGCCATTTGTACATTTTATGGGTGTGGCTTCCGGTTTCATCTATGTCCAGATATTTTTAGCTGTACAAAACAGCTCGTTTTGCGGCTTGATATTGCATTAGTGTCTTAGCATGTTATTTTAATGTGTTACTTTACTTATAAACGCACTGGTTTGTGGTGCAAACAGTTTTACAGTTTACTGCATGTTGTTATTCTTCCCGTTATTTCCCTATAGCGGCTAATGAACCAGAAGTCTCACCCATAGACTTTGAAGAATAAGATGGATAATATTATATTAATATTATAGTAACAATATGCTAGTAACATTCTAATCATGCTAGAAACATGCTAACAACATGGTAGTAACTTTTTAATCACGTTAACAACATGCTAACAACGGGCTAGGAGTGGGTGTGGCCATTTGTACATTTTATGGGTGTGGCTTCCGGTTTCATCTGTGTCCAGATATTTTTAGCTGTACAAAACAGCTCGTTTTGCGGCTTGATATTGCATTAGTGTCTTAGCATATTATTTTAATGTGTTACTTTATTTATAAACACACTGGTTTGTAGTGCAAACAGTTTTACAGTTTACTGCATGTTGTCATTCTTCCCGTTATTTCCCTATAGCAGCTAATGAACCGGAAGTCTCGCCCATAGACTTTGAAGAATAAGGTGGATAATATTATATTAGGCAAGTTTTTTATTTTTATTTTTTTTACTGAATCAACTGGTTTTAGCTGGTTTTAACTGAATTAGCATAGAAACATACTAACAACAGGCTAGTAACTTGCTAATCATGCTAACAACGTGCTAGTAACATGATAATGCTAATCACACGCTAACAACCTGGTAGCAGCTTTCTAATCATGTTAACAACATGCTGATAACATGCTAATAATGCTAGAAACACGTTAGTAATTTGCTAATCATGCTAAAATCATGCTAGTAACTTTCTAATCATGTTAGCTACATGCTAATCATGCTAGAAACACTAACAACATGCTAGTAACTTGCTAATTATGTTAGAATCATGCTAGTAACTTTCTAATCATACTAACAACATGATAGTAACTTGCTAATCCTGTTAACAACATCATAGTAACATGCTAATCATGCTGGAAACATGTTAACAACATGGTAGTAACTTTCTAATCATGCCAAAATGATGCTAGTAACTTGCTAATCATGCTAGAAACGTGCTAACAACATGTTAGTCATTTGCTAATCATGCTAGAAACGTGCTAACAACATGTTAGTCATTTGCTAATCATGCTAAAATCATGCTAGTAACTTGCTAATCATGCTAATAACATGCTAATCATGCTAGCAAGCTGGTTTTAAGAAGAATAAGTTGGATAATATAATATTTTCAATGAAATAATAGGCAAGTTTTTTTTTTTTACTGAATCAACTGGTTTTAGCTGGTTTTTAATTGGATTATAGAAATGCTAACTACATGCTAGTAACTTGCTTATCATGGTAACAGTATGCTAGTAACATTCTAATCATGTTAGAAACATGCTAACAACATGGTAGTAACTTTTTAGTCATGTTAGCAACATGCTAATAACATGCTAATCATGCTTGAAACATGCTGGTAACTTGCTTATCATGGTAACAATATGCTAGTAACATTCTAATCATGCTAGAAACATGCTAACAACATGGTAGTAACTTTTTAGTCATGTTAGCAACATGCTAATAACATGCTAATCATGCTTGAAACATGCTGGTAACTTGCTTATCATGGTAACAATATGCTAGTAACATTCTAATCATGCTAGAAACATGCTAACAACATGGTAGTAACTTTTTAATCATGTTAACAACATGCTAACAACAGGCTAATCATGCTAAAAACAGTAACAACATTACTGTAACTTGTTAACCATGTTAGAATCATGCTAATCGTGCTAGAAACACTAACAACATGATTGTAACTTGCTAATCATGTTAGAATCATGCTAGTAACTGCTTTCTAATTATGCTAACAATATGGTAATCATGCTAGAAACATGTTAGCAGCATTGTAGTAACTCTTTCTTATCAAAAATCATACTACTAACTTGTTAATAATGTTAACAACATGTTAGTAACATGCTAATCATGCTAGAATCATGTTAGTAACATCCTAGTAACTTGCTAATAATGTTAACAACATGCTAGTAACATGCTAGCAAGATACTAGTAACATGCTAATCATGTTAAAAACATGCTAGTAACTTGTTAATTATGCTAGAATCATGCTAACAACATGCTAACGACATGCTAAATCATACTAGCGACATGCTAATTCATGTTAAATCATGCGACATGTTAATTTATGTTAAATCATGTTAGCAAAATGCTAAATAATGCTAGCAGGATGGCTAAGCCATCCTAAATCATGCTGATTCATGCTAGAAAGGTGTGTTCCTTCAATTTCAACAATTAAATTCAAACTTTAAGCTATTCAAAGTTATTTCAAACTTTCAGAAACTAAGTTCGTCTACAAGCTTTACTCATCTAATAATTTAATTATTATTTATTCAACTATTTAATAAAAGTTTATTTATTGAACATATTAAAAAAATATATAATTTCCAACCTATTTTGGATCATTTTTAAGCAATAATTAAATTAAATAAAACTACCAGGAAGACTGGGTTAAACATTTAAATAACCCAATCGCTGAGTTTATCCATATTTCACTCAGAGCATTTGTCAACCTGTCTTTATTTTGAATAGCTCATTCTATAGCATTGAACAATAGCATTCAGACATTAGCATTGTACTAAACACACAGCCGACCAGGGGCATTGTGGGATGTGCCGTATTTCCAGGCATCCTTTTGTGCCATTGTGTTAGTCGTATGTCGCACGTCATGTAACATGCCACGAGTCATCTGCTTTTCACTCGGGGTCACTGTGTGCATGAAAGGGGTCCTCTGGAGAGTCACACAGGGGGTCGACTGCGCATAAATGGGAGGGGCGGGAGAAGGACCGATTAGACGATTCCAATCTGGGCCAGTGTGCTTGTGGCTCCCTGGAGTCGTCTGAAAGAAATTGAGCGCTTAATTGAAAGGGCACACATGCAAGGTGAGAATGATGATCGGTGATGAGATGGGGCCCGCGGAGGGGACGAGACGGAGGGAATCATCTTGACCCAATGAACGAGTGAATGGAGAGAGAGATTGGTCCCCGCAGACCCTCTGTAGTCTGTACTGTTGCTCCAAACAATCACATTATAAAAGGGCCGGCCAGCCTCTCTCTTTGTTTCTCTGCGGGATGCTTTGCAATGATTCAGTCATGATGAGAAAAGAAAAGCCAATACAGTCTTTCCATTTCATCAAACCTTCCATAAACACTGCAGACATATAAAGGTCACCTTGAGATGGTCTCGAAGGATTTTATTTGAATTTCTGTGGTGTGAATATTCATAAAGAATAACAAAATATGCTTTGTTTTTATGTGTACGCTGGGATATGACATAAATATCGTCATTAGCACTTGTGGCCCACTGTTTTGCAGTCAAAAGACCTAGGGACCTACGATTTCTGCATTGCAGAAAACGTGGACGGAATCACAGAATCCAGTCGTAAAAATGGAATTTACTGTATGACGCTGATTGTCAAGGAATTTGTCAAAACAAAAGTTCGGTTTAACTTGAACAAACTGTGACAGAAATATATTATTTAATGTAATGAAACTACTACTACAATTATTATTAAGAAATTATTTAAAAAATATGTAAATACACAACACAGTATTTCTGAAAAAAAAAGAAGAAGAAGAAGAATAAATTATTATTTTTTAAAAACAAAAATATGATAATTATTGATGCTTTTGATTATTAAAATTTAATGAAACCATTAAAATGTAATCCTGAAACTTAATGGAAAACACAGAATTTGGTTAAAAAAAACTGCATTTGAGAAAAAGACAACGTATTTCATATAGGGCCTTAAAATTTAATTTTTGTTAAACCTTTAAAAAACTGCTGTTAAATTATGTACATTTCATGATTTCAATTAATTAGACATGGTTTCTAATTTATACTTTTTAAATTTAACTGTTAAAACAGAATCTAGAAATTGAAATTGAAAGAAAAAAAGAAAATGAAAACAGAACAAACAGATCTTGGCAAAAAAAAAATAAAACTGCATTTGAGAAAAAATAAAATGTATTTCATAGGGCCTTAAAAATAGAATTGTTGTTAAACTTTTATTAAAAAACAGTTGTGTACATTTCATGATTTCAATTAATTAGACATGCTTTCTAATTTATATATTTTATATATAATTTTTTATATATATCTAAACAGAGTTTAGAAAAATTAAAATGTAAAAAAAAAAAGATAAACGTAATCCAAAAAAATTAAAAAAAAGAAAAACTAAATTTGGAAGAAATAAAACTGCATTTGAGAAAAAAATAAAACATATAGGGCCTTCAAATAAATTGCTGTTAAATTGTGTAGGTTTAATGACTTCAGCTACAGTAATTAGACATGGTTTGTGATTAATATTCTCTAATTTAACTATTTCTACAAAAAAAGTCTAGAAAAAATTGGAACAGAATTTGGAAAAAAAAAAAAACAGAATTTGGGAAAAACATAAAATGGAAATTTTAGTTTGTGCAATTTGAAGGGTAATGGAAACGCAGCTAATGAGTTTGTTTCTTCACTGAAACAGATTTGAAGAAATGAAGCATTGCATCACTTGCTTACCAATGGATCCTCTGCAGTGAATGGGTGCCGTCAGAATGAGAGTTTAAACAGCTGATAAAAACAGTAATCCACAAGTAATTCACATGAATCCAGTGCATCAGTAAACATCTTGTAAAGCAAAAAGCGTGTTTGTTAAAAGAGTGTTTGTTAGAGACAAATGCATAATTAATATATTTTTAACTGGCTAAAATATGAGTTCTCTATCCATAATCTTGCTTTCTCCACTGAAAAAGTCTTGTCTGAACCAGGAAAAAAATTTGCACAGATCAAGCACCGTTTACCAACAATAACATTCCGAAACGGTTATAAACATTTTTGTTGGTGGATTTTGGTGTTAGATGACAACAGGATATGGAGTTTTTCACTGGAGGAAGCTTTATTTTGGATTATGGACTTTTAAGTTAAAACATCTTGATAATGGATTTGTTTCTAACAAACACTCAGCTTTTCACTTCACAAGATGTTAACTGATGGACTGGAGTGGTGTGGATTACTTGTGGATTACTGTGATGTTTTTATCAGCCGTTTGGACTCACATTCACTGCAGAGGTTCCATTGGTGAGCAAGTGACGTAAAAAAAGTGGACCAGAATTTATGTCAGTAGTTAAAAGTCTGGAAAGTCTTTTTGAAGAACTTCTGGGAAACTTCTATAGCAGTAACACACATATTGTAATAGAAATCTACTGTTTTGTAACTCACTTTAACCTGATGTTCAGTGACTTCACCTGCATGAGGGTCATCTTCAAATTCAGGCACTGGTGGACTGAAAAGAAAATATTTACAGCAACAAATAAACGTAACTATAGGTTCAAACCAAATCCAAAAACTGTTGGAGAAGTTCACTTCCATAACAAAAATGTACAGATAATGTACTCACCCCCTTGTCATCCAAGATGTTCATGTCTTTCTTTCTTCAGTCGTAAAGAAATTATGTTTCTTGAGGAAAACATTTCAGGATTTCTCTCCAAAACGTAGTTTAAATGCAGCTTCAAAGGGCTCTAAATGATCCCAGCTGAGGAAGAAGGGTCTTGCGAAACGATTGGTTATTATTTATATACTTTTTAACTCCAAATGCTCATCTTGTCTAGCTCTGCGATGTGCATGTGTACTCTGTGTTAATACAGTTAGGGTATGTCAAAAAACTCCCATCTTCTTTTCTTCTTCAACTTCAAAATCTTCTTACTTCGCTGTTTTACCTTTTTTCTTTGCATGTTTACTTTGTAAACACCGCAGTGATGTAGGACGATTTTTACTTAAAGCTGCTTTTAAACTGCACTTTGGAAGTTCAAACTTGGGAGCACCATAGAAGTCCACTATATGGAGATTGCAATGTTTTATTCAAAAAGCATAATTTCTTTACAACTGAAGAAAGAAAGACATGAACATTTTGGATGACAAGGGGGTGAGTACATTATCTGTAAATTTTTGTTTTGGAAGTGGACTTCTCCTTTAATAGGGGTCCTATTATGCTTTTTCAGTTTTTGGCATAGAGGGCATAGAAAATATCTACAAGTTACAAATCTCAAAGTCCACTCCAAAAGGAGATATTTAGTTTTTAAAAAATCCCTTTTCAAGAACTACAAGAATGGCTCCTTTGGACTACAACGTTTGTTTTCCCGATGTTATGATGTCACAACGCGGTCCATTAGAATATCATTCAAATAAATCCCGCCTACTGAAATTCAAATGGTTGGAGGGTGGGTGGGACGAGGTGGGGGATTGGCCTAACTTTAGCGATACAGTGTGGAGAGCCACTTCTGGGATATAAACACAAGCATTGACTGGAGTGACCATGTTCATCTCCGGTGGTAGTGTCGGAGCCACGCTGTAGCTGGTGCAGTGTGTGGTAAAAGTTTTGTTCATCATACAGTGTAGATAGCTTCATTTATAACGCGAGTGTTTTTTAAAATGCATAAACTTGCACTAGACTAGGCTAGGCTAATCAGTGATTCTTTGCTCATTTTCTGTAGCTTCTTTTTGAATAACTACGGAAATATAACCATTTTGTTGTCATGTTAAATACAAATTAAGTCATATTAGGCTGCTTTTAGCCTTACGCTGGAGCTGGTTTCGGGCAATGAAACTAACTATGTAAATAATTAAATAAATTAGCACGATAATATCATGCATCGTGATCAGGCTAGGATAGGACCCAACATTACTGTAGGGTATTATTTACTCACCCTCCATGCATCCTAGGTTTATATAACTTCTTTCTTTCAGACAAATGCAATCGGAGGTATATTAAAATTTATCCTGGCACTCCCAAGCCTTAGAACAACATAGACGGGTGTTTCTCCTCATCAGTCCAAAATAAGTCCAATAATGTGCATCCATCCATGGGTCAATAAAGGCCTCCTGTAGCGAATCGATGCGTTTTTGTAAGAAAAATATCCATATTTTAAAACTTTAATCTAGCTTACGCTAACAGTTGCACAGAGCTGCTTTGGCTAGGGGCGTGGCAGTACTAAAACAGTCTAAGCTGTTCGCCAATCACTAAACACTAGAACAGCTAACCAATCACAACACAGTTTGTTTTTTAGAAGGCGGGTCTTCATTAAACGTGGAACTAATTGAGCCATTTGTGCCAGGCTGGGAGAAATGTATTGTAATAATGTAAATTATATGAAAAATAATGCATTTTTCGATCCACCAAGCATGAGAGCATGTCCTAGTACATCCCCAAAACAAAATCAAGACTTTGTAAAAGAGCATAATAGGACCCCTTTAACTCTAGTAAACATTAGGTGATACACATATACCTTTTGAGTGGTGAATAAACATCAAACGTTTGGTTGAGCTGAGACTTTGACTTCTTCTGTGGTACAAATTCTGTCCTGCTCTGAGTTTTAGGCTTTTTGAGGAGGTGAAGATACTCCGACAGGATCTTAGAGACAGCATCATGTGACGGCAAATCATAAGAATCGCTTTCCATCTGACAGACAAACAAACTGTGCTTAATAACGGATCCTGAGAAAAGCAGTAGCAACAACTGTATATCAGACCAATTTAACAATATGGTTGCTAGCATGGTCAGTAATAACAGCAATTGGTCAGTAGTTTGCAGGTTACCTGTGCACCAGCAGGTTCATTCGGAGGTTTCTCTGGGTTCTGCATGAGGCTAGACAGTTCAGAGCTCTTGACAGGAATATTAAACAGCTGAATGAATGGCTGGATGAACTGACAGCTCTGACTATGTTAGCAACCCAACCTTGGGTTTCCACAACACAAATCCTGCCTGGCAACTTTATAGCTGCTAAACAGAGAGCACAATAGAGAGGTTAATCAAGTTCTTACAGATACACTCTATAGTAGTAAATAAAGTTATGTAATGCATGTGTATATGTTTGAATTTAAATTTTCTTTCTTGATGTTTTGTCCTCAATGAGCACCATCCTGTTTCCTGAAAGGCCATGGAAAATCGATGCACTGGCTCTGGTCTAGTCTGGAGATTGATGAGCAGCGAGTGCTAATGGTTTGTGCTCATGCTGTGAGGAGCTTGTTCCTTATTCTGCGAGTGGCTGTTGGCTCAGCATGACACCTGTACGCCTCCAAATACAATGTGTTCCTCTCCCCATGCCAAAGGTTACTGCATATTAATATTCATTAAGCAGCACCATGAATCATTAGGCAATCATCTGACACCACTGAACTCAGAATATTGTTTTGCTTAAAAGGGCATAATGGAAATAAGGAAATCTGGATATGATGTCAGAACCATGAGGAAATTAACATACTGCATGGTTAGCCAAACATAACATAGTATTTTTTATTTTTTTTTTTTTTTTTTATATACATATAGAGGTTTTAAAGGTTCCTAAAGGTAGTGAAAATGGGACGGGGAAATATATTTTTTTGTAAACATTTTTGTAAACACAATTGTTATCTATTTATAGTATTATATAAATAAAAATATTTTGTTTTTATGTTTTGTTGTGTGTCATATATATATATATACATACACACACACATTTATTTCATTTTTTATTTTATATTATTTTCATTACATAAATTAATTATTACATAAAACCATTTTTATGTATGAGGAAAAAAACAACAACAATTTCTTATTACTACATTTTTTATTATTACCAATACTGAAAAAAAAACAAAACAGTTGTGCTGCTCAATATTTTTGGGGAAACCAGAATTCTTTGAAGTTTAAATGAACAGCATTTATTTGAAATAGAAATATTTGTAACATTAAAAAGGTGTTTACTGTTACTTTTGATCAATGCAATGCATCCTTGCTGGGGCGAAAAAATAATTATTTCTTAAAAAGGTCACGTTAAAATTCTGGGTTACCATAAAACAAAAAAAAAAAAAGAAGAAAAATAGGTGAAAATATTTTAAAATGTAATTTTAGTCCTGTGATACAAAACTACTATGTTTTCATATTTTGGAAAAATACTATTTATTTTAAATGTTTAATTAGTCGTGTAAAAATTAGAGTGACTTTGAAATTGAGTTACCATTTTTAATAAATAAATAAAGACAGTGTGTGTATGTATATACAGTATATATGTTATATGTTATGTTTATAAATTTTATTTTTATTATATAAATTAATTATTATATTTTTCACTTTTTTATTACTGTCACTTTTATATTTATTTATTTGTTATAGAAATTAATTATGACATAAAACACTTATTTTTCATTTTCAGACGAGAAAAAAAAAAAAAGACCACATTACCAAATTTTTTTATTATTACCAATATTGAAAACAGTTGTGCTGCTCAATATTTTTGGGGACAATAGAATTCTTTTAAGTTTAAATAGACAGCATTTATTTGAAGTAGAAATATTTTTACATTATAAGTGTGTTTACTGTCACTTTTGATCAATGCAGTAAATCATCACTGAAAAAAAGTAATTTCTTAAAAAGGTAAAATAAAGAGAGGGAAAAGTAATAATTAAAAAATTCTGGGTTACTATGTAAAAATAAATAAATAAAATATTTTAATTAATTAAACACATTACAATTATTATCTATTTATAGTGTTATATAAATAAATGATATATAAATATAAAATATAAAATGTAATTTTATTCCTGTGATACAAAGCAGTTATGTCTTCATATTCTGGAATATTATTATTTCTTTTAAATGTTTAGTCATGTAAAATTCCATTTACCATTTAGTTACAATTTTTAATAAAAAAAATAAATTATTAATTATTAAAGATTTTTTTTAATTAATCAATTAATATCTATTTGTAGTATATATAATAATAATAATAATAATAATAATAATAATAATAATAATAATAATAATACAATTTATTCCTGTGAAAAAAGCTGTGTTATGTTTGCATATTTTGGAAAATTAATTTTAAAAGTTGAACTACTGGTATGATTCATTTTAAATATTATTTTATATATTAACATTATTTTTCATATATACATATATACATATATATATATATATATATATATATACGAGCATGCAGATGAGTTTCCCTGATGCAAACCAGTTGTTGCAGCAGCTGTCTGGGTGGCTGGTCTAAGACGATCTTCTAAGACGAACGGTGAAGATGCTGGATGTGAAGGTCCTGGGCTGGTGTGGTTACACGTGGTCTGCGGTTGTGAGGCCGGTTGGATATACTGTCAAATTCTCTGAAACGCCTTTGGAGAATGGCTTATGATAGAGAAATGAACATTCAGTTCACGGGCAACAGCTCTGGTGGACATTCCTGCAGTCAGCATGCCAATTGCACGCTCTCTCAAAACTGTGGCGCTGTGCTCTGTGATAAAACCGCACATTTTAGAGTGGCCTTTTATTGTGGCCAGCCTAAGTCACACCTGTGCAATAATCATGCTGTCTAATCAGCATCTTCATAGGCCACACCTGTGAGGTGGATGTATTATCTCAGCAAAGAAGTGCTCACTAACACAGATTTAGACAGATTTGTGAAAAATATTTGAGAGAAACAGGCCTTTTGGTTACATAGAAAAAGTCTTAGATCTTTGAGTTCAGCTCATGAAAAATGAGGGCAAAAACAAAAGTGTTGCATTTATAATTTTGGTCAGTGTATATAAAATATAAAAAATATAACATTTATCAAAAAAAGTCAAATACTGACATTAAATAAATACAATCAATGATTTTACCTCAAGGCTGTGTGAGCATGTGTGTCTGTCAATCACGTCTAAATGAGTGTGTTTATCAGCGCTAGAGACACATCACTCTCACGAGACAAAACGCAATACTGCAGCAACCAGACGTGCTGAGTCCAATAACAATAAGCAATTAGTTTACCACCAAAACAGCTTTGTTTGGAAAAAAGACCATTTTCAAGGCAATGATTTCTATTGTTCAGATTTATCATATTTTTAAATTACTTTCCATTAAAAAAAAACGAATTCATCAAAATGATTGGTCTCTAACTTGTATTGCTATGGCAACACGGCAGGCCAAAGCGCATCAAGAGCGCTGTGGAGAATAATTCCTTAACCACACAAACACTCAACCGTGTGAAAACTGCTGCCAGTCAGACGGAAAAAAAAAAACAGACCATATGCAACAAAACTAATCCAAAGATAAGCCTTATTTCTTTTTAATTAATACAACTAATGACACGTCTGGTATATTTTCAATTTGTGGAACATATTTGGATGTATTTTAGACCTCAGACTTTTTCCTGAGGCTTAAAATATTAAACATCATAAGCAAGATCTAATAAAGTAAATATTACTCCTCCAAAGCGACTGCTTTAATTCCTAATGAATTATTCACTCTGTCCTTGCAGCTATGAGCTCTGAGAGACGACGACTGCATCCGGCAGTTCAGAAACCTTCATTTCACATTCAGACCAGCAGAAGTGTCTCTACCTGAGGCTCAGCCCAGATCTGATCCCTTTCCATCAGTCCGGGGCGGATCGGGACAGAGATGTGAGGGGAGTGAGAGACTGACAGACGGGGTGAGAGGGCTGTGACTCCAGATTGGCCGCTGATTGCGGTGTGCCGTACGCTTTGCACTGTCTTTTTTATCCCGGCATCAGTATTCAGCACACAACCTACTAAACACAGCAAATGGGGCTTCAGAAGACTGACAGGACTGAGTCTGCTGCCACACGGAGCTCAATTACCCTCAGAACGGGGCGACGTCTCTGGAGTCTTCTTCACCGACACGCTCTCTCTGTCTCCTTCGCTTCATTTGTCCTTTCCTGTATCCCTTTTGGTGCACTTTTCCTATTTTTAAAATATGTCTCATTCTTTGAATTAATAATTAATAATAATACCTTTAAAACATGTATAGTGAGAACATAACACAGTACAATCTAAATTATGCTAAAATATGATATTAAATCTAACTGGAAAAAATAACTGTTGTTTCCAAACAGGTTTACCTGTATATCACTGGTTGAACAAAAATATAGTCCCGCCCTAAACTCATGTTCATTGGTCGAGCCAGAAAATGACATACTAGACTTTTTAAGATTTTAAAATGCTTATTTTGTTTGAATTTGAATATTGTCGTCAGTGTTTCTCATGCTAATTTTACTTTACAGTACTGTTCTTCAGATTTAAACCAGATTTTGATGCTGTACCTTTAAGAGTTACATCTGAAAATAATCTCTTTTATGACTGGCTAATGTCTTCAAGTAACCAAGTAACCCTAAGGGGCACTAAGAAATGTGTTTTGTGTGTAAAAATGTATTAATGTAAATGTAAATGTAAATGAACTTATTTATTTTAAATAAATTGTATTAATTAATTTGGTTTTAATTACATTTAATTATGTAAAAATTATTAAATTAAAATCAGAAAGGATGTGTAATCAGCTAAATTTATAAAACTTTAATAATTTATTAATGTTTTAACAATAATTGTGCCCTTTTATTTTATTTTATTTTATTTTATTTTATTTTATTTTATTTTATTTTATTTTATTTTATGAAATTCTATTTTGTCTGTTCTGGATTCTGTTGTCTTTTTATTTTCTTTTTTATATATAAAATAAATGTGGTAATAAAATTAAATTTATAATTCATAAAATTTTAAATAATCTTGTCAACAAACAAAATTTGAACAATTTCTTTTCTTTTCTTTTCTTTTCTTTTTTTTTTGGCAAAAATAGTGCTGCACAACAGAGGTTTACAGTTTAAATTAAAACATGGACAAAAAATAAACCATAATAATAAATCCAATAAACTGTATTATTATTATTGTACAATAGTATATATTTGTCATAATTTCTTCAAATTAAACCAAATGCAAATACATGTTCAAAATCCTGTAAAGTAACAAATTCCTTTCTTCCTTTTTTTTTTTTTTTTTTTTTTTTTGGCAAAAATAGTGCCCCCCAACAGAAATTTAGTTTAATTTAAAGCATGGGCAAAAAAATGTGATATATTTTTTGTTATTCCTAATAAACTGTATTAATAAATCTAACAAACTGTATTATTATTAATATTATTGTACAATAGTATATATTTCTGTCAGAATTTCTTCAAATTGCAAATGCAAATACATATTCAAAATCCTGTAAAGTAATAAATATAGGGCCCTAAGAAGTGTTTTTCATTCTTAGTTGTCCTTATGTTTACCTTTCCCAAATTCATTTTATTTTTCCCCAAATTCTGTTTCTCTTATTCACTTTTAATTAGTTGTATAAATTCATTTGAAATATTCTGGATAACATTTATGTAAAAAAATATTGGTTTAATTAAAATCAGAAAGGATGTGTAATCAGCTGAATTCATAAAACTTTAACTATTTAATAATTTATCAAAGTTTTATTAATAATAGTTCCATATGTAACTTTATTTATTTATTTTTTATTTAATTAATTTTTGTTTATTTAATTTTAATTTTATTTTATTTTATTTCCAGTTTTTTTTTTTCTTTTTTTTTTTGACATCGTAAAAAAAATGTGGCAATAACACTTATTTATGAAATGTTTAATAATTTTGTAATCAAACAAAATTTGAACAATTTCCTTTCATTGTTTTTTGGCAAAAATAATGCTGCACAACAGAGGTTTACAGTTTTAATTAAAACATCTGCATGTAATATTTTGTTATTCCTAATCATGCTAGCAACCTGCTAGTAACTTGCTAACAATATGCTAGTAACTTGCTAATCATGCTAACAACATGCTAATCATGCTAGAAACATGCAAATCATGCTAACAACATGCTAGTAACATGCTAATCATGTTAACAACATATTAGAACATGCTAGAAACATGCTAGCTTTATTAACTCCCTGGAGCTGTGTGGAGCACTTTTTATGATGGATGGATGCACTTTTTGGGCTTCAAAACCTCAGCAACCATTTATTGCCATTATAGCTTGGAAGAACCAGGATATTTTTTTTTTTAACATAACTCCACCTAAGATGGCTTGAGGATGAGTAAATCGTGGGGTAAATGTGATTTTGGGTGAACTATCCCTTTAAGTCTACAGCCCTGTTTTTGCATTATTCATCCAAATTCTGTGAAATTCTGTATTATACAGTAACTTGTCTTTTTATGACTAGATCCCCCAGCTTTTTCTTATTGCGGAAATCATATATGTATATATCATATGCATTTATCTCTATAAATAATATAAAATTCTACAAATCTGATTCAGTTGAATTAGGTTTCTTTCACCCATCCATTCTCTCTCTTTCAGTCTGGACTGGACGACCTTTTGATTTTAAAAAGCCCTGCAGTTTTTTCTCTCTCACACTTTTCCTGTCGACTCTCGCCCTCCTAGTGACAGACGGCTGGATGTGTTAATGGAGGTACGGGTGAGTGCGTGTGTGTGCGTATGACACAAAGGCAAGTGTGTGTGAAGAGAAATGAAAGGATGGATTCATACACCTGCTGTCTGTGAGTTTCTTAAAGGAAAAGTATCATAAAAAATATATCCTTCTGCAGACATATGATAGCTTTGTGCGAGGAACAGACTGAAATTTCATTGTTCCACCTCACAAAACTTGACGACATACAGGGAACTATCATTACGCTCAAGTCAACTAGGGGAGGGTGTTATGCTGAAACGAAACAACAAATAAACACATTTATTTGCATGCATAAATAAAAGTCCCATCAATGTCCATGCGAGCACACGGAAATGAGACTCAGTGAAAAAGCAATCTGTTCCAAAGTGTCTCATTCATATTAATGTTCAATATAAGGAATCACACCCCCTGCCAGGAGATTCAGATGAGGGTCTAAAACAGCCGAACGCTAGCGTGTTTTTCTTCTCTCTCTCTCTCTCTCTCTTTCTCTCTCTCTCTCTCTCTCTCTCTCTGTGTGTACAGTCTGAAAGCCAGATGAATTTTTAATGCATCGGTCAGATCCACATCCTCTTCCTTCAACAGGAAGCAGAGATCAACTTCTTTCATTTATACTGCTTGTAAAGTTCATCTCCTTGCTTATTTAGAAATGGTAAAATGTGTGTGTGTGTAGAGAGAGAGAGAGAGCATCTTAATTTTTACAACAATTTATTATATAATTGACAATTACAATTTATAATTTATATTATGGATATAGCCGCAAGCAGCGATTACCGGGAAAAAAGACATTGTTTAGCATGCCTGTAACCATCTAAATCAATTAAAAAGGCATTTTTGGCAAATCCAGGTAATTTACCATAGAAATATTGTTTTTTAATGCTTATGATTATTATAGTGCTAGCTGTGGTCCGATCCCTTTAAAACGTTGCGTGCTTGTATAGAATCACCTGTCACATGTGCTCACCAGGTTTCATGAAGTTTTGAGTTTTCCTTTAGGCTTTATAGGATTTTGGGTAAATTTGGTCAGGCCTTTGGGGCCGTGAGTCAAACAGGCCCATCCGAGTTTCATTCTAATCAGCTTCTGTTTACCTTGTCTAACAGGTTCTCAAAGTTCGTCGGCCAGTGGCGGCCATGTTTTTTCAGATACGCAAATGTCCTTGTAGACACTTGTGGCACTTTGGACCAAGACCGTGCACACCAATTTTCACGTTTTTAGGACAAATGGTTGCACAGTTATACCCATTTATATGTTTTTTTCCTCTTATAGTGCCACCAAGTGGCCAAGCTCTGTGATTTTCTCTTGTGACCTCAGATCGAGCTCTTACATACGTGTTCTGAGTTTGGCAAAGATATCTCATAGACATTTTACTAAAAGTGGCCCTGCCGCTTTCAAACATTTTGGTACCAATTTGGTGCCATATCAGGCAAAAAACCTAGAACTAGTTCACAAAAGTAGTTTTTTTTTTTACATCCTCTCAAAAATTTAACAAACGATTTGATTGACAGCAGCGGTTTTAGAAGCAAAGTTGTCTGGAATGAGGAGTTCTATCATATGATACAAATATTGTGCATATGAGTGAAAAAACCATGCAACGTACAGTTGTTTACGCCCCCCTATTTCTTTCATATTTCTCTCAGACCTTTGGGGCTGTGATTCACAAAGGCCCACCGATTATCGTTCCGATTGGCCTCTGTTAACCTTGTCTAACAGGTGCTCAAAATTCACCGGTCAATGGCGGTAATATTTTTTGAGATACGCAAATGTCCTTGTAGACACTTGTGGCACTTTGGACCAAGACCATGCACACTAATTTTCATGTTGTTAGGACAAATGGTTGTGCAGTCATAGCCATTTTAATGTTTTTTTTCCCCTTATAGCACCATAGAGTGCAAGCTCTGCAATTTTTTTCCTGTGACCTTGATTTAAGCTCTTACATACATGTTCTGAAATTGGCAAAGATATCTCATTCTGTTCAGGAGTTATAGGCCTTTTACTAAAAGTGGCCCTGTCCCTTTCGAATTATTTGGCGCCAGTTTGGTTCCAATCGGGCAAAAAACCTAGGACTGGTTTGCAAAAGTAGGTTTCGTACATCTTCTCAAACATTTAACGAACGATTTGATTGACAGCAGTGGTTCTAGAGCAAAGTTGTCTGGAATGAGGAGTTGTCATATGATATGAATATCACGCATATTTGCGAAAAAACATGCAATGTGCTATCGTTTACGCCCTTGAAAAATGTGATATCGCCCCCAGTGGAGGATTTCTTTTAAATTTCTCTCAGACCTTTGAGGCTGTGAGTCAAAAAGGCCCACCGAGTTTCGTTCTGATTGGCCTCTGTTTACCTTGTCTAACAGGTGCTCAAAATTCATCAGCCAATGGCGGCCATGTTTTTTGAGATGTGCAAATGTCCTTGTAGACACTTGTGGCACTTTGTACCAAGACTGTGCACACTGATTTTCATGTTGTTAGGACAAATGGATGCACAGTTATATTTTTATGTTTCTTTCCCTCTTATAACACCACCAAGTTGCCAAGCTCTGTAATTTTTTTCCCTGTGACCTCAGATTGAGCTCTTACATACATGTTCTGAATTTGCTGAAGATATCTCATTATGTTCAGGAGTTATAGGCCTTTTACTAAAAGTGGCCCTGTCCCTTTCGAACATTTTGGCACCACTTTGGTTCCAATCAGGTGAAAAACCTAGGACTAGTTCGCAAAAGTAGGTTTTTACATTTTCTCAAACATTTAACAAACAATTTGATTGACAGCAGTGGTTCTAGAAGCAAAATTGTCCGGAATGAGGAGTTGATGATATGAATATCATGTATATGTGCGAAAAACCGTGTGACGTACAATCAAATACACATACAAGATATGCAAATGTCCTTGTAGACACTTGTGGCACTTTGGACCAAGACCGTGCACACCGATTTTGATGTTCATAGGACAAATGGTTGCGCAGTTATAGCCATTTGTATATTTTTTACTCTTATAGCGCCACCAAGTGGCCAAGCTCCACGATTTTGTCCTGTGGCCTCAGATTGAGCTCTTACATAAGTGTTCTAAGTTTGGTGACAATATCTCATTCTGTTTAGGAGTTATAGGCTTTTAACTAAAAGTGGCCCTAAAAAAAAGTTTAGGCGCTAATTTGGTTCCAATTGGGTGAAAAACCTACGACTCGTTCGCAACTGAAAAAATGCGAAATACCTGAAAATTTTACGCCAAACTCACGACCAAATCTGAGGCATGCATTTTGTCCGGCCTGAGCCAAGGATTTACGACTTTCATATAAAATATCTGATTATATATAAATATATACAATTATATATATATAATAGTATAGTTGCGTTTGACAAACAGAATATAAATGCCTCTTGGTTTGATATTTCATTCTATAATCTATGTATGTACATTTTAATATATAAATAAATACTACACAAAATATAAAAGTAATTTTAGCTATAAGCCAAGACCTGTCTCCAATAATTTAATATTGAAGTGCTGATAATCCTGTTTGTTTGGTGAAATCACGTTTATTACACGTGATCGTCCACATATGAGCTTCACTGACTGATCCTAATTCATATCTAATACTCTAAAATGTCATTATCACTGCTTAAATCATCTACATTCCATTGTTTGCCCGGGATACGGCATACAGCACTACATGAATTAAATCAATTCATTCCCAAGTGGGCTGGACGGGCTGGGCATGATCTCAGTAATGCCTCGTCAGCAAAGAGAGAATGCAGAGAGTGAAATGTGTGTGTGTGTGTGTGTCAAGGACTGTAATACACACTTTTGTACACATTCAAAACACTAACTACCTAGAATCCAATGGAAATCTCTCAAAATCCCCAACAAGCCACACTTTGCCATGTTTAAAGGCAACTGTTGCAGTCTGCATTTCCCACACGGCTCCAGTGACCTTTCCACAGCGCAAAACATGCAGCACTTAATGCCGTACAGCAAATCTGACATTTACACACGTCTGACTGCTGAGAAAAGCTAATGGTTTTGATGCCCAATGGGCAAAGGTTTTCGATCAGAGAACTGCTTTGAAATGGTGCTTTTTAGAGTAAACTTTTCATTTCAGTAAATGCATAAATCTAGATATCAATCTTGTTGAACCAACCCCAAACTGGTTGTGAGCCTATATTTTTTGTACATTTGAGATGAAAAACTGATCGAGACATATATCTAGATCAGTAAGTCAGTGTAGTCTAGCACATAAAGTAAGATTGACACCTGGGGTGAAGCCAAAAAGGAGGCGCCCGGGAGTCTGGGAGATTGATGGGAAGGTGAAAGTCTGATGTGATTCATGTTTGATAGTTTGGCAGGTCTGCGGCCGGGTATCGGATTCAGATCAGAGCTCTCTCAAAGCCTGTGGCTGTAATGATACACGTCTTTATTAGAAAATGCATTAGCGGGCATCTCCATTAAAGCAGCAGATATCCCATCATTCACTATCAATGCTGTCTGAAGATAACTGATGCTGACTGGATAGACGGTCATGTCAGAGTCGTGCAAAAATCAAATCAGATGTCATAATTTCAATGTACTATGGCTGAATGAAGTCATGCATTAGTGCAATTGTTTGTGAGATTTCATTTCTATTTATTAGGATGTGAATAGAAAATGCATATAATATTGAATTTTACAATATTTAATTCATTGTTATTGATTATACAACAGTTGGTCCTCTAATATCAATTTCTGATTAAATTATTTGTTCATAAGCAGATTCATTCAGGAATGAAACAAAAAAAAGACTCTCTTTATGAGTGACTCATTGAATCATTGCCACAACAGATTCGTTCATTAACACTAATTAAGGAACAAAATTAGAGACTGTTTTTATTGAATTGTCATTCAACCAATTCATTCATAAACACTGATTTATTCAGTATGAAACAAGTGATTGTCTTTATGAGTGAGTCACTGAATCGCTGACTCATCTGATTCATTTATAAACACTAATTAAGAAACAAAATAAGGGACTGTTTTTCTGAGTGAGTCACTGAATCATTCATTCAACCAATTTATTCATGAATGCTGTGTTTTTCAGTAAGAAAACAAGTGATTGTTGTTATGAGTGAGTCACTGAATCATTCATTCAACTGATTCGTTCATAAACACTAAATAAGAAACCAAACAAAGGAATGTCTTAAAAAGTGGGTTACTGAATTATTCATTCAACCAATTCATATATAAACACTGATTTATTCAGTATGAAACAAGTGATTGTCTTTATAAGTGAGTCACTGAATCGCTGAATCATCTGATTCATTAATAAACACTAATTAAGAAACAAAATAAGCGACTGTTTTTCTGAGTGAGCCACTGAATCATTAATTCAACCAATTCATTCATGAACGATGTCTTTTTTTTCAGTAAGTAAACAAGTGATTGTTGTTATGAGTGAGTCACTGAATCATTGACTCAACTGATTCATTCAAAAACACTAAATAAGGAACAAAACAAAGGAATGTCTTAAAAAGTGGGTTATTGAATTATTCAGTCAACTAACTCATTCATAAACAGATTTATTCAGTAAGAAAACAAGTGATTATCTTTATGAGTGAGTCACTGAATTATTGCCTCATCTGATTCATTCATAAACACTAAGAAACAAAATAAGGGACTGTTCTTCTGATTCATTTAAAACACTGATTCATTCTGGAGCAAAGCAGTAATAGTCTTTATGAGTGAGTCACTAAATTTTTTACTCATCTGATATATCATTGATTCACTGAATCATCCACTTAACAGATTTGTTCAAAAACATTGATTCATTAAGGAATGAAACAGGTGACTCTTTATTATTTGTATTATTATTATTATTATTATTATATAAATGTGTCATGATATCATTCACTTAACCAATTCATTTAAACCACTAATTCATTCAGGAACAAAACTGTTATTATCTTAATGAGTGAGTAATTAAATATTTCACTCAACTGATTCATTCCTAAACAACAGAATTAAACAAATCATTGTCTTTATTAGAGAGTTATTAAATAATTTAATCAATCCAAATCATTAAAAAAAACTAATTCAGAAACAAAACAACTCTTCATAAATGAATCATTAAAATGAATCATTCAACTGATTCATTAATAAAAACAGATTCATTCATTTAATAAAACAAACAAATGTATTTATGACAGACTCATCAAACACACTTAACTAATTTTTCAAAAATATTGATTGATTCAGGATTGAAACAACTGTATATATATCAGAATCACTGAATCGTTTAATTAACAGGTTTGCTCAGAAACATTAATTGTTTCAGGAATGAAACAAGTGACTTTTTATGAACAAGCCATGGTATTGTTCACTCAATCAATTTGTTCAAAAACAAGATTCACTGAATCATCATATATCACACAACTTTACTAATTGCTATTTTTTCCAGAGGTTTTATTCAATTATTTACATTGCATAAACAGCCCTGGAATATGACATCCTGCTGCAGAGTCTGAAATTATTTTGCATATTTGTAGTCCAATCTGCCTGTCTCTTTAGTGGTCATGTGAGGTTAGCGAAACCTACCAGCACGCTCACACTTACTAGAATTGGTTTAAAATGAATTACTGTGCAGGAGTTCATTACCCTGATTGCTTCTTTTTACTGACTCTATACCACACTGTCCAACATGTCTGAATCAATGCTGCATTGTGCTGTAGTGCTTCCTCAGCCGTTTACATACAGATATGCATCTAAATTCTACACAGAACGGTGTATACATTCAGTTGAGTAAGTGATTACAATCAAACTGCTGCCAGCATCTCTATCTGAGACAGCAGACATGGAGTCCATGAACAGAAATTGAATTTTCGGGGTTGAAAGTGACAAAATGCACCCCTGGTAGCATAAAACGGATGGAGCAGAATGCAGATTAAAAAAAGATCATTGTAGGAGGGAAGCGGGTGACCTCTCACCCCGCTATTATTCAGCCCGTGTTCAACCCCGTGATTTATATAATGACAGCTCAATGTAAGGTCTTTAAGGTTGGGGGAGATAGACAGGGCCATTAGTGAGCACACAGAGACAATGAAAAAACAGAGTCATCACAGAAGAATGTAAAGGGACAGTTCACACAAAAATGTAAATTCTGTCATTAATTACTCACTTTAATGTTGTTCCAAACCCGCAAGACCTTTGTTCATCTTCTGAACACAAATTGAGATATTTCTGATGAAATCCAAAAGCTTTCCCTGCATAGACAGCAACGCAACTGACAGCTTTAAGCCTCAGAAAAGTAGTAAGAACATCAATAAAATAGTCCATGTGACATCAGTAGTTCAGTCGTAATGTTAGAAAGCGACAAGAATACTTTTTGTGCACAAAGAAAAGAAAAATAATGACTATTCAGCAATTTCTTCATCTTGAACATGTCAGCTTCATTGGGTCAGAAAGCTCTTGTATTTCATCAAAAATATCTTAATTTGTGTTCTAAAGACAAAACAAAACACAAAGGCACTAAAATAAAAACATAAAAAGCACAAAAGAAACCAAAGGGAACTAAAACAGAAACAAAAAAGAGACACAAAACAAAAGGCAATAAAACAAAACCAAAAAAAGCACAAAACAAAATGAAACAAAAAAGCACAACACAAAGGAAAACAAAACAAAAAGGCACTAAAACAGAAACAAACAAACAAAAAAAAACCCCACCAAAACAAAAAGGCAATAAAACTAAACACCACAAAACAAAGCGAAACAAAAAGGCACTAATACTAACACAAAAAAAGCACTAAACAAAACTAAAAGGCACAAAAAAACCCCACACAAAACAACAAGGCAATACAACAAAAACACAAAACAAAATGGACAAAAGGACAAAAAGCACAAAACAAAAAATGCACTAAAACAAAAAATCACTAAAACAAAACATCACAAAACAAAGCGAAACAAAAATGCACTAAAACAAAAAATCACTAAAACAAAACAAAAAAGGCACTAAAACAAAAAAGGCACAAAACTAAACAAAAAAGGCACTAAAACAAAAAAGCACAAAACAAAACAAAAAAGGCACTAAAACAAAACATCACAAAACAAAACAAAAAAGGCACTAAAACAAAAAGGCACAAAACAAAACAAAAAAGGCACTAAAACAAAAAAGCACAAAACAAAACAAAAGGCAAAAAAGGCACAAAAAAAAAAAAAAGCACTAAAACAAAAAACTAAAATAAAAAACAAAGAAACAAAAAGGCACAAAACAAAACAAAGAGGCACTAAAACAAAACAGCACAAAACAAAACAAAAAAGGCACTAAAACAAAACATCACTAAAACAAAACATCACAAAACAAAGCGAAACAAATAGGCACAAAACAAAACAAAAGGCAATAAAAAAACACCACAAAAGCGAAACAAAAAGGCACTAATACTAAAACAAAAAAGCACTAAACAAAAAGGCACTAAAACAAAATGAAACAAAAAGGCACTAAAACAAAACAGCACAAAACAAAGCAAGAAGGAAAAGGCACTAAAACAAAAGTTAAAAAGCACAAAACAAAAGAAAAAGTCACTAAAATGAAAAAAGCGAGTTTGGAACGGCATGCGACAACTCACAAAACAACAAGAGAATAAAAGAATCCAGAACAAAAGAGAATTTATTATTTCTCTATCATTTCTGAAAATCTTTGAAGGATTCACATTGGTTCAATGAGGAACCAAACTTCTTTTTCACTCTTTCCTCTCCCTGTCTGCCGTATCGCTCTCTCTCATGCACTGAACTGCTGTAAACAGATACAGCTCCGTCTCCAGTGTTCAAAGTGGCCCGGCAGAGCCTGTTTACACAAAACGCCTCCCTCCTTTCCGTCCTTCTCTTCTCCTCAGCGAGCCACTGGAGTCTCTTATCAGAGCTCAGCAGGAGCGTGGTTGAGTCCGTAGAGCTCAGTAAATAACCGCTGATAGCCCAGGTGCTAATGAAGCTGTCTCGGTCTGCAGAAATTGAGACCGTCACAGTTCATATTCTGTATGCAGGTCCAAATACAAGCATGACGAGCCAAAAACATGACCTTGTGAGGGACACAAATGTTTTTACATGCAACTAATGCTCAAGAGACAACAATCGTGTTGACTTCACATTAGCATTCTATTCAAATGCTATGAATTAACAAAAAAACGCAGCCTTGAATGCTTGAAAGCACCTGTTGTCAGGGAAAACGGCCTTGGGCGGCTGAATTCGCAGAACATCGTTGCGGTGATTGCCTATCTCAAGTATCTACCCACACGCCGCCTACATAAACGATACGCCATCCAATCCCGACTCTGCCTTTGTCTGTCAAGGCCGGCGGATCGGTGTACATGCCTGCTGTGGAGGTCTACAGGTTGGAATAAGCTGTTGAAATCCAGGGGTGGCGGATTGCAGAGGCTGTTATTCATGACCTTGACAGTGCAGTGAGGCATGTCAAAGAAAAGACCACTATATGAAAGTGGGGTTAGAGTGAGAGTTGTCGCCTATAGATGGAGAGAGAGTGTGGCAGTATGTGTTCAGTCTAGCTCAATCGTACAGCAAACAGAAAGAGTCAATATAAGGACCAAAACACATATGTGCTACTGCTCCCATTTGGTATCACTGATTGTGATACTTCACTGTTTAATACTGTGAAGCTGCTTTGAAACAATTTCTAGTGTATAAAGAAAATAAATAAAGGCAAGTTGACTGCCATGCACATATATACTGGGCTTTTATCACTTATTTAACAAGAAAGATAAGAGATGGATTTGAACCTATATTTCCTATATGAATACCATGGCTCATTGTATTTAGAGAATCCAGATTGTCAGACATATTTGGCTTTCTAAGAGATTAAGGCTATGATGTTTGACGGGTGAACAACAAAATAGGCAAAAAAAAAAAAAAAAAAAAAAAAAAAAAAAAAAAGGAGTGAGCATAGTGTGAACTCTTTTGACTTGGGCTAATAAACAACCATCAAGCAACCATACAATAGCACCCTGGCAACCACCCTAGCAAATATCTGGCAAAACACTGATACCAATCAAAAATTCTGTTTGGAAGATAAAATGCCTTTAAAACTAAAACAAAAAAGCACAAAACAAAACGAAGCAAAAAGGCACTAAAAAAAAGCACAAAAGAAAACAAAAAGGCACTAAAACATAAAAACTCAAAAGAAAACAAAAAAGCACTAAAACAAAAACAAACAAAAAAACATAAAAAGCACTGGCACTAAAATTAAAACAAAAAGCACAAAACAAAACGAATGGGCACTAAAACAAACGAAAAAAAAACAAAACAAAAGGCACTAAAATAACAAAAGCATAAAACAAAACAAAAAGGCACTAAAATAAAACAAAAGGAATAAAACAAAAAGGCAGTAAAACAAAAAGCACAAAACAAAAAAAAAGGTACTAAAATAAACAAAGCATAAAACAAAATAGCCCTAAAACTAAATTAAAAAAAGCATAAAACAGAAAAGGGAGTAAAACAAAAAGCACTAAACAAAAATGCACTAAATCAAAAGCACAAAACAAAAAGGCACCGAACTAAAACACCAAAGCACACAACAAAACGAAACTCACTAAAAGAAAAACGCACAAAACAAAACAAAAAGTCCCTAAAACTAAAACACAAAACAAAATGAAAAGGCACTATAATAGAAACCACAAAAAGCACAAAACGAAAAGGCATCAAAAACAAAAAAGAGCACCCCCTCCACCCCAAAAATGCACAAAAGCACAAAAGACAAGACAAAAGCACAAAAAAAGAAAAACAAAAAAGCACTAAACAAAAATGCACAAAAACAAAAAGGCACTAAAACAAGAAAGCACAACACAAAAGGCACTAAAGCAAACAAAAAAGCACAAAACAAAACAAAAGGCACTAAAGCAAAAAAAAATCACAAAACAAAGGTACTAAAACTAGAAAAGCAAAAAAAAAAAAAAAATCAAAAAGGCACTAAAACTAAAACAAAAAAGCACAAAACAAAACAAAAAGCCACTAAAAAAAAACTAAACACAAAACAAAATAGTTATTTAGTTTAAAAAATAAATCAAAAAGCATAAAACAGAAAAGGCAGTAAAACAAAAGCACAACAAAACAAAAAGGCAATAAAGAAATTTAAAAACCACTAAACAAAAATGCACTAAAACAAAAGCACAAAACAAAAAGGCACTAAAACTAAAACAAAAAAGCACAAAACTAAAACCAAAAAGGCCCTAAAACAAAAAAGCACACAACAAAACAACCCCCCCAAAAAAAACAGACAAAAGCACAAAAAAAAAAAGCACAAAACAAAAAGGCCCCTAAACAAAAAGGCTCTAAAACTAAAACAAAGCACTAAATGAAAAGGCATCGGAAACAAAAAAAAGAGCACAAAAAAACTAAAATAAACAAAAACCACAAATCAAAAGGGCACTAAAACAAAAAGCATAAAACAAAAGGCACAACAAAAGCAAACAAAAAGCACTAAACAGAAATGCACTAAAACAAAAGCCCCCCCCAAAATAAAACAAAAAAGAAACTAAAACAAAAAAAAGCACAAAACCAAAAACTACAACAAAAAAGGCACAAAAAGCACAAAACAAAATGAAAAGACTACAGCACAAAACAAAACAAAAAAGGCACTAAAACAAAAAAAGCACAAAGCAATACAAAAAGAAAAAACAAAACATAAAGAGTAATGCACTATATGTAAATAAAGAAAAAATGGGACACTAAATCAGAAAAATACCCAACACACACATGCACACATACACACAACTGTATAAACACAGACTCTGTCCTCCACTAGGTGTCACTGTGGACTCACTCTGCTCCATGACCCGCTCATGGCCCTAAAACAGGAAGACCTTTCCCTGTGGACTGCCATCCTGTATAATGGAGAAACTTAAACTTGCACAAGAGCATCCTGTTATTCAGCCCAACAGCTCAGGTGCCGCCAAAACCCCCACCACCACAAAACACACACCAGAGCCCGCGGCACGTCCGCATGTGTGTGTGCAAATTACACGACATTCCTGTGCTGCTGGAGCAAGACTGCATGCATTATTTTATAAGTGAACCCAGGGCATCTCCTGATGGGAATAAAACCAGCCAATACATAAAAAACACAGTTTTCATACAGGAAGGTGGAGTCATGAGCCTTAAGACAAACATAAGACTGATACTGGTGGAGACTGGTGTAAACTGCTTCTATTTAAAACAATGTGTCAGTTTTTTAATTTTCATTTATTCTGTATTATATTTACATTGGCTTGAGAAAGCCAACCTACTGACCTGCTATACAAGCTGCTGCTGCTGCTGCTTCTTCTTCTGATCCAAAACTTAGTCAGTATCTTCTCCTACCGCTTTAAAGCTACAACCACCAAACTTGGGTCAGACCTTCAGATCGGTCTGACATTAGTTGCTTTATCTTTTCTAACCAATCCAGCTTACAATTTTTGTAAACCAGACTATCAAAACCATCTAAAATCCCATAGACTTACATTGAGGGGAAGAAAACTTTTATACGAAGACACCTATGGTGTATCTAAGCTGGGAGACCTGCTAAAAGACCAGCTAAAGTTAAACCAGCTATTTTCAGGTTAAACCAGCTAAGACTAGACAACCAGCCTAGGCTGGGTTTAGCTGGCTTTTACTGAATCAGCTGGTTTAAACATGCTAGAAACATGCTAACAACATGCTAGTAACTTGCTAATCATGTTAACAACATTGCTAACAACAAGTTAGTAACATCATAATCATGCTAGTAACATGTTAATCATGCAAACAACATTGTAATCAGTCATAAAAATGCAAGCAACTAGCTAATCATGTTAAAACATGTTAACAACATGTTAAATCATGATAGCAACATCAACTTTAATACTTTTACAACTATTTCAAACTGTCATGCTAACAACATGCCAGTAATGCTAATCATGTTAGAAAAATGCTAGTAACATGTTAATCATGCTAGAAACATGCTAATCATGCTAGTAACCTGCTAATCATGCTAACAACATGTTAGAAACATGCTAACAACATTGTAATCAGTCATAAAAATGCAAGCAACCATCTAATCATGCTAAAACATGTTAAGTCACATAAGCAATGTGCTAAATCATGCTAACAACATGCTAATAATATGTTAGTCATGCTAGCAACAAGTTACTAACATGTTAATCATGCTAACAACATGTCAGAAAAATGCTAACATGTTAAATTATGTAAACAATGTGCTAAATGCAAAAAAGCACATGATAGCAACATCAACTTTAATACTTTTACAACTGTTTCAAACTTTCAACATGCTAGTAACATGTTAATCATGTTAGAAACATGCTAGTAACATGCTAATCATGTTATAAACATGCTAGTAACATGCTAATCATGTTAGAAACATGCTAGTAACATGTTAATCATGTTAGAAACATGTTAACAACATGCTAATCATGCTAGTAACATGCTAATCATGCTAACAACATGTTAGAAACATGCAAACAACATTGTAATCAGTCATAAAAATGCAAGCAACAACTAATCATGCTAAAACATGCAACATGTTAAATAATGTAAGCAATGTGCTAAATCATGATAGCAACATCAACCTTAATACTTTTACAACTGTTTCAAACTTTCATGCTAACAACATGCTAGTAACATGCTAGTCATGTTAGAAACATGCTAATAACATGTTAATCATGCTAACAACATTGTAATCTGTCATAAAAATGCAAGCAACTAGCTAATCATGCTAAAACATGTTAACAACATGTTAAACCATATAAACAACGTGTTAAATCATGCTAACATCATGCTAATAATATGTTAATCATGCTAAGAACATGCTAGTTATAAACTAAACATGTTAGAAACATGCAAACAACATTGTAATCAGTCATAAAAATGCAAGCAACAACTAATCATGCTAAAACATGCAACATGTTAAATCATGTAAGCAATGTGCTAAATCATGATAGCAACATCAACTTTAATACTTTTACAACTGTTTCAAACTTTCAACATGCTAGTAACATGTTAATCATGTTAGAAACATGCTAGTAACATGCTAATCATGTTATAAACACACTAGTAACATGCTAATCATGTTATAAACATGCTAGTAACATGCTAATCATGTTAGAAACATGCTAGTAACATGTTAATCATGTTAGAAACATGTTAACAACATGCTAATCATGCTAGTAACATGCTAATCATGCTAACAACATGTTAGAAACATGCAAACAACATTGTAATCAGTCATAAAAATGCAAGCAACAACTAATCATGCTAAAACATGCAACGTTAAATCATGTAAGCAATGTGCTAAATCATGATAGCAACATCAACCTTAATACTTTTACAACTGTTTCAAACTTTCATGCTAACAACATGCTAGTAACATGCTAGTCATGTTAGAAACATGCTAATAACATGTTAATCATGCTAACAACATTGTAATCTGTCATAAAAATGCAAGCAACTAGCTAATCATGCTAAAACATGTTAACAACATGTTAAACCATATAAACAACGTGTTAAATCATGCTAACATCATGCTAATAATATGTTAATCATGCTAAGAACATGCTAGTTATAAACTAAACATGTTAGAAACATGCAAACAACATTGTAATCAGTCATAAAAATGCAAGCAACAACTAATCATGCTAAAACATGCAACATGTTAAATCATGTAAGCAATGTGCTAAATCATGATAGCAACATCAACTTTAATACTTTTACAACTGTTTCAAACTTTCATGCTAACAACATGCTAGTAACATGCTAGTCATGTTAGAAACATGCTAATAACATGTTAATCATGCTAGCAACATTGCAATCAGTCATAAAAATGCAAGCAACACGCTAATCATGCTAAAACATGTTAACAACATGTTAAACCATATAAACAACGTGTTAAATCATGCTAACAACATGCTAATAATATGTTAATCATGCTAAGAACAAACTAAACATGTTAGAAACATGCTAGCAACAATGCAATCAGTCATAAAAATGCAAGCAACACGCTAATTGTGCTAAAACATGGTAACAACATGTTAAATCATGTAAACAATGTGCTAAATCATGATAGCAACATTAACTTTAATACTTTCACAACTGTTTCAAATTTTCATGCTAACAACATGCTAGTAACATGCTAATCATGTTAGAAACATGCTAGCAACAAGTTAGTAACATGTTAATCATGCTAACATGTCAGAAACATGTTGCTAACAACATTGCAATCAGTCATAAAAATGCAAGCAACACGCTAATTGTGCTAAAACATGCTAACAACATGTTAAATCATGTAAACAATATGCTAAATGCAAAAAAGCACATGATAGCAACATCAACTTTAATACTTTTACAACTGTTGCAAACCTTCATGCTAACAACATGCTAGTAACATGCTAATCATGTTAGAAACATGCTAGTAACATGTTAATCATGCTAGAAACATGCTAACAACATGCTAATCAAGCTAACAACATGTTAGAAACATGCTAACAACATTGTAATCAGTCATAAAAATGCAAGCAACACGCTAATTATGCTAAAACATGGTAACAACATGTTAAATCATGTAAGCAATGTGTTAAATCATGATAGCAACATCAACTTAAATACTTTTACATTTTTACATCAGACTAGGCTTTCTCGAGCCAACTCAAAGTTTGTTCTCATCTAGCAAACGTTACTCATCTAGTATATTATATTATTTTATAATTATTTATTTTATTTGTGTTTGTTTTATTTATGACATTTGGCCCATGTCCTATCATGCTTGGTAAGAAAACACCCAGCAATTCACTTTATTCATGGTTAAAATAATTTTTTTATAGCAGCTGTGTCATACACTGGCTTTAATAATGTAAACTACATGTTTTCAAAGTGGGGAACATAATAAACAACAAGATTTCTTGGCTACCAAATCTAAAAGGACTTCAAAAACTAGGTCAGAAGTTGAAACCAAGTTCACTACAACTACATACGTAGTCAGGTGATCACTGGGGAAATATGACAGGGATCTCATAAAGTGCTTTATCTCTCTATGTGCTTACTGTATATTTATTGTCACAAGTGAATTCAACTGGAAAAGCAACAAGAGCTTTGACTGTTTTACTTACAAATTCTGTTACTATGTGGTCTTCCACAATGCTATTCATTACAAACCTTAGTGGATTGTCTTTAATAATGTTTTTACAGAAATTACGGGAATAGTTGCATTATATTTACGGTAAATATCCTCATTTACCGTATTTTTCTCTGAAAAGACATCTGAAAGTTAACGAGAGGTTTTCTTACGACAGTCTGTCATTGTTTTAGACTGCTGGTAAAGGGTAATCGGATTCTTTTCAAGGCATCCAGAGAAAAAAAAATCAATACTATATAAGCAGACTTGATGAATTAGAAATTTGTACTCAGTGTGAATATTGATCAGCTTCAATCTGGCGGGTTTTGACAGCTCATGTGCAAAAAGAAATCAATACTGAAACTGAATTTGTTCAATTTTTAAGGAGTTGTCATACTGTGATACTGATAAGCGAAAGAAAAGATACCTGTGGGTGTGATTGAGAGTTCAGAGAAGAGACGTTCCTAACATTTTAGATATACAGGCATTGGAGGTTTGACAGGAAAAACATATGTAAAAAGAAAGGTAGAGGAAGAAGAAACAGGAAATGCCTCAGACAGGTTGTGATCATGTGTTGAGGGGAAGGTGGAGGCTCGTTCTGTTCTGTTTCTGGATGAAGCTTTGGGTCTGATCATCTGTCAGGATGAAAGTCTCCTCATTCGGACACAAGATTCAGACAAGGCAGGGAACTGCAGTCAGTTATTGTTAGGATGGAGTCTGGGCGCTGCAAGAATACAAAGATAAATTTCATGTTTAATTCAACATTACTTGTGATTTCTTTGTTATCTATTAAATTTACTAGCTATTTCTGAGCGAAAATTATTTTAAAGCTATTTTTTCAGTGTATAAACTATCAATCGATAAAGCACTTTCCACAACTGTTAAATGTGTGGAACACACAATTTAAAAAAAAATTAAAACTGAAATAATTATAAATTAATAATATAAATAAAACAATTTAAAAAGTATATATAAACACTTATAAAAATGGTCAAAACACACACACAAAAAACGAAAACATACAACAAAATGTTGTTATTGTTAACTAAAACTATTAAAATAGTTTTCATGAAATAAAATATTAGATGGCATTTTACTTCTGCAACTATGACTAAAATAAGTAGAAGTTTAATAAAATCATTCAAACTAAAATAAATAAATAAATAAATACATACATACATATATACATACATATATACAAATATGCATTAGTCTTATTATAAATGTAATAAAAACATAAATATACAAAATAATAAAAATTAAAAAAAAAAAAAAAAGTAAAATGTAAAATAAAATGTCGTTATTGTTAACTAATACTATTACAAATGGTTTTCATTAATTGGAATAAAATAAAATAAAATATTAGATGTCATTTTGCCTTGGCAGCTATAACTAAAATAAGTAGAAGCTGAATAAAAACAAACTGCAATATATAAATTAAAAATAAAAATAAAACTAATAAAAAATGTATATATTAAAAACCAATAAAAATGTCAAAACACAAAAACAAAACAAAATATCATTATTGTTAACTAAAACTATTTAAAATAGTTTCCATTAATTGGAACAAAAAAATTACAAAATAAAATGTAAAATGAAAATAAAAATATATATATTAGATGACATTTTGCCTCGAATTTTGCCAGAAGTTGAATAAGATCACTAAACTAAAACTAAACCTGAAATAAGAATAAATTATATATATGCACAATAAAATCAAAAAACACAAACAATTACTAAAATTATACTAAAACAATTACTAAAAATAATACAAATGTTAAAACACAAAAAAAGTACTAAAACGTAAAAAAAAAAAAAGTTGTTAGTGTTGACAAAAACTATTAAAAATGGTTTTCATTAATTAGAATAAATAAATAAAATAAAAACATAAAATATTAGATGACATTTTGCCCTGGCAACTATAACTAAAATAAGTAGAAGTCGAATAAAACCACTTAAAAACTTTATATATAGAGAGAGAGAGAGAGAGAGAGAGAGAGAGAGAGAGAGAGATGTATAAAAATGTAAATATAAAACCCATAAGATTACTATAAAATTACTAAAATGTACAACAAAGCTAATTCAAAATATTACTAAATATATAATAATACTAAAAATACACCGCTTCTATCGTGTGCCATTTGCACATCTCTGAAGGCATGTTCCTGTATGTTTTTGGTAACGTTTCATGACCTTTTAAGCAATCATGCGCTGTAAACGTACCTTCATTGCAACACAAATGCATGTCAGAGGAATTCTAATCCATGTTATTACTTGCATGACTGATTCAGAGCAAGAGTGTGAGAGAGAGGAGAAAACAAGCACTCAGAGAGGTCGACCCAGGATAACCTTGAAATAAAAGCCTTTTAGAGGCTTGGGTCATGGTGTTTCAATTGACATATGAGGGCTGGAGGAAGAATTACTTCCTGGGAGAGGAGATGATGCCCGGTCCAGCTGAAAAAAGGCCAACGGACGGTCTCCCGAAGACAATTTGAGAGCCGGCGTGAGCTGGAAATGGCTCACCAGACTCCAAACTAATGTCATTAGCAGCGGATGCACATCAGCAGGACTAATCCAGATGTTACGCACAATTACATTACATTACATTTGGGCTGCTCGTCTGATCTGACACGGGTCCAAAACAGAGAGGGGTGGAGCTACACACGGACACGACGAGCACTTCCTGTGTGTGAATTCGTAATTCATTTATAGTTTGGAAAGAGTACAAGTAGGGTGACTTGAGGTGAAGCTGGAAAACTGATGCAACATTTAAGATTCTGTATTTTATTTTTATATAACAGATCATGTGCATTTTTTTAGTTATTTACCTGGCATTGCATTATATTAAAGTAACACCAATGATAAAAAATGATCAGAAAGTGTCCCACCTTATGTCTATTCACCGTATCTGTTTTGTTTTGCTTTTTTGCATTTTTTTTGTATTATTATATTGTGTTTTGCTTTTCCTTGTGTTTTGTTCACTTTGTCTTTTATTTAGTTGTTTTGATATGCCTTGCTTGATATGCTTTACTTTATTTGTTTTATTGTTTTGCATTGCTTAGTTTTTTTTTAGTTATTCTGTTTTTCTTTGTGCTTTGTTTGTTTTGGGTGTTTTTTTAATTTTGTTTCACTTTGTTTTCACCTGTTTTGCATTGCTTTTTGTTTTTTTTATTGTTCTGCTTTGCCTTGTGTTTTGTTGTTTTGCTTTACTTGGTCTGTTATTTTAGTTGTTTTGCTGTGCCCAAAGTAAAACAAGTTTTGCTTTGTTTTACTTTGCTTTTTTTGTTTTATTGCTTTGCATTGCTTTGTTTAGCCTTGCTTTGTCTTGTTTATATTTAATAGTTTTGCTTTGCCTTCTTTTATTTTTTTATTAAATTAAATGTGTCTTGGCAACTTTCCACGATAAGATAAAGTTGAAGTGCTTAAATTGCTCAAAATAAAACTGAAATAAATAGAAATAAAGCGAAATATAAATATTAAAAACAAAAAAACAAATAACAGAATTACTAACACTTAAACTAAAATGGTTTGCTTTATTTTATTGTTTTTTTTTTCATTTAGTTCTTCTCTTTTTCCCTGTGTTTTGTTTGCTCTGTACTTTGTTATATTTTGTTTCGCTTTGTTTTTTTTTTTTTTTTTTTTTATTCAGTTTTACTTTGCCTTATTTCATTTTTCGTTTATTTTTTGATAATAAATAAAATAAAATAAAATGCAAACATCTGCTAATTCCTGTTTAGATGTTTGCATTGCAACATCCTTTTTCATTAAACCCAGCAAATCTAATCACAAGCATTCAAGCGTTCATTCTCTCTCTCTCCCTACAATTTAAAGGTCTGGCGTGCTCATCTCCGCCCATGACCAGCAACACAACTCTGCAATCGCCGTGCTAATGAGCGAGGCGAAACCGAGTGCCCTAAGCTATGCATACTCACACACGCACAGATTCCCTTTACTTAAGATCTGATCATTCCTAATGCATCCGCCCTCCTCCACCTGAGCGCTTCTCCCCAAACACACACAATTGACCTTCGGCACCAGCGCTGTCAAAAACAAATGGCTGCAGTGCAAAATCATTTATCACAGTCTGGTTGGTCAGGTGCTCAGATATCCCTAACAACACAGAACGTGGGCGGCAATGTAGTTATGCAGATCCTCGCTTTATACTTCATTTCCATCCTCCCACACACATAACTCCCAAAAACACACACACACACACTTATCGCTCCGTATAATGACCAGAATGCCTCTCTTCAGTGAAGGCAGGCGACCGGTTGCAGTGTTTCTGGGAGCTGGCCGTGGTGCTGAACCCAACAAAAGCATCAAAGCCAGGCTGGACGGCTCTCGAAGGGTGTGGGGAGGAGGCACCATGTGTACTTGATTCAATTAGCGACTTCTAGAGGCCTCCCATGGGACGGAGTGTGCAGAAGGGGTGGGGGGACGGTGGATGCGAAGTCTAACAAAGACAAGATCCAACCCCCTCCGTGCCCTGACCGGGTCCACCTCATTAGTTGAGCAAGTGGGTGTGCATTAAACATACGCCTGCACAGAGGAGCAAGAGTATATGCTTGTATGTGTCCGTGCACTGAATGCATATGTAAGAGTACAGTGTGTGCATACACAATAAAACACATATACAAAGGCATTGGCCATGGCATTTTTGCTGACGCTCAAAGGAAATAGTCTCTAAAGGACACTGGAATGGCGTTAATGATTTCTAAAGCAAGCGTTCGAAACATCTCAGCAATGTCAGATTCACAGAAGAAGCATATGATGATTTGAGACCTTTTAAGTGAAGTCACACGTAAAGCTACAGTAAAACACTTTTGCTAAGTGCCTTAATAGTAAACATGAAGTTTCAAACACCTCAAAGGGGCAAGGATTATCAATAAAAAAAAAAAAAAATATATATATGTATGTGTGTGTGTGTGTGTGTGTGTGTTATAATAAAATAAGTTGAAGTACTGAACTTACTAAAATAAAAAAAATGGTTGCGCTAAATAGAAATTTACAGCAAAAATAAATTTAAAAAATCAAATAAAAACGCCTAAAGCACATAAACTTTAACTAAAATTAAAATAAAAACTGAAAATATAAAAATAAGACCTAATTCAATGGAAAACAAACTTACAAACCCTAAAAAAAATTATAATAATAATTATGAAAAAATAGAAATTTTGAAGTAAGTTGAAGTAGTGAAAATGGTTAAGCTAAATAGAAATGTAAAGAAAAAAAATTTAATTAAAAAAAACTAAAAATGGCAAAAGCGCATAAACTTTAACTAAAATTAAAATGCAAACAGAAAATATAAAAATAAATACTAATGCAATGAAAAAAAACTTAAAAAAACAAAACCAAAAAAAGAAAGAAATGAAATAAAATAAGTTACTAAAATTACTAAAATAAAAAAAATGTTGAGCTGAATAGAACTGTAAAGAAAAAAAAATATAATAAAAAATATATATAAATTATATATATATATATATATATATATATATATATATATATATTTGAAGTACTCAAATGACTAAAACTGTAAAAAAGTGTTGAGCTAAACAGAAATAATAACTTAATTTATACTAAAATATTATAAAATGAAATACAATAAAATGAAAACTGAAAATGTAACAATAAAACCTAATGAAATAATAAATAAATAAATAAATAAATGGTAACTAAATAAATAGCAACTAAATAATAATAAAATAAAGGAGTATCTGCTAAATAAAGTAAATGTACATTTGTGTGTGTTACTAACCTTCTACTGTATGTATATCTGAGATTTTGTTCTAATTAGTTAGAACAAAAGCTACAATAAGCTACATTTTTGGATAAATTAGTTTCTATTTTGGTGGCATCACTGTGTGGCCCCGCTCACTCCAAAATCCATTGGTCCAAAATCCCAAACCTCATACATCAAACATCGTCTGATTGGCTGTTTTTCTGTGTCATGCATTTAGCCTGCAGCGTGGACAAGCAAATCAAGTTTGTCTGGTTGCATCATGCAAATGTTAAAAACTTTTAACACTTCAAAGCTTATTGTTTGTTTATATTACATTAGTTTTAAGCCTGTCAAGAAAACCTTTAATTTTGAGTTTCATTATCTTGGCGTAGCATTTGTTGTTTATATTTATACAACGCTTTTTTGTAAATACATATTACGTTTGTGCACACAGCGGAGCATATAAAACACTAGGGCTCGGAAAATAAATCAATGCATCGCGAATTGAGAAATGATTCTGCATTGATTCTGCGAATCAATTCTGAGCTTAGTTTTTAACAGCAGATGGCACTGCATGCTTTTGAAACAACCGTACTCTGCTTGCTTCCAATTCCTTACACACACTTGAACCTAAAATAGTCATTCATAAAGTTAAAAAGGTTGAAGCAAATTACAAGTGGGCTGTATTTACATTAATCTCACGTCATAAAGGATTCTGGGTTTACAAAGGATTGTATGACGAGCTTCAGCAGTCTTCTTCGTGAGCATTTGAATGTGGGGTTAAAAAAATGCATCTGGAAAATCTCAGAGTCATCAATGCATTGATTTATCATTGCAGTCTTATAAAATACTGGGAAAAAACAATCATGCAGAACTGTAGCTTTAAAAAACGGTTTATTTAGTTGTGAAAGAGACTGCAGGTGAACATCACACAGAGGAACATCTGAGCCTGCACACCGTATCACACAACCAGCACCTGTTCGTAGCCTGACATCTGTTCCAGTTGCTGAATCCCTATCGCTCCCACCTCCACTATCTCAAACCCCTCAGACCAATCCCCTGTCTGCATTTCTGTGCCACTGTATCTCTATATTTCAAACTGAAATGATGAGTTTATGTGCAGCGTAAATCCTGACTGGTGCATCACAGGACCATGCGGATGCAGAGTTAATATCTGCTGGCTGAATACATTCGCATTCAAGCCTCACCCTGCTGGCTACTTCACACACAGCAGATGTCTGTGTTTCTGCATTTGTCAGGCTGTCTGGATTGGTTTGGAAATGACGACTGAATTTCACAAGGCATGGGAGCATCTGTTCAGGCATTGCTGCATGGCTTTATGCTGAGACAATGAAGATTCAACATTTACTGAGCTAAAATACTGACATATTTTACTTTGTTTATGTATAATATTAAGTGGTAAGGTGAGACAACTTAAAACCAGTGATGCTTAAAGGGACAGTTCACCCAAAAATAAAAATTTGCTTAAAAATTGGGTGGATTTTGATCAGATTTGGAGAAATTTAGCCACTTGCCAGAAATGTCACTTGCTCACCAATGGATCCTCTACAGTGAATGGGTGCCGTCAGAATGAGAGTCCAAACGGCTGATAAAAACATCACAGTAATCTACAAGTAATCCACACCAGCCCATCAGTTAACATCTTGTAAAGACGTTTTTAAAAAGCCCTCGATCCCTAATCCTGCTTTCTCCAGTTGAAATTGTTGTCTCATTTGAATCAGGAGAGAAATGTATACAGATCAAGCACCGTTTATAAACCAAAACAGTCCAAAACAGACCTAAACAAATATGTGGGTGATTTGGAGAAATTTAGCATTACATCCCTTGCTCACCAATGGATCCTCTGCAGTGAATGGGTGCCATCAGAATGAGAGTCCAAACAGCTGATGAAAATATCACAGTAATCCACAGTCCATCAGTTAACACCTTGTGAAGACGTTTTTAACTTCAAACCATTGCTTGTAGCTAAAATACGAGTCCTCGATCCCTAATCCTGCTTTTTTCAGAGGAAAAAGTTGTCTCATCTGAATCAGGAGAGAAATATGCACAGATCAAGCATCTTTTACAAGCCAAAACAGAACCAAACAAACATGTGGGTGGATTTTGATCAAAATAGAGTTTGTTTCTTCATCAGAAATTTAGCATTATGTCACTTGCTCATCAATGGATCCTCTACAGTAAATGGGTGCCGTCAGAATGAGAGTCCAAATGGCTGATAAAAACAATCCACAAGAAACCCACCCCACTCCATTTCATCAATTAATATCTTGTGAAGTGAAAAGCTGTGCTTTTCTAAGAAACAAATCCATTATAAAGACAGTTTTTAGCTTTTGGCTAAAACTTTCTCCACTGAAAAAGTCATCTTGTCTGAACCAGGAGAGAAACACGCATAGATAAAGTATAATTTACAAGCAAAAGCAATCCAAAACAGCTCTAAACAAATATGTGGGTGGATTTTGATGTGAGACAACAACAGAGGATGAACATTTTCACTGGAGGAAGTGTTATTATGGATTATGGACTCTTACTTTGGCCAGAAGTGATGGTTTAAAATTAAAATCTTAATAATGGATTTGTTTCTTACAAACGTGCAGCTTCTTGGTTCACAAGATGTTAACTGATTGACTGGAGTGGTGTGGATTACTTGTGGATTATTGTGATGTTTTCATCAGCTGTTTGGACTTTCATTCTGACAGCACCCATTCACATACATTGGTGAGCAAGTACTGCAATGTAATTTCTCCAAATCTGTTCTGATGAAGAAATAAACTTGTCTACATCTTGAATAGCCTTAGGGTGAGTCAATTTTAAACAAATTTTCTTTTTTTTTTTAGCAAGCTATTTTTTTAAGAATTAAAAACGGTTTTAAAAGTGCATGAGGTGCGGCTGATTAAATACAGATGTGCATTTAAAACATGTGGACGCTCCTTATCAGGGTGATGTACGATTATTGGTCTCAATGGAGGACGCACGGCGCCATAACTGAATTTCTCATCAAGCAGTGAATCCATCAGCAACAATTTGTGTTTTAATGAAATGCTGGTTTTGATTTGTGAGAGGTCTGTAGAGCTTGAAATAATTTGTGAAGCGGGTGCACACACACGCACACCTGCCCTTCCGTGGTCTCTTGGTCCTCGCCAGCAATCACGGCGATGGCAGTTGCCAAAGAGATAATTACATAGCGACTGAAGCGCAGCGGTTTGTTCAACACTGCATGTGAGAGGAAAAAAAATGTTATTACAGTGCAACAAGCCTCTTTATTTCAGAAACCAACTGGAAAAAAGCTTTTGCGATTTCAGGCCCTCACTTCTGAATAATGGATCTCCCTTCCCCCATAAATCTCGGCGCTCTGTGGGTAGGGCCCCAAATATTGATTCACTGTGCGCGGATGCACAATTTTTGTCGCCTTTCAAATGCTCCAATTCAGAAGCCCTGAAACAATTATATCTATGATAATTATTTTTATTTTATTTATCTTTTGTTTATACCACAGCATTTTCTAATGCACTGCATTCCAATATAAAATTCCATTTCTTCTCTCTTCTCATCCAGAATCCTGTCAAACATCTTAAAATTCAGAAAATCCCATGTGTCCCTTCTCTCTCATCTTCCTGCCCTAGCTCCAATAATGATGAAACACATAAGTCAGTGCCCGTCTTTCAGACAGCAGTGAAGGCCTGAAGTCTCCACACGATCATGTGTGCGATATCAGAGCCAGAACTCACACGCAATTAACACCCGGCACCCAAACCCACCTCGACTCCCCCACACACTATCCCGCTGGCACAGATCCCAATTCATCCACTGCACTTGCTTGTTATTTTTATGCAAATCAAAACAAAAAAGATATAAAAAGAAAGCACTGGTAATTTAAAGGGCGTTTCTCTGCACGGAGCTGCTAATTAAGAGAATTTACTAAACACCTACTTCATGTCAGCAATAATAATGAGAACTACATTTTGCATTTTCTTTTAGACAGTTGTTATTGGTGCTCTGGGTGGTTGCCAAGAAGTTGCTAGGGTGTTCTGGAGGGATTCTTGCTACTGATGTTTCGAAGGCATCTAGAGGTAAGGTTGCAAGTGTTATCTGAACGATGCTATCTGAAAGGGAGTTGCTAGGATGTTCTAGGGATATGTGTTTACCATGGTGTTGTGAATGGTTGCTTGGCTATTACTAGGGGTGTGTCTCAATCAGCTCCCTAGTTCAGGGCACTGATCAGGAAGTCAGACATTTTAAGGGCTGTCTCAATTGTGAATTTCTTTCAGTGCACTGGAACGGTTGCTTCGTGAATAATCCAACAATGCCCCGCAAAAACTAGGGAGCATCGGTGCTCACTGTGCTTCCTTACCAGTAATTATGTTACATTTTTTAACCATGAAGCATAGAACTAAGAATGCTATGGTGTTCTGGTAGTTTCTAGAGCGATGCTAGATGGTCTTCAAGATGCTAGGATGTTGCTAGGTGGTTGGAAATTACTTTTAGAGGGATAGTTCACTAAAAAATAAAGATCATGTCAACACTTACTCACCCTCCGGCCGTTTCAAACCTGTAAGACTTTTGTAACATGAGAATGAACCTCACTGGTTTTTACAGAACCTCAAACGTGCTGCGTAACATAAGAATGAACCTCATTGATTCTTACGGAAGCTCAAATGTGCTGCATAACACATGAGAATGAGTGTCAATGATTCTCACGGAAACTTGAACATGCTGTATAACACATGAGAATAAACCTCATTGGTTCTTAAGAGAAGCTTGAACGTTCTGCATAACACAAGAATGAATCTCACTGGTTCTTAAGAGAAGCTCAAATGTGCTGCGTAACACATGAGAATGAACCTTATTGGTTCTTGGGAAAGATCGAACGTGCTGCGTAACATCAAAATGAACCTCAATTGTTCTTATGGAATCTCAAATGTGCTGCATAACACATGTGTCAGAGATCTGTGTGCCATTTGGACTGTTTATGTTTGTTTTTCCCGTTGTGCCCATATTTGGTTCTTCCTGTCCTCATTTTGTCCTGATTAGTTAATTTGCTCCACCTGTCTGTGTCTTAATCACCACCCTTTATAAGTTGTTCTCAGTTCTGTTTCTGTTGTCCGATCTCAAGGTTATTTTGGTTGTGTGTTCTCCTGCCCTTGTTGGAATTACCAGTTTGGAGTTGATTAAAGATTCCTGTTAGTGTTAATCTCGTCTTCGTGCGTTTCCTTGCCACACCCAACCGTGACAGAAGATCGGACCTTTAAAAAAAAAAAAAAAGTATTAACCGGGCGTGTTAACCCCGTGTTTTTTGTTTGCGTTTTGTGTCAGTTTTTGTTTTGTTTTGGTTTTGTTTTTACGTCATGGATGACCCGGCCGTCCTCGTCCTCCTGCTGGAGCAGGGGGACCGCTCTCTCGAGGACCACACCACGGACTTCGTGTTTCTGACCAACTACACGCACTACCCGGACAACTGCCTTTGCTCTTTCTACTTTGCTGGACTGAACACCACCACACGAGCGCAGTTGTCCGGGGATGGTCCTCGAGAGAGCTTCGTTGAGTGGGTGCTGGTGTCCTGAAACTCTTCGTTGACCGTGGACTTTGCGGATGACGACACCAGCCCCACTCTTGACCCAGAGCCCAGCCAACCATCACCTCAATTTGTGGAGCATGAGCCCGAGCCCACCGTGGACAGAGAGCCAGAGCCCAGCGTGACCGAAGAGCCATCGCCTAAAGGAGCGAAAGAGCTGAGGATCACCCTGGAGCCAGAGCCCGTCACGTCCGACCAGGTGCGAGAGCCGGCTACAATGCACGCAAGAGAGGAAGTTACAGTGGAGTGTAAGAATGCCAACGAAGGCCCCGCCCACTGCACCTCCGCTGAGGGTGAGCAATACCTGGATCTGGGACTAATTTTTCTGGAACAAGATTTGATTAATTTCTCTGAAGATGTATATGAAGACATGCCCGCTCTTCTTCCACCATCTAAATTACCTGACTGCCTGGATTATCTCTGTCTATGGTCGGTCGTTGTCCCGCCTTCGCCTCAGGACTCCGCTCCTCCGGCTCTGCCTCGTCGCTCCATCCCACCGGCTCTGTTGGGCTCCTCCCTCCCTCCAGCTCCACCTTTGTCCTCGGTTGCTACTGTTCCGCTGCGGACCTCCGGAGCTCCGCCTCCGCCTCGGTCGCCAGAGCCTTGGGCTCCGCCTCGACCCTCCGGATCCTCGGAGTCGCCCTGGACTATCGGCTCTCCGTCTCCACCACGGGCTCCACCTCCACCTGCTCCGCCACCATCAGTCGACCCCCTGGAGTCGTCAGCTCTTCCTCCACCATGGCTCCTCCCTCCGTCGGCTCCACCGTGGGTCGGCATGATGGCTGTGGTCTGGGTCTTGCATGGCTCCTCCTGCTCCGGGTCCCTCCTGAGTTCTCCCTGGCTCCTCCCTCCGTCGTCACCACCCTGGACTTTGTTTATTGTCCTCCTCCCGGAAGTCCGTCCGCCACCAGAGCCTCCTCCCACTATGACTTTATTTCCACTCCCTTTCCACGCCGCGAGGTCGTGCCTTCCGGGAAGGGGGAGTAATGTCAGAGATCTGTGTGCCATTTGGACTGTTTATGTTTGTTTTTCCCGTTGTGCCCATATTTGGTTCTTCCTGTCCTCATTTTGTCCTGATTAGTTAATTTTGCTCCACCTGTCTGTGTCTTAATCACCACCCTTTATAAGTTGTTCTCAGTTCTGTTTCTGTTGTCCGATCTCAAGGTTATTTTGGTTGTGTGTTCTCCTGCCCTTGTTGGAATTACCAGTTTGGATTTGATTAAAGATTCCTGTTAGTGTTAATCTCGTCTTCGTGCGTTTCCTTGACAACATGAGAATGTACCTCACTGATTCTTACAGAAGCTCAAACGTGCTGCGTAACACGAGAATGAGCCTCAATGGTTCTTGGGGAAGTTCGAATGTGCTGCGTAACATGAGGATTAACATCAAATGTGCTTAAGCTCAAACGTGCTGTGTAACACATGAGAATGAACCTCATTGGTTCTTCTGGAATGTCAAACGTGCTGCGTAACATCAAAATGAACCTTAACTGTTCATTGCAGAACCTCAAACGTGCTGCGTAGCACATGAGAATAAACCTCATTGGTTCTTGGGAAAGATCGAACATTCTGTGTAACATCAAAATGAACCTCAATTGTTCTTACGGAATCTCAACCGCGCTGCGTAACACATGAAAATGAACCTTATTGGTTCTTACAGAAGGTCAAATGCATTTTTGGGTGAACTTTGCTTGTAATTTCAAACAAATCCCTAAACTCTAAGTATTAGCAACAGTAATAAGGTAAGCGACACATAGCAACCATCCTTTAAAACCATTTCTATCTAGAACATAATTTGCTCAGTTTAAAGCACAATGCATTTCAAATATACATTTTATGGCTTAGTAGAGAAATTCTGTATTATTGCAAATAAAACACAGAATGATTAGATTGCCCAAAAACACGGTCATGTGACAGATTGTATTTGGGAATTTAAACCATAAAGCCGTAACCACTTCCAGCTGGTTAGAAATCATCACTCAGACAGAGGAGAGGGATGAGTGGAGGAGGGAATGACAGACAGATGGAGATGGATACTGCGGCTATGAGTGCTCCAGAGAGAGCTAGTAAACCATTCCCTGTCCCCTTCAGCCAATAAAAAAGGCTGCATTAAGATAATAACGCTGTATGGCAATTATTAAAGGGCAATAAAATCGCTTTAGAGCCTCTCCAGGCTATGAACTATGTGTGTGCATGAGTGTGTGAGTGTCCTGGGCTTCAGCTATGAGGATGAGATGGATTTTATAACATACTAAGATATTTTGTAATCCAATAACTGTTTCAGGAAATCTTGTTATCCCAAGGACTGGAGCTTTCATAAACCAGCTAGAGATGCTACTCTAAATCCATTAGGCATGACTAAGAGTGAAATATGCTTGAATATTGCATATGGGTCAGTAAAAAGGACTTTAGTGTCATAATGAGCTTATACAATGGTATGTTAATTCTTGCTATTCTGGTCTTGTCATAAGTGCAACAAGTAGCAAATCCTTTATTTCTTGACTTCTGCAGTACGTGGAAAAAATATCAAATACGCATACACACCTTTCTGGAAAAAAAAAAAAAGCAATCAAACAGCTGTTCACTGATTGGTGGAGGCTGCTAATCATCACTTACCTCTCAGCCAGTGAGACGAATCACCAGGCTGACAGTGGGCGGAGTCTCTGAGGTGGTCAGGAAAGAGCAGCTCTGAGCAACAAAGCATATTAGACTGCATCAATACAGCATATTGACAGCGTTAATGAGTAATTAACAAGTGTAAATAAAAACAATGAGAGCTGCTTATGAATTAGTAAAACACTGTCTTTCTAAAAACAACAGTTTTATTTTAGTGAAGGCATAAATGCACATTTAAAAACCATAAACAAGCTATGTCATTTCACTCTGTAACTATAATTACACTGAAATCAGTTTTTTTCCTGTTATTGTTTTGTATCAGTTGCTGTGGGGTAAAAATGTCAAAATAAGTGCTGCGCTGCCAATAAAGACAGTGGCACAGTTTCAACCCAGGAAAAGGAAACCCGACCTGAGACCCCTGACCACAGAACAGATGAAATGCAGAATTACTTAAACCTACATAAAAATAAGTGTTTACAATTTATTAGAAGTATTTTAGACATTGCACTTCATATCGGATTTGATAAATCACCAGTAAAATGTATGAAAATTTACAAGCAAATGTAATGTGAACTAATAATAATAATAATTATTATTATTAATATTATTATTGATTCCCTTTTTAATAAAAAGGTACAATGTACATGTGGACAACAAAATAGACAAAATAAATAAATAGACAATTACATAAAATAAAAAAAGAAAATGAGTAATATAAAACAAAAACACACAAAACAAAATATACTATACTAAACAAAAACCAAATAACAAAAAAAACCTTCAATAAAATAAAACAAAACACAAAACAAGAAAAAATAATACAATCAAAACAAAACAATCAAAACAAAAACCAAAAAAAAAAAAAAAAAAAAAAAAAAAAGCAAAACAAAAATAAAATGTCAAAAAACAATGAAAACTAAAATATAATCAAGAAAACAAAATATACAATAATAAAAAAAACAAAAACAAAATACACACAATATATATATATATATATATATATATTAAGTTAGATGGAAAAAATAATTACATTTAATTTCTAAGTTTATATAAACTTTATATATATGAAGTACATGTGCATAAATATGCATTCAAAATTCATATATACACATTTAGTGCATTTTATCCATATATATTGCATGCAGACAAGTATTCTAAGATATGCAAGGCCGTTTCTGCCACTGAATAAATAAAAAAGGTAATTGCGACTTTTTTTCTCACAATACTTACATTTTCATTTCAGAATTGTATGACATAAAGGTACAAAGTCATAATTGCGAGATATATGCAATTGTGACTTTTTTTCCCACAGAATTGTGATTTAATATCTCGTAATTCTGACATTATAATACATAATTGTGAGTTATAAAATCATAATCAACTCACAGTTGTTTGAAAATTACAGTATTTGTACAGTACAGTTTTTTTATAACTCGCTTGGACTTTATAAGTTTTATATCACACAATTGCAAATTAGTAAGAATAAAATGCAAAACAAAATCAAAATATATAACAAATTAAAAAAAAAAATATATATATATATATACACACACAAAATAATAATATACAACATCAAATCTAATACAAAAATACAATACAATAAAATCAAAACACAAAAAAAATAATAAACATTAAACAAAACAAAAGACAATAAAGCAAAACAAATAATATGTAATAACATGTAAAACAAAACAAAATATAATCCATAAAACAAAACAAAATATACAAAAAAAATAAAATAAAATAAAAGTACATAGCTTTTTTTTTTTTTTTTTACTTCAAAGCAAGCCTGTCCTTATCTATAACTAAATTAAATGCTCTGTGTGTACGGAGACTGCGGTCATCAACAGTTGGTGTGGCTGTTGTTGCCTACTGAGGGCAGTGTTGTTGATCAGGGCTGAGGTGTGAGTGTGTGCGGCACCTGCCTGCTGCTCCACGGGTGGGGTTGGCACTGTTAGCAGATGGCCGAACCCTGAGGACACTCAAAAAACCTGGCAGAACGGCTTGAAGATGAGGAATAGCAAAACGAGGAATAGCAGGGTCAAAGGGTATGAGATGTTACTGGGACTAAAAGAAATAAATAACATCAGCCAAACCAAAAATTAATAAAGACAGACTATAATTTTACATTGTTTGTTATTACTGGCTATTACGCATGAACAAATAAAGACACCTAACAAGAAAAAAACATTCAACAGTGTTGCATGCTAGTTCTTCCGAAAACAGCTGAAATTGTCTAGCAGACAGCAGGAGGGAGCGTATGGCAGTCACAGATGAGTGCTGCTCCCCTGAGACGCTCAGCCCTAAAATGTCATTGGCACTTTGGTCCCTCAGTGCACAAAAAGGTCAATAGTGACAGAGATTCCTCACGTCTGCATCGATTCAGTCTACAGCGCCATTACACGCGCCAATTACACAGTCAGTCGACGGTCTAATTATGGAAATACATGCAGATTCAAACGATTTGGCTTTAATGCTGTGCAAATACGACTTCTTTAAAGGGGACTTCTTATTATGCTCTTTTACAAAGTCTTGATTTTGTTTTGGGGGTGTACTAGAACATGCTCTCATGCTTGGTGGTTCAAAAAACGCATTATTTTTAACAGTTTACATTAATACAATACATTTCTCCCAGCCTGGCACAAGTGGCTCGATTAGTTCCGGGTTTAATGAAGGCCCGCCTTCCGAAAAACTAAATATGTTGTGATTGGTGAACAGCTTAGACGGTGTTTCAGTGCTGCCACACCCCTTGTCAAAGCAGCATGTTCCGTGTACAACTGTTAGTGCAAGCTAGATTAAAGTGATTCTTACATTTTAAATATGGATATTCTTCTCACAAAAACACATCGATTCGCTACAAGAGGCCTTTATTGGCCCCCACAGCCATGTAAGGCACTTTTTTATTAAGGATGGATGCATATTATTGGACTTGTTTTGGACTGATGAAGAGAAACTCCCATCTATGCCGTTCTAAAGCTTGGCAGTACCAGGATAAATTTTAATATAACTTGATTGCATTCGTCTTAAAGAAGGAAGTCATATACACCTAGGATGCATGTAGAGGGTGAGTAAATAATATGCTACAGTAGTGTTGGGTCTTATCGTCAGCTTGCGAGATTGTACGAATGTATTTAATTATTTGCATACTTAATTTCATTGCCTGAAACCAGCTCCAGCATAAAGCTAAACGCAGGCTAACATTATCAAAGAACATTACCACTGATCAGCCTAGCCTATTCTAGTGCAAGTTTATGCATTTTAAAAAACACTCGCGTTATAAGTGAAGCATCTACACTGTATGATGAATAAATCTCTTACCACACACTGCACACGTCTGTGGCACGTTACGGCTCTGACAGAGCAACCAGAGTAGATCACGGCTTCGGCATGTGTTTCAACCCCCTGTACTATATACATCTGCAGCACGTTATTGCTCTGAAGCGGCCACTCTAGTCAATGCTTGTGTTATTACCTGCCGCGCTGCAGCTTGTTGAAGTGGTTCTCTGCGCTGCATCGCTAAAGTTAGGCTAATCACCCATTTCGTCCTTACAATTTGAATTTCCGTAGGCGGGATTAATTTTAATGATATTCTAATGGACCGCATTGTGACATCATTGCATGTGAAAACAAACATTGTAGTCCAAAGGAGCCGTTCGTTGTAGTTCTTAAAAAGGGATTTTTTTTTAAAAATGAAATATCTCCCTTTGGAGTGGACTTTGAGATTTGTAACTTTGTAGATCTTTTTTATGCCCAAAGATACACACCACACACTGACTAAAATTCAAAAAGTGAAAAAAAGCATAGTATCACCCCTTTAAATCAGCAACGAATACAGCTCTGTCCCAATATCTAGACACCTACCTAGATAGCATTTTAATGCATCAAACACTCCCTCGACACAAAATGAAAACAGAAAATATAGAGGGTTTGCACTTGCGTCACGATTTGGTCAGTTACCCGGATACGTGGCCATATTGGTGATACTCGGATGTAAACAACAGCATGGATTGCACGGAAGTGTTCAAATACACAAAAATGCTGGAAAACCAAAGAATTTGTGGGACCTGAAGGATTTTTCTGAAGAACAGCAGGCAGTTTAACTATTCAGGACAAACAAAGGACTCATGAACAACTATCACTAAACAAAAAAACACAGCTGTGGATCATTCAGGTAACAAAACAGTATGAAAAATCAAGTGTATGTAAAACTTGAACTTTATAAATTATTATTTTCTCTTGTGGACTATATGTAACATCTTTTATGTGAAATGTCTTATTCAGGTCAGTACTAAATAAAAAATAACATGTATTTTGTATGATCCCTCTTATTTTGGTAAAATAATTCACAATTTGCAGATTCTGCAAGGTGTATGTAAACTTTTGACCTCAACTATACATATAATTATGTTAGAAAAAATTGGCCTTTAAATAGTAAAAATGCACATTAAAAGTAAAAATATATTTAAACATACTGTATTAAAAAGTACATTTCTGTTACTCGTGGAAACTAACCATGGCGCAGAATATGAAGAATATCAAAGCTTTTGGAGTCAGCTGTCCACGGCAGTGCTAAAACGGTCACTCAAAAAGCTAAATATCGCCTAATTATCATTGTCAACCACATTTCCAGAATCCAGATATAATTTTTTTGTCATTATCACACACCCCTACTTGCTGTTTTATCTCATACTTCGTCATAGTGAGAGTATCTCTTTATGTAATCTGGTGCGCTATATGACTATCTATAGAGTGGTGCACATGGAGAAATGCCACCACACTGACTGGGCACAGATGGCACCAGAGCAGAATGACTGAGCTTTCTGCTCACCTCCACATGCACATGGATACACACACGCATGTACATGCAAACACCGAAGTCCTAGGATGCATGTTTATATGGTTACCCAAGAAGATAATGCAAAAAAAACAGAAAAAAGAGAAATAGGCTACACATGTGTAGAAATGCATAGACAAAAAAAAGTGTGCACTGGCAGGAAAGAGGACGTATGGATGGACGTAAAGATGTGATCGATACGGTCAGAGCAGCCCTGGGTCTCGGTGGGATACCCTTTAGCTACGAATGACTGAAGGAGATGACACATCTCCATTTAGACTAGTCGGAGAGCTCGGTGTACGTGTGTGTGTGTAATGGCAGAGGGAGAGCGTGTGAAAAAGTGCGTTGGCAAAGACTCATGGGACATGACAGCAGAAGCCTCTCCTCAGCCAAGAAAAGCAGGAAAATGACACAGTTACACACATGGGCAAACACTCCGCTGTCATCTAAAAGATGCCAAACCCCGCTTCACTGGAGCCTCTGTGGCTTTACCTGACGTTTGCCTGTCCATCTGGCTGTTTGTGTGCGTCTTTACTTCAAGGAGAACTGAAATAAGCTTTAATTAGTCCATTTTGTAATACAGTTCTGTTCAATAAGCTGATAATTATCTTCATGTTATGGTAGATGTTAAAATTGTATTCTATTGTGTCAAAGTAAAACAAGCATAACAGCACAACAAAACAAACACAAAAGGAAAAAAAGAAAGCATACAACAGAAGCAAAACAATGCCGTACAAACTGAAACTGCACAAAACAAAGGGGGCAGTCGTGGCCTAATGGTTAGAGTGAGACTTGTAACCTAAAGGTTGCGGGTTCGAGTTCGGCAGGTGGGGGGAGTGAATGACCAGTGCTCTCTTCCACCTTCAATACTACGACTGAGGTGAGACCCTTGAGCAAGGCACTAACCCCCAACTGCTCCCTGCGCGCCACAGGAAAAATGGCTGCCCACTGTTCTGGGTGTGTGTTCACTGTGTGTGTGTGCGCACTTGGATGGAGAGCAAAAATTCAGAGAATGGGATCCCATACTTGGCCACACGTCATGTCCATTCGTTTTCTTCCCAAAACACAGCACAAAGAAAAAATGAAACAAAAAGCAAAATCCAGCTCAGCATAACAGCACAAAGAAACAACACAAAACACAAAATAAGAAACAGAGAAAATCAAACAAAAGCACAAAAAAACAGCATAGTAAAACACAAAAAAATGAAACGGCAAAAAAAAAAAAAAAAAAAGAAACAGCAAAAACAAAATAAAACAAAAAAAATAATATTTTTTTTGTTAAATAATAACAAAAATAAATAAACAGGACAGTAAAACATGACAAAAAATAAATAAAATTAAAAAAAAATAAAAATAAATAAATAAATAAAATACAGCACAAAACAAAAAAAATAAAATAAAGGAAAACCCAAGTACAACACAAATAAAAAACAAAATGAAACAACAAAAAAGTAACAAAAAATAAACACAGCAAGGTACAAAGATACACCACAAAACAAAAATAAAAAAAGAAAAGAATAAAAAACAACACAGTAAAGACACAAAAAAACAAAACAAAATGACAGTACAAAACAAAACAAACAAACAACAACACACAGCAAGGTACCAAAAAACAAAAAACAACAGCACAGTACAACAGAAAAAAATGAAACAGAAAAGGAAACAAAACACAGCCAGGTACAAAAAATACAGCACAAAACAAAAAGAAAACAGGAAAAACAGCACAGTACAACAAAAAGGAAAATGAAACAGCAAAAAAAAAAAAAAGAAAAAAAACATAGCAAGGTACAAAAACCCCTAGCACAAAACAAAAGAAAAAACAGCACAGTACAATACACACACAAAAACGAAACAGCAAAAAACACTAACAAAAACCAAAACAAATTAAACACAAAAAACAAAACAAAACAGCACAACAAAATAAAATAGCATAAAAACTAAACAAAAACAAAACAGCACAGTACACTATAATACACACACACAAAAACAAAACAGCGGAAAACAAACAAAGCACAACAACAAAAAGACAAAATGAAACAGCCCAAAACTAAGCAAAATACAAAAATACAAAACAGCACAATGCAACATAGATAAAAAACAAAAACACAACATGAAAAACACAAAACATCCCTAGTTTTTTTTTTTCTCGTTCCAAGCGTCTACAAAATTATGTTTGACCAACGTACCTCCAACCCCATATGTTAAACCTCATCCATACTACAAAGCTTTGCTGATGTTTCTATATTTAAACTGCAAAAAAAAAAAAAAAAAAAAAAAAAATACAGAAAAACAAATAATTGAAGTTGGAATATTTATATTGGTACAATATCAGTTATCAGCCTATATTAAAGATTTTTTAATTGATCAAAATATTGGATGTATTTTAGTCAATATCGGATGTTTCATAGTGTAGCTCATTTCCTATAATTTTACATCTGTTTTTATTTTTTGAGGTTTGTCATTTATTTAAATTGACCATATTTTATATATTTAAATATTTTTGTGGCTTAAAGACAGAAACATTGAATAAAACATCTAAAAAATCAAAAGCATTTAGCAACATCCTTGTGGATGAGGTTTGACAAAAGGAGTGGAAATATCTTGGTAAGACGGTCTTAGATAAAGAAGCTCCAGATTTGAGGCACTGTATTTTGGTGAAAACATGGTGAGATAGAGGTGAATGTGTCTTTTGAACCTGTAGCCAGCCATGTGCAGTGAAGGGTTGAACTGTGAAAGCACCATCAGGCGGTTCAGGAAACCAAACCGAGCTCCAAGCAGACGCCTGCAGCCCTGGGAACACAGATCAGCGAGAGAAAGGCGGTATGTTAAAAATATCCAAAGCATTTTCCTCTGACTGACAGAGACATGGCTTCCTAAGTCTGGTGGTTTGTTTTTAAGATTGGCTGAGTGTCTCAGCATCTCTACACACACATGAAGAAATGAATACACGAGAGAGGACAGACCACCAGCCCGCCGGTGATCACTGTTACAACCCCTTCTGATGAAACCATTTGGGGAAAGGTGAAGATGATGAATAAAACATGTATTTGCACTTCCATTTCTCTTGCCTTGGCAACATCCCCACTATTATTAGCAGCACAGTATGTGCATTGCAAGAACTGCTGTAGGGATGGAGACATCAGAGCCCACCTGTGTCAACACATCAACACCTTCTCTCTACAGTGGACTGTACCATTATTAGTTTAAGGAAGGGGCTTTGTGCATCAAAATGGTGGAAGCAATAACCCAATACTGATTTCTATATGTATATACAGTACCTCACCTATAGACACTTATCATGTAGCTTGTTGAGAGGGGGAGGGCAATTTTTCAAAGCAATCATACTTATGATTGTGCCTGGTGGGCGATGAAAACGTTTAAAAAACATCCTGAAATTAAAGAAGGGATTCGAGCTGTCTAGGGACCAGAATATTATAGAAACAATATAGCAGCCAGCCAGATCCTATAACCGAAGAGAAGATCCTCACAACATCCTCATAGTTGGTGTTGCAATGTCTATGGTTTTAGTGCAGAATTGGGATATTTTTATGCTGATGCCACAGGTTTTTTTTTTTTTTTTTATATAGCCAGTGGGTTAAATCGATCTCCCTAGTATGTGATTTCAACTCCGGGAAAAAAACATTAGTGGCCTAATTTTAGGCTAGTATTTGATTAGCAATTGGGCTGGTTTTGTTTTGCAGATGTGGCAACCAGTGCATGGCAAGAGAGGACCAGGCCTGAGACTTTATGTTGTAGTTTTGTTTACGTTTATGCTTATTTTTGTTTTGTTGTTTGGGTGTTTTGTTACTAAAGTTACATTTGTTGTTTCCGCAGTTTCCACCTCCTTCTTAGTCTTGAACTTTGTTACATACACACATACATATGTATACACATATTTTTCATTTTTCATTCACATATAAGTCTTGCAACCAACTTGCGACCTAGACCATCCCAACACTAAGAACTCAGTAACTACGCAGAACAACCTAGCAATCTCAACAACCACTTAGAATAACCTAACAACTACTATGAAAAAAACAAATTAGCAATAACACACAAGAACACTGTGGGAACCACCAAAAACAACCCAACAACCACCTAGAACATCCTAGCAACCACTTACAGCATCATAACAACATCAACATCAACCTAGTAACCACCTAGAACATTTTAATAGCTACAACAGACACATTAGTAATCAACCAGAACATCCTAATAACCCACCTAGAGCATTCATGCAGCCACCAAGAACATCCAACAACCATCCACACCTAACAACCACCCAGAACAGTCAACAAGCACCCATAACAACCTAACAACCACCCAGTAAAACCATTGTTAGCAAACTATGGTTGTTAGTTCCATTGAACTCTATTGGTAACGACGGAACTTGTGAATATAGTTGTTTTTGGGAAACACACTCCAGAACAGCCAGCAACCACCCAAAACAGTAGCTCAGGACCAGCTTAAACCAGCTCACAACCAACTAAGGACCAGCTAAAACCAGCTACAAAGCTTTAAAACATACCTAACCAGCATATGATGTTTTTTTCAGCAGGGGGATATCCAGCAACCACACAAAACAAACTAACAACCACCTAAAACAACCTAAAAACTACCCAGAACTGCCAACAAGCAACCAATATAATTTAATAACCACTTAGAACCTCCAACAACCACCCAAAATGACCTAATAACCACCAAGGACAGCCACCAAAAACAAACTAGCAACCACCCAAAACAACCCAACAACTACCCAGAACAGCCAACAACCAACCAAAACAAAACAACAACCAGCCAACCAGAACAGCCAACAACTATCTAAAACAAACAACCACCCAATAAACCTAACAACCAACCAGAACAGCCAAGAACCACCCAAAACAACTTACAACAACCCAAAACACCATAAAAACCAACCAGAACAGCCAACAACCACCCAAAACAAACTAACCACCACCCAAAACAACCCAACCACTACCCAGAACAGCCAAAACAAACTAATAACAACCACCCAGAACAGCCAAGAACCATCCAAAACAAACTAAAAACCAACCAGAGGTGTGTTTCCCAAAAGCCATTGGTCATTAGTCCCATTGAACTCTATTGGTAATGATGGAACTTGCGACCATGGTTGATTTTGGGAAACGCACCCCCGAACAGCCAAGAACCATCCAAAACAAACTAACAACCACCCAAAACATCCTAAAACCAACCAAAACAGCCAACAACCACTTAAAACTAACAAACAACCACCCAAAACAACCTAACAACCAACCAGAACACCCAACAACCATCTAAAACAAACTAACAACCACCCAAAACCTAACAACCACCCAGAACAGCCAAAAATCAGCCAAAATGAACTAATAACCACCCAAAAAAACCTAACAACCAACCAGAACAGCCAAAAATCAGCCAAAATGAACTAATAATCACCCAAAAAAAAAACCTAACAACCACCCAGAACAGCCAAAAATCAGCCAAAATGAACTAATAACCACCCAAAAAAACCTAACAACCACCCAGAACAGCCAAAAATCAGCCAAAATGAACTAATAACCACCCAAAAAAACCTAACAACCAACCAGAACAGCCAAAAATCAGCCAAAATGAACTAATAACCACCCAAAAAAAAACCTAACAACCACCCAGAACAGCCAAAAATCAGCCAAAATGAACTAATAACCACCCAAAAAAACCTAACAACCACCCAGAACAGCCAAAAATCAGCCAAAATGAACTAATAACCACCCAAAAAAAACCTAACAACCACCCAGAACAGCCAAAAATCAGCCAAAATGAACTAATAACCACCCAAAAAAACCTAACAACCACCCAGAACAGCCAAAAATCAGCCAAAATGAACTAATAACCACCCAAAAAAAACCTAACAACCACCCAGAACAGCCGACAACCACCTAAAACAGCCCAAAACCAGCCAAAACAAACTATAACCACCCAAAACAACCTAACAACCACCCAGAATAGCCAAAAACAGCCCAAACAAACTAATAACCACCCCAAACAACCTAACAACCAACAAGAACAACCAACATCCACCTAACAACTACCCAAAACAACCTAAAAACCAACCAGAACATATAACAACAACCCAAAACAACCCAATAACCATCCAGAATGGCCTGCAATCACCTAACACCATTCCAACAACCACTTAGTACAAGCTAGTAACCAACTAAAACACGACACCAGCAATAACTTTGAACAAACTATTAACCACCAGAACATCTTAGCAACCACCCACAACACCCAAATTACCGCACAGAAGATCCTAACAACCACTCATCCTGACGGCTAGTTTTGCATGTCCAAAACACCATTAGCAAAGTCTACTTATAAATATACATTTTTTCCCCTCATGAGAATGATACAGACAAAAAAACTGAACCAGTTTCTCCTGGCTCTGGGGAGAACAGCAATTATGGATAATTATGAAATGGATAATTCCAGCTCTAAGACTTGATTGGATCAGCTGCATTCAAAGTGTCCGTAAAACAGCACGCCTACTAAAAACATGCACATCTGTAACAGCACATAAATGACATATTATATTAATGTGCCAAATTGCTGCATTGCCTGGCAACCATAAACCATCAACAATTACGCAAATGAACCACAGTAAACTGGGAATATTGCTACGAATTAATTTACCAATAAACTACTTTATTTATAACAGCTCTGTGCCAAACAACACCCATTAATTGGTAAGATCACTGCTACACAGTTATTGCATACGTTAAAATGCCAACAGGTTACAGTATATACCTCAAAAACGTGTTAAAATCTGGCCTGCTAACACACTCGCACATAAAACAAGCCCACAAGAGTCACGACCCTCCCTACTCTATCAGATGGAGCTTTCAAAGTGCTATTTTTAGCATGTGGTGTGGTGAGCATTATCTCTGTTAACTAGCGCCATGGGTTTTAAGTGCATTAGCATATGACACCGTAACACGCACTTGATGCAACTCTGACTCCTACTCTGTTAGCTGAAAAGCAACAATGCAGGTACAATGACTATAATTATACCACTTAAGTATAATAGCATAGCAAACCAAACCTGTATAAGTCATAATCTGCAACTATACAAGCTATAGCTAGCCTTAGCGGTTCACTTAGTGGTTTGTCAGTTGCCTGCAGCAACACCTGAAAACAAAGAAACAGATTTTTGTCTGAACTGTTTCTTTAAATGTCATATTGGAGACAGTGGCTCATTCCTCACACTGATCACGGTTGCCCATCTCTGAGACGTATGCGGCGGCACGAACCGGCATTTTAAGCTCATCCGCTATTCAATACCTCCTGGCATGAAGTAGATCAATGGAGAGATTGGGTTAATAGGAAATTGTGAGAGGGCATGATTAAGTTAGATCTTCCATTGCAATAGCAGAGCCCGAAACAGGAAGCTGGAGATCGGGTATCTCAATTAAATAGGATCTAATTAGCACAAAATGCTTTTACATATATAAATACGTCTGGAATTCATTATTTTCTCTGGTACAACGCAAGCAGATTATGATAATGAACTGCCACATGAGTATTCGACATCTGACTTTCACTCTAACTGTGTTGCGATATGATTGGTGAGTTGTTTCTCAAAGGCTTGAAGGAGAAGCAGGGTTGTCTGGGTAGGACACTAAGTTTACGCACAATGGTGGCATAGAGACGCCTCCCGGAGGATGCTGCCCTGGGACGCTAGGAATAGAAACACAGAGGAGTTGTAGTAAGAGCCTTGCAAATCAACACACACCTCCATCTTCATGTTCAGAGGAGAGTTTAGATTTTGCGTTTATATTTGCAAATATATCCAAAAAATTAATACATGTAATTGTAGTACCAACCATAGTGTTATAATTTTTCTTTTGCACATGTATCGCACTATTCTTTTTTAAGTATATTTTTTGAAATATCATGTAAATAGTATAAAAAATATTATCATTTGGTACTACAGTATACAGATAAATCACACTAAAGTAAAGTAAAAAAACTGTTCATTAAAAACATTTTTTTAACATAAAAATATGTATGATTTTATTTGTGATCCATTATTAGTATTTTTATAAATTTTATTTACAAAAAAAGTACCACAAAAATTCTCCTTTAATGTATAATAATATTAATGAGTGTATTTAAAATTACTTATATGAAACAATGCAAAAAAAATCTTAATTTCCTTTGTGCAAAATTATTTATGAAATAATTATAAAATTATGAAAACTATTGTCATTTTTAAAAAATATAAAAAAAAAATTGCAGTAGGAGCAGTAGTAACAACAACATAATAATAATACATTTAAAAGTATTATTTTATATTAATATTAAATAAATTTATGATTAGTTTAATTTATTTAATTTATAATTATAAAACGTAATTTAAAAAAAAATAAAAAAAAGTAGTAGCAGTAACAGTAACAACAACATAATAATAATACATTTAAAATTGATTTTATATTAATTTTATTTTATAATAATATTAAATAATTTATCATTACAAAAAGTAATTTAGAAAAATATTTTTAAAAATTGTAGTAGCAGCAGCAGTAACAACAACATAATGATATACATACAATACATAAACAATAATACATTGATAATATATTTTATATAAATTAAATTGTATTTTAATATAAAGTAATTTATAATTATAAAAAAGTAAATTATAATTAAAAATGTAGTAATAGCAGCAGTAACAACATGATGATAACAACAACAGCAATAATAATAATAATAATAATAATAATATACAATTATTTTATATAGAGTTTATTTTATTTGTTTTAATTTTTATTTTATTTATTTTATTTTACTGAATTAATATTAATGTATAATTAAAAATAAAATTATATTATATATATATATATATATATATATATATATATATATATATATATATGTATATAATAATTAAAGTAATAAAATAAAATATACAACGGTAGTAGTAGGAGCAGTAACAACAAAAAATAATAATAATAATAATAATAATAATAATAATTACTAGTACATTACTATTACTATATTACTATAATAATAATAATAATTACTATTATTATTGTTATTATTATTATTACTACTACTACTATTAATTATCACTTTTATTAAGTTTTTAGCAATTTAAAATTTATACTTTTATTGTGATTGTAAAAACATTATTAGAGTACTTATTAGAGTGCCTTTACTGCAATACAGTAAAACAGTGGTATAAAATGAAATAAAAATAACAGGAATTACAAATAATTAAAAAAACCCAGATAATTACAAATAATTAAAAAAAAAATCTAGATGAATTATGGTAAAAATCAATTTGGGGGAACCTGTACTTGACTGTCATTAAATAATGTTACAATGCAAAAATTCTTAATTTTCTTTATGCTAAATTAATTTGTAATTCATGTTTTCAATTTGTATCATGTTTCACTACCTGACTCCATCACTGTAATATGGTATCACCACCAAAAAATAAGACTATCTCTCTAAACTGCTTCAGTTTGATGTAATTGGTTGTCAAAAGCCTCAGAACAGTAAATAAACCCTTAAAATATTGCCCACTGTATAACAGAAATGGGTTGTGTAGTGATTTCTTATCTCATGTGTGTGTGTGGTTGGTGACACACAAGGCCATTGAGCATGTGTGATTACAGCTCAGAGCTCTCCAGAGTGTCCTCCATTAAAACAACACTGAGAGAATCAATGTTTACGAGCGTCATAAAACATCGCTGGTGAGGCTGCTAGAGCACAGCATATTCATCAGAACCGCGTTTTTAACGCTGATTCATGACCAGCTACAGTTATTCTCAAATTCACCCTTGAAATATAGAATAATAAATATTATTCATTAATAAAAATATAACACTCTAGTAGCTATAATACAATAAAAATGTCTGTTTTTGTATTCAAAAATTAGTTTGAGTGAGTTAAAATGGTTTTAAAACCTTTTTAAATGTAGAAAAAAATGTAAATATTATTTTAAATTTATTTTAGGTTACATTAATATGACATAATTTATCATCTCAAATAATTATAATTTATAAAAATAAGTAAAAATAGCATTTTGTATCATTATTAGACAGGTCTTATAAAAACGTAATGAAAAAAAATATATTGCAGTGCCTGCAACGGCCATATAAATAGTTAATGTCTTTCAGTCTACGGTCTGTGATGAAGAGAGAAGTGCAGCCCAATCATGTGTGAACACATCCGCTCTCTCTGTGGGTTTTGGCTAGACGCTGACAGCTAAAGGGCAAAACTCAGAAAGAGAAGCAGAAATAACACCTCACAGGAGCTGTCTGTCCTCCTCTCTTTCTGTCTGTCTGGCTTCTGTCATTTATTTTTAACCACTCTGCCTGTTTCTCTCTCATACTGTAACTTACAACAAGCACTATCTCTATTTCACTGTCTGAAATGTCTTACAGATAACAGGGTTCGTACAGATACTGTAAAATTAAACATTCAGGGACATTTCAAGCACTGCTTTTTTGTTTTTTAAAGACTTCAATCAAATTCTAAAAAAAGAGAAATACGTAAATAAAAATATACTAACAAAAATGGCAAAAATAACGTAGACTAGACTAGCGCTAGACTTCAACATTATCCGATGAACAAGGTCGTAAAAATTCCGTCATTATCTATTATCACCCGTCATTTTAATTTTTATATTTTAATTAGAATAACACATTTAACTGCTTTTATTTTTGTTCACATTTTTGTTTTTAATCATTAACCTACAGGACGACAGCGCAGTGTTTATAAACAACAAAATACGCTATATGGCTGGATTAAAAAAAAATAAATCGATTTCTCGATTTTAATAGATTCTCATTGTAATGAAACAATGTCGATTTTTAAATCGCAATCTATCTCTTGGTCTATGCTGTTTTCAGTTGATGAATGGACAGTACATAGTGTGTCTTCCTTCCAATAAACAGCAATAGGCAAGGCTTTGTGTTACTTTTGATATGAAACAAAGTCATTGAATTTCCTTAGGAAATTCAAGTAATAAATACCGTTTTGGCGCTCTTTAATGTGGCATGATAGATCGCTGTAGCTTCTGCGTACTCGCCTGTGCGTAAACAAAGGCATTGGAAAACATTCGGGATAGTTTAGTTTTTGTTCTGTATCCCGTGCTCTGCTGCTACACTGGAGCGCACTCGCAACCAACTGGACAGGGGAGGGAATTACAGCTACAATTTTACAATAGATCACCCTCAGTGTAATCCGTCAAAATGAGGTATGGCCTTCAGATTTTTCTGTCACTGCTAAAAAAAAAAAATCAGTCAATGACTGAGAATTTTCGGTTAATATGACCTCTGGCGTAGTATTACTACTAACGTATTACAAAGTATAAGTATAGTACACTTTTACTATAATAAAACCATGGTTAATTTTGTATTTGTATTTATAATTTTCTTTGTTTTGCTTTTATATCTGTATTGCTTTAATAGTTTGATATTTTCTGCGGTTTAACAAAAAAAACTAAACAAAAAAAAAAACAGAAAAAAAAAATCGCTCCAAAATGATTCGCAAACCCATACCAAAGTTCCAATCTAAATCAAAGGATTCACGATCCACGCTCTGAAGTTCGAACTAACGCAAATGATTCGCAAACCCGCTCCGAAGTTCCGATTTAAATCAAACGATTCACAAGCCACGCTCTGAAGTTCCGATCTAATGCAAAAGATTCGCAAACCCGCTCCGAAGTTCCGATTTAAATCAAACGATTCACAAGCCACGCTCTGAAGTTCCGATCTAATGCAAAAGATTCGCAAACCCGCTTCGAAGGTCCGATCTAAATCAAATGATTCACGAGCCACGCTCCGAAGTTCCAATCTAAATCAAACGATTCACATATCGGGAATCGGAAAAAAATGTGTTATTCTTCTGAAGTTCCGATCTAATGCAAAAGATTCGCAAACCCGCACCGAAGTTCCGATCTAAATCAAATGATTCACGATCCACGCTCTGAAGTTCGAACTAATGCGAATGATTTGCAAACCCGCTCCGAAGTTCCGATTTAAATCAAACGATTCACAAGCCAAGCTCTGAAGTTCCGATCTAATGCAAAAGATTCGCAAACCCACTCCGAAGGTCCGATCTAAATCAAACGATTCACATATTGGGAATCGGGAAAAAAATGTGTTATTCTTCTAAAGTTCCGATCTAATGCAAAAGATTCGCAAACCCGCACCGAAGTTCCGATTTAAATCAAATGATTCACAAGCCACGCTCTGAAATTCCAGTCTAAAGCAAAAGATTTGCAAACCCGCTCCAAAGTTCCAATCTAACTCAAATGATTCACGAGACACACTCCGAAGTCCAATCTGAATCAAATTATTCGAAATATGTGATTTGAAGTACCGACATGAATCAAATGAATCATGATACGTGATTTGAAGTGGCAATCTGAAACAAATGATTCACAATATGTGATTTGAAGTGCCGATCTGAAACAAATAATTCCCGATACTTGATTTGAAGTGCCAATCTCAGTGGCGATTCAGTGATTAATATAAAATGATCAAAGTCACAAGTTTAAAACAATCAGAGCGGTTCCAGCGTAAGTGACTAAATTGATTTGGTTCATCTGTTCCTCTTTTCGCGTCTTTAGCCATGTTTACACAACACTGTCAGTACTACTACTTGCTTATCCCAGTTGTTTTCTGACATTAACTGAATTGCGTGAATTTTGTGTGAAAAGATGCGCTTATTGACAAAATTAAACAATTATTTCATAGATACATTGTCTTTCAGTAATTCAAGCACTTTTTAAATACCTCTTCAGGAATATTGCAATTTTCAAAGGTTTTCTAGGCCTTAAATTTCAAAAAGTCAAATTCAAATTCAACAATGGTCAGCAGTGAAATAAAGTCATATCTTCTGTCTGATTATATTAAGATCAGTTTTTGGTCAACTGTGAAGGGTAAAAATGTGAAAATGTATTCTGTACACGTCTGTATGCAAACAAATCACAGTGGCATTCTAACATAAAACAAGCTCCTTAGTATAATTACACAATTATTTCAGCCCACCATCTAATAACTATTCTGGATAATATCCTCTTAAATGGATAACTGATGTTCAAATGCTATTAAATTACACAGCCTAATGCTGAAGCAGAGCTCTAGTCTTCTGTCAGAGGTTGGACAGAGGAAATATGCTTTATTCATGCTGCTCTCTGAGCCCCTCACAGACTGCGTTTGATGAATTGTGCCTGAGGCACCTCCAGTCGCTCAATACAGACAGAGCTGCAGGTATCCTGCACCCTAACCAGGGCCCACGGCAGGGATGGCGAGCTGTGCTCAAATCGTTTGAATGTTTTGGCAGCCTGCTGTTTCCCCTCACTGTAGTGTGTGGTAGAGCTGGAGGTGAACTTACTGCTAAATGTCAAAAGCGAGGATGTGAATTGTTTTATGATTATATTATGTCTGGTGAGGCAGTCGCTAGTAGGAACTGTCTCGCAAGCCAGACTTTTGACTATCAGTGCCAAGTCTGGTACACACTGCAGCTTATTCAGACTAAGAAGCCACTTTGGAGGAGACCGTCTGACCGACATATACACAATAACAAACCACAACCAGCTTTTGCACTTGACGTACAGGGGTTTGTATCTGAAATCGATCATACCACAATTATAGTTTGCTGTGTAGCAAAGTGGTCCATTCATGTAATAGGGCAGCAACCTCTGCAAGAGCTTGGACAAAAAAACACAGAAGAAGCTTTCAGAATGTCATTCCATTCAAAAAAATAATTGCATAGCGGTTAGCAAATGAGACTGCACAGCTGGATTTTACCAGCCCTGGACACTTTGTGAACAACATTTATTAGATGCTCCATTAGCGGGTTGTCTGAGGCTGAGAATAGGTGTAGTTTAGTAAAATGTACTATGTGACAAGTGATTGGCTTAGCTGTGTCACATGACTAGCAGCACCCATAATGTACTGGCTATAATGTGCATCTTAATGTGCTGGGTAGGGTATTTAAAGGCATAGTTCACCCAAAACCCCAAAAAATGTTATACATTTACTCGCCCTCACGTCATTCTTCTAGAACACAAAAGATGATATTTTAAAGTAGACCCAACAGATAAAGCTCCCATTGACTTGCACTGTGTATTTTGTCCATACAGCATAAGTTAATTTTGAAGAATGCTCGTAATCAAACAGTTTTGGTTTCCACTGACTTCCAAAGTTGGTTGCACCATATGACTGTGTTGGTCGTACCACATGACAGTTGGTTGCACCATATGACACCCAGCAGTAGGTTGCACTACTTGACCCTCTGCACTATATGACTCATGAAAGTATTATTTTTTATATTGCACTATATGACTTTAAAGGGTTACTTCACCCCAAAATGAAGATTTTGCCATTAATCACTTACCCCCATGTCGTTCCAGACCCATAAAAGCTTCATTCGTCTTCAGAACACAAATTAACAAATTTTAATGCATTCTGAGCGCTCTCTGACCCTCCCACATGTAGATCGGTAAAATAATCCATGTGATATCAGGGGTTCAACCGTATTTTTACGAAACTATGAGAACACGTTTTTGTATGCAAAGAAAACAAAAATAACAACTTTATTCAACAATTCATCTCCTCTGCGTCACCCTAGCCCCATTTTGGAGCGTATTAACTGAATGCAAACATGCTTAACTTGTGTTCTGAAGACGAAACTAAGCGTTTACAGGTTTGGAACAACATGGGGGTAAGTGATTAATGACAAATTTTAATTTTGGGGTGAAGTAACCCTTTAATGACTTATTTGGGCACACCATATGACTTTGTTGGCCACTCCACCACTTCACCACTTCACATATTTGGTCACACCGTGTCATTTTATTGATTGCACCATTTTGCTTCATTGGTCACGCCACATGATGTAGTTGGTTGCACCATATGACAGCCAGTAGTGGTTTCTGCACTATATGACTCATGACTTTCATGACAGTATGACTTTTCATACTGCACAATATGACTTTAATGACATATTTGGACAAACAATATGACTTTGTTGGCCACTCCACATCATTTTGTTGGTTGCACCACTTGGCATATTTGGTTACACCATATCATTTTGTTGATTGCACCATTTCATTTTGTTGGCCGTGCACATGATGTAGTTGGTTGCACCATATGACATCCAGTAGTCGGTTGCACTATATGCACTATATGACTCATGACTTTTAAAAATGCACTGCATACTTTCATGACATATTTGGTTAAAACACACGACTTTGTTGGCCACTCCACATAATTTTGGTAGTTGCACCACTTAACATATTTGGTTGCACTGTATCATCTTGTTGATTATTGTGTTGAGCCACAAGAAGCTGATAATGTCCGAGAAGCTCTTTGGTTTGACCATCTTCAACACTGATAGTAACATCTGTCAAAAAAAAAAAAAACCTTGCCTATATATTGCACCTTAAAATTTACTGAATTTTTTTTTAAGAGATAGCTTGCAGGGGGGGGGGGGGGATTGTGGCTGGGAGACTATATCTTTAACTTTAAGAGCAAGTTTGGCTATCCACAAAGGACACGTGCAGTCTCTCTTTAAAAGTCTTAGATATTTTAGGTAGTATTACAATTTGAGAACCGCGTTCGTTCTAGTAGTGTCTTTATGATGGCCCATTAAGTCTCACTAAAGTTTGCAAGGTAACTTAAATCAGGATTTAGGCCACTGTGTTGCACTCAAATTGCCAAAAAGAGATGTAAATGGTTGTGACAGGCTGAACTAATTCTGTGTTGACAATATGTAGCTGTTTTAAGGTTTCCCAGCTATTAAAACAAGAGAACATAAATCTGCTACAGGAATAGCTTGACCATTAGTAGCTGCTTTCAGCACTATGTTTTTTACAGTTTGTCAAACTGGCTTTGGCTCGACGTGTTCTCTGAACTGAAAGTGAACTCTTGGTTTTGTAGCACTGCCATTTAAAGCTCCTGGCTCCACGGACAGCTCTGGTCCTGTCTAAACTTGCCCATTTTTCTTGTTTCTTGCTCTTGGCTGTTTCAGAATGTTGGTTGTACCACATGACATATTTGGTTTGGTTGGCCACTACACATGACGTAGTTGGTCACACCAAATGACACACTGGCTGCATGATATCACTGTTGGTCACTCCACTTCACTTTGTTAATTGACCACATGACTTTTTTGGTTTGTTAGTCACACTACATGACGGCTGGTCGCACCATATGACATCTAGAAGTTGGTCGCACCATTTGATTTTGCTGGTCAGATCACATTTTGATTTAAGGAAAAGTAAACACTCCATAATTTATAATATTGTAACAAAACTGCTTCATATGGAAGCCCGATTCCGCCACTGAATAAAAAATAAAAAAGGTAATTGTGACTTTTTATCTAATTGTGACTTTTTTTCCCCTCGCAATTGTGAGTTTACAACTTGTGGTTCTGACATTTTCTCGAAATTAAGTGATTTTTTTTTTTTTGAAATTCTGACGTTTTTTTTCTCAAATTGCTGAAGTCAGATGTTATAAAGTCAGAAACTCACAATTCTGAGAGAAAAAAAAAGTCACAATTGTGAGATATACTGTAAACTCACAATTGTGATAAAAGTCAGAATTGTGAGATACAAACATGCAATTCTGAGAAAAAACTTCAGAATTGCGAGTTTATATCTTGCAATTCTGACTTTATAACTTGCAATTATGAGTTTGTCATGCAATTCTGAGAAAAAAGTTAGAACTGCATGTTTACATCAATTTTGAGAAAAAAGTCAGAATTGCGAGATATAAACTCTCAATCTGAAAATGTCTCGCAATTGTGATTTTATGGTGATTTTCGCAATTCTGACTTTAGAACACACAATTGCGAATTGTAAAGTCAGATTTGTGAGATATGCATTTGCAATTGCGAGAAAAGTCAGAACTGCATGATACAAACATGCATTTTTTTAAAAAAATCACAATTGCGAGATATAAATCGCAACTCTAAAAATATCTCAGAATTATGATTTTTTTTTGCAATTCTAACATTAGAACACACTTGCAAGTTATCAAGTCAGAATGTGAGATATAAACTCTCAATTATGAGAAAAGTCAGAACTGTGATACAAACATGCAATTCTCAGAAAAAACATCAGAATTGCTAAATATAAACTCACAATTTTTATATTAATTCTGAGACAAAAGTCAGAATTGTGAGATATAAACTCGCAAACTTAAAATATCTTGCAATTGTGATTTTATGGTGATTTTCACAATTCTGACTTTAGAATACACAATTGCGAATTATAATGTCAGAATTGTGAGATATTGACTCGCAATTGTGAAAAAAATCAGAACTGCAAGATACAAACATGCATTTCTGAAAAAAAGTCATAATTGAGAGATATAAATCGCAATTCTTAAAATATCTCGCAATTGTGATTTTTTTTTGTGTGAGACACAAGCATGCAATTCTGAGGTAAAAAATGTCTTTATAAAGTTATTACCAAGCACAATTGCGAGTTAGTCATGTAATTCTAAGAAAAAAAGTCAGTACTGCGTGTTTATATCAATTCTGAGAAAAAAAAAAAATGTCAGAACTGCGAAACATAAACTCGCAATTGCGTGAAAAAAGTCAGAATTGCCTGTTTGTATCAATTCCGAGAAAAAGTCAGAATTGCAAGATATAAACTCGCAATTGCGAGAAAAAAATCAGATTGCGAAATACCAACATGCAACTCCAAGAAAGTCACAACTGCGAGATATAAACTTGCAATCTGAAAACGTCTTGCATCTCGAGTCTTAGAACGCATTATTGCAAATTATAAAGTCAGAATTGTGCGATATAAACTCGCAATAGCGAGAAAATTCAAAACTGCAAGATATGCAATTCTGAAAAAAAACATCAGAATTGTGAATTTATATCTCGCAAGTGTGACTTCATAACTCGCAATTGCAAGTTTATGTTGCAGTTTTCAGAAAAAAAGTCAGAGTTGCGAGATACAAACATTCAATTCTGAGATAAAAATGTCAGAATTATGAGTTTATATCCCGCAATGCTGACTTCATATCTTACAATTCTGACTTTATAACACGCAATTGCATGTTTATATCACGGAATTCTGAGAAACAAGTAAGAATTGCGAGATATTACCTTCCAATTGCAAGGAAAAAAAAGTAAGAATTGTGAGATAAAAAGTCGCAATTTCTCAAGAATTTCACCTTCTTCCCAGTTTTTGTCAATGCATGTTTCTGGACCTTGGTTGTACCAAATGACTTTGGCATGCAAATGTTTTATTTATTTATTTATTTATTTATTTATATTTCATCATAAAAAAATAATAATAATAATAATGATTATAATATTGTACTTGTAGTAAACTACAGGTTGTACCACCCTGACATTTTTAAATACAAAGACGCCCTGATTCCGAGATATTCCCAAGTTTTATCTTCACGTCTTCCTTTGACAAGACGATCATGTCATCATCTCCTCTTATTTCACGACAAACATCCTCAACGACATCCAGGATCCTGACACGAGACTCCACAGCAATTTCCTCCTCAAATTTTCCATCTTATATATGCTCAGTCACCAGTAACCGACTTCATATCCAGCCAATAAGTTTCCTTCATTAGGAGGTTGGACACACAACCCATAAGAGAGCGGCTAGACTGGACTCACGAGCATTAGAGATGTTTGGGATTCCTCAGCAACTCGCTCGTCGGACGCGATCAGAATTCCTCACGCATCCAGAGCAATCACTCCGTCCTCTCTCACTCTTTCTCTTCGGGAGAGCCATTAAGCCCAGTGTGTAATTATTCTGTCAGTTAGCAGAAAGCATGTGGCTGGAATAATCAGGCCCACACTCTGCAATTATCATCAACACACGGGCCCTTTCAAAACGCAGCCTCCCAGAGCAGGCAAAGCAATTTCACACCGATAGATTTTTCTGTCATTCTTTCTTTCCTTTTTTCTTGCTCAGCGCACGGCAGAAAGACAAAAAACTTGTCTATTAGTATTCAGTAAAGGCTAGTCAAGCGCAAAAACACTTCCAAAATAGCCACTGTATTTTTGTTTTATTTTATGGTAAGAAACTGTCCTCGTCCTTGTCCTTTACCTTGTTCTTTAAAGATTAAAGGGTCAAAGGATGTATATATATATATATATATATATATATATATATATATATATATCTCTTCCATTGTTTTTCAACAGGTCTGCTTGAAATCTAATATGTGCCACCTCATAAACCCCTATTTTTCTGCCAAAAGAGCACTGAGCAAGGTTACTGCAGGCCACTTCTCTGCAGGTTTATTGTTTCTCTCAATCTGGCCTTTAGTCGTGTGGTGTAATATGCAGACAGAACTAAAGCCCACTCGTCATTACACAATAATCTCATCCTATTTGCTGGTGTTAGCCGAGCGGCGGCTCACTCTTCCCATGGGTCTGCCCGTCCCAGAGCTCAGCTGAGAGTTTTTCCTCCCGTAAGGGTTTGTGTGTAGTTTGCTGTGGGCATCAGGTCACGGCGTGGCGGCTCCTGTTACAGGCCCCGTCTACTGCACTCACACTGAGCAGCAAAATAGGGATTATATTTACAGATAACTTACAATATTCACCTATTCACAAATATTCAGTCTATAACTATGTCTCTAACAATTTAAATTACAATACACTTTCAAATACTTGTATAAATATCTCAGATAGAATAATAATAAGAAGGAGTAAGAGGTAATTAATAGCACAATAATAATATTTTTTATTATTATAAAAATATATAATTAATCTAATTAATAATAATAACAACAACAACAACATAGTAAATGTGTGCTTATAATTTATTTATAATACTATATTATTATTATTATTATTATTTTAATAATAAAAATTATTATATATGATAATATTTCATAATCATAATTCTAAATAATTATTTGTAAATCTTATAATATAATAAAAACGTATACAGCATGTATAAATTATATAACATAGCTATAGAATAATAATTGATGATGATGATGATGATGATATAATAATTATATTAACAAAAATAATTATAATATTTTAATAATAATATATTATTAACATCATAATTATAAATAATTATATTTGTAAATCTTATCATTAATAAAAATGTATACAGAATGTATCAATTATATAAGAGTTTTTTATTATTTTAATAATATGATGATGATTATGCTAATGATAATGATGTAATAATTATAATAATTATATATTTTATAATTATATAATATCTTTATCTATATAATTATATATTATATATTAACAATAATAATTCTAATAACACTTATTATTATTATTATATTTCAATATATTACAATATAATAATTACATTACTATTATTATTATTAATAATAATAATATTATTTCAAAAATAATAATTGTCAATACATCAACAACATAATTCTAAATAAATATATTTGTAAATCTTATAATATAATAAAAATATAAACGTATACAGAATGTATAGTTTATATAATATTACGTAGCTATAATTATTATTAGTTAAATATTGTTATTATATTAAAATGTAATAATTACTATTATTAATAATTACACATAATAATAATAATAATAATAATAATAATAATAATAATAATATAGTACACATGTACAGTATATTTATAATATATTTATAACACTATTTGCAATTAGTTTAATAATAATAGTAATAATAATTATAATAATGATTATTATATAACACATTAACAACATAATTCTAAATAAGTATATTTGTAAATCTTATAAAATATAAAAAACGTATACATAATGTATAAATTATATAATTTATAGAGTTATATATTATTTTTATTATTTTAATAATTGATGATGATGATTAATTAATGGTAATTATTATTTAAATAATTATTATTTATTATTTAAATTACATTACATTTTTAAATATTATTTAATGTTATTAAATGTACTATTATTAATATTATTCAAATATGATTATTAAATCTTATTATTTAAAATTATTGTTATTATTATTATTATTATTATTATTATTATTATTATTATTATTATTAAGCTTTAACTTAAGCTCCTTGGAGACTGTGTCAAGTTCCAGTACACATTTTCTACCAGTGATTTCCCCACTATTTATTAAAAATAATGATAACAATTTACTTATTTATTTATATTCTATCAATAAATTAAACAAAAAATGAAACAGGAAAAAAACTGTTGACACTTATTATTTAAAAATGAATTTAAAAAGAGATACGTATTTAGATGCCTTTTAAAACGTATAATCTTTGGAGTTTATCTAATTTGAATTGGTAAAATGCTCCAGATTTTAGAGGCCTTTTAGGAAAAAATTCCTAAATATTTGTATAAGAGATTAGACGTTAATGCAATTCGACCATCATATTTGAATACATATTTCAGTGTATTTTAATTTTGCTATTACACAATTAGTCGTCTCAATCCTCTTTTAGGATTATACACTAAGATTTGGCAGGCAGTTAAGTTTTATAAGTAACCCTTTGCCCTTTACAGCTTGCCATGGCCACAGAAACAACAATTCGCCTGTTACAAAACACGCAGAAAGCTGAATATGTGCAACTAATGCTCGCTAATCACACAAATCCTTCCTCTGAAACCACTGAACTGTTTATTAAAGAAAAACTCCTGAGGAAAAATAACTCTGAGGAAAAATAACTATATGACAAACCCATCCTATTTTCTCCACACACATACACGTGGTTAATCTGATAAGATTGCAGACCTTCGATGAAATGCCCAGTCTAGACGTGCACACACTGATGTGTGATCAGCGTGCAGAGGCTGGGATTAGAAATGGGTCCATCGCAAAGACAGCTGGGAGATTTAATGAGCCTGATTCCTGCCTGATCAGTTGGACTTAATGCAGGGCACACCTCTGAGACAGGAAAGAAGAAAAGAGAGAAAAGAGCCTAAGTCTGCATCCTGAACAGACAAAAAACACAATTCATTACTGATTTGAAACTACATGAGACTCAGAATTGATTTCAACAGAGTTTGATTTTAGCATGCTGCTACGTTAACAACATGATATACAAAAGAGCATTAAAAAAAACAAATGTTACATAAAATACAACTAGTTTTTAGTTAAAGTGGTCATCGGATGCTAAGTTCACTTTTACATGTTGTTTGAACATTAATGTGTGTTGTCAGTGTATGTACAAATCTACCCTATAATGATAAAAATCCATGCAGTGGTTTTTAATTAATCTGTAAAAATAATATCCCCTTTTTCAAATCGAGCCATTCTCCGATGCCTGTCGATGTGCCGTCACACCCACAGAGGCCGCTCCCACGATAGTTGATTGACATGAGCGTCTTACCTCAGATCAGCTGTAACAGTCCGCCCACTTTTGTTTCGATGCCGGAGCAGGGATGTAAGTTAGACAAGAATATCTTTGATTGAGCGATTGAGATGTTGTGTTGCAGGATGTAATAATGAACATAGTGGTCGTCATTTACTCCCGACATCTGAGCCGCTGAAGATGCAGTGGATTACGTTTGTTTGTGAAGGGAATGCGCCTCCTGATCTACATATATCCGTCAATGTTCACGCAAATCATTCATGATCCAGCTTCACTTACAGCACAAGTGAGTATAAGGGGTTTTTATGAATCTTTGCGATCGCCTTTCCTAATAATGTGCTAGTTAGCAAGTTTAGCAGCTAAATGCGTCACTCCACAGAGAGAAGAGAGGGGCGGGGCGAGCAGAGCTCATTTGCATTTAAAGCAGCCTTGACCAGAATGAGATGATTTTTGCAGAGCTGATTTTGTCAAGGTAAAAAGGGTGTTGTTTTACACAACCATTGAGAATTTTTAACCAAAGTATATTAGAGACTTTTCATTAAGACACTAAAGAATCATATCAACTTGTGGAAAATGGGCATCCGATGACCCCTTTAAGCTCCACTTTATACATTAGTTTTCTTCTTCTTTTCCATTTTTTGCAATTTTGAATTTTGCGAAAAATCGACTTTTTCGAATTTGTCTTAGACTGATCCTAGACCTGTCTGATTTTCACCAAAATTGGCTCAGATCAACTTCGGAGTGTTCTGGTAAAAAAATATCAAAAGCCTTTTGATATAGCAAACCACTTTCATAAAGTGTAAACAAATTTCATGAAATTCATGCAAAAATGTATACGCTTTACCAGATTCTGACCAAACTTGGTGTGTGTTATAACACCTAAAAAATGACCCGAGGGCACATGTAGTTTCAGCACAGTGCCACCTACTGATCAACAGATTTAAAAATTTAACTTTTTTGTTGATAATTTCTGAATTGTATGACCAAAAATCGAAAAAGCAAAAAGGAGTGATTAGATTTGGAGTGGCATACCATATCGAACAATACCCAACTTTCCTATAGCGGCCATTGTGAGCATGGACCAGTTCAAACTTTGTAGTAAAATGCTGCAATTTTCACGCTTTAGCGTATTGTTATGAATCTTATAGAATTGCTTGCGAGAAAGTTATGAAATTTGGCACACTGATAGAGGACAGTCTCATCATTAACCACAGCAAATTTGGAGTCCCTAACTCAAACTCTCTAGCGCCACCAACAGGCCAAATTTGCATTCATGTTTCTGATGAAAAACTTCTGAACCGTAAAGTCTAAAAGCACAAGTCTTTTTTTCTTTGATTTTTTTAATCATGCCAAGTCCAAAAGTTTAATTTCTAAGCACCCTCTAGGATCGAGTTTGGGCACCCCTGTCTTAGACGGTTTGTCCTAGTTTCACCAAAATTGGCTCAAAAGATCTTTAGAGAATTCTGGCAAAAAGTTACCAAAAGCTTTTTGATATACCAAACCATTTTCGTAAACCGCATAAATGAATTTGAAACGTTTATGCAAAAATGGGCATGAGGCTATATTTCTGCAACACTTTAGTGGATTCTAAACTCAAACCTAGTGTGTGTTATAACAAGCATGACCTGGGGGCACAAGAGTAGTTTCAGCACAGCGCCACCTACTGGTCAAAATATATGAAAAAATGAACATTTCTGCACATAACTTCTGAACTTCTGTTTGACGAAAAAACAGAAGCATTGCTTGTCGGAAAGTTATGAAATTTGGCACACTGATAGAGGACAGTCTCTTCATTAACCACAGCAAATTTGGAGTCTCTAACTCAAACTCTCTAGCGCCACCAACAGACCAAATTTGCACTCATGTTTCTGCTAATAACTTTTGAACTGTAAGGTCTAAAAGCAAAATTATTTTTTCCTCTGATTCCTTTTATCATGCTAAGTCCAAAATGTAAATTTCTATGGTCAAGATTTTTCGCAATTTGGAATTTTCCAAAAAATCTACTTTTGTGAACTTGTCCTAGAAAGTTTGTTTGCTTTTCACCAAAACTGGCTCAGAACATCTTTAGAGCAACCTGGGAAACAGTTATCAAAAGCTTTTTGATATACCAAACCGTTTTCGTAAAGCATGTTAACGAATTTGATGAAGTTTATGTAAAAATGGACATGAGGCTATATCTCCGCAACGCTTTAGCGTATTCTGACCAAACTTGGTGTGTGGTATAACAAGCATGACCTGAGGGCACATGAGTAGCTTCAGCATAGTGGCATCAAAAGGTAATAATATATTAAAAAAAGGCTATTTCTTCTCATAACTTCTGAACAGTTTGACCAAAAAACAGAAGCGTGATCCCGTTAGATTTGGAGTGGCATACTGAATCAAACAATATCAAATTGTCTTATGCCAGCCATTTTGAGTGTGGACCATTTCGAATTTTGTAGTGAAATGCTGTATTTTTCAAACGCAAAGAGCACTTCTGGTGTGTGTCTATCAGTGTGATTCCACCTATCCGGGAAAAACAGGATGTCTGGTAACTCTATCCCTAACCCTTCAGGTGCTGAGGCCATTGTTTCTGATCGCTAGTTCGCGTTTTGGTAGCCTAACTTTCCATTGCGGCTGCCATATTGAGACAAGACATGCAAACGCCCCTTATCCAACTGCAACCTAATGACAGAGACGCACATTTTGAAAGAGGACATTAAGACTATAGGATGTATTTTGACCGGTAGACCTCAAATAACATTCTCCTCCGGTCTTGTCTTGTTAACGAAGATGCAGCATAAATTTTGTCTTACTTTTTATCATCAGAAATTCAGAACATCCTGTCTTAATCAGAAAAAATGTTCGTTACCAAATATTTTTTGTCACCGTCTTCGTTGACAAAATTACCACTGGACAGCTATATATATATATATAGCTGTCCATTATCTTGGAATGTATTCTGGGATTGTCTTCTCAACAATGCGATGCTTCTGTGTGCAAAAATTGAAGAGTGGTAGCAAGAGTTTTAACTGTTAAAATGGTCTTTTTAATCTTCTAAACATGTATAGCCTTGTTTAAAACATAGGTATGAAGAGTTTCCTTTTCTGCTGCATAATTTAAAAGCTTTAGCGCAGGTTATCCAGGTGCCATTAAGTGACTCTAGCTAATCCACTATACACTATGCAGATAGCACTTGAATCACCCACATATACGCCAAAGTGGACTTAGCATTTCAGCTTAGCCGGTTCGCTTATGACTCCTGAATAATCTGCCTCTTAAAGCCCACTCTTTAGATTTACATTTTCAAGTCTGAAATAACAAGAAAAACAAGAGCCAATAAAAAGTTTTCTTTTCAAACAGACATTTTAGCAGTGATGGCATTGCTATTACCATTTCTCATATTTAAAGTGACGGTTCAGCCGAAAATAACCTTAGCTACCAATACTTAGCAAATGCTTACAAAATCGTAGCATCCTGGCTAAAGCAGTTTAGGGGAGAGAGGGGACGAAAGTACCATTTTTCAGAAAAACATAATTTAAGAAGATATTGTTGTAGACAGAAATATAATTTTGCTGGGGCCTATAACTCAGAAGTGTGGTCTATTAATACCAGGTGGTATTTTGTACAAATATAGAAAGACTTTAGTATAATTTCACTTTGAACATAAGTTGCACATTGTTACATTCGACCCCGTTGGTTGGGACGAAAGTAACACAACAATACAAGCTAGATTTTTTTTGTATTACTCTTGTTTTTATGAAATATACATGACTATGACCTTGTTAATATGTAATGGCAAACATATTTTGTCCTTTATCTTTGCAAAAAAAATTACATTTTAATTTTCAATTTAAGTTTCATCAAATCTTTCAAACTTGAATTAAATTAAATCAGCATAATATAAATTTCTCAATATAATAACAGTAGGCCTATTCATGTTTCCATCCAGTTGTTTGTATGCATAAATTCAAAACACTGCAAATTCATAGGTGGAGGTGGAAAAGCTAAGGTATGGCTAAAACCTAAATATGACAAAGGTAAATGCGATGTAGCAACAGCCCTGATACTGATATTCCTGACAGATAGGCCTATGTCAGGAATGAACATCTGACTGAAGCAGACCTCTGTCTGTCTTTCTGACCCTCACTCTTGGCATATTCTTTTGATATAATACGACCTAAACATGTTATATAAATGATGCAAGACACAGAAAGTCACCACATCAGCATGCAGCAGGACAAAATAAACATCTGTTGTCACTGTAGGGGGACAAAAGTAACAAGTGTTACTTTTGTCCCGACAGGAACTCCTTACATTTAAACATGATTTACTATTATACTGAAAAACTCTAAAAATACAAATTTCAGGATGTGTTACAGCACTGAATAAGCTGTAGATTGACAATTACTGTGACACAAAATGAGAGACACAACACAACTAATTTGAAAAAATTACTTACTGTACTCGAAAACTGCTTTCCAGACCTAACCATGAGAAACGATGACGAAATCACATGATATTTCTCAGCTCAGTCAAGGGTTGCATGCTGAATGTGCTGTCGTAGCTTGGAAAGGAAATGTAGTCAGAACTCTGAGAAAATCGCTTTGACCGCTTTTACTTTTATTTTAAACTCGCTTTTACTTTCGTCCCGCGTTACTTTCGTCCCCGCTCTCCCCTAACTCATGCAAAAACTCACACATTTTCTTAGAAACCATGTAAAATGTAGTTGTTCATGTATTTTTTAAGCTCTTTTATTGATGCATAAATGTTATGCATGACCAGTGTTGGGGATAACGCATTACAAGTAACGCAAGTTACGTAATAATAATATTATTATACTTTTTTCAAGTAACTAGTAAAGTAATGCATTACTTTTGAATTTCTAAGAAAATATCTGAGTTATTAATTATTATATTAGTAATATCTCACTTTTTCAAATAAGTAACGGCAGTTACTTTTTCCCCATTTATTGATCGACAAGTCTCCTTTTGGGAAATTGGGAGTAAACATGATGTTACTGAATTCTAGACTAAATGTGAACATGCATTAATTCATCTCTCTGATGAAAAAACAGATTCAATATTCTTCAAAATGAATAAAAACAGTGAAATGCAAATTCAGAATATGAGCAACCCTGCAATAATTAAATATGTTAAATAAAACAAATATCCTTTATGTATTTAATGCCATTTTATTAACCAGTGTCTTTGCTGCTGACCTTCGATGACGCAATTCAACCGTACTAATAAGCAAAAATTACTTTAGATAAACTAACATTTGTGCTTCATTTTTTTTTTTTATAGCTGAAGAGTGATCTTCTCCTGCATAAATGTACTTTTCTTTCAACCTGAGGTGAATTCATTTCACTTTTGGTGTAAAAGGGCTTTTAAATTAGAATTGTTTTATATTAAAAACAAAGAAGCAAACCCTGCCCAGATTTAAAAAGTAACGCAAAAGTAACATAACACATTACTTTCCAAAGAAAGTAACTAAGTAACGTAATTAGTTACTTTTTCAGGGAGTAACGGAAATTTGTAATGCATTACTTTTAAAAGTAATTTTCCCCAACACTGTGCATGACTGTTTTCCATTCCGTTTTCAAACTAGCTGCTAAAACACGGCTATGACACCAAAACAGACATTTTAATGCACTAAAAACATTCACTTTTGCGACTCAAGTGCCACAAAATGCCTTCAATAGGACATTGTGGTTAAGCAGAATCCGTAATGATTTAAAATAAGTCAATAAACAGTCATAAGCACGCATTATGTGTGTACACAGCGGTTTTCATGCTCCAGTTCGCTACGCTAGGAAGATACTGGATAACTACTCATTAAAAGTCTCTCAGGAGGTTGAAACTACAGCAATTACTGGACGTAACAGAGAGAAAAGTAAAAGTTACAGAGCAGCTTTGTGAACCGGAAAGCAAATACATTTCCGAAAAGTGGCATTGCGCAATATTTGCTTCGCTTAGAACAATAAATATGAAGTCAGGTCTTGTAAAAACTACTTTAGCCCTCGCTCATATGGGAGCAATAATATATCACAAGCAATAAAAGCAGCTTCACATCAAGCGCTGCTTTTTAACAAGTGTTTAATTTCTTATTCTTCCTCTGCTCCTTCCCGGTAACGCCGGTTGTTTTAACAAGCCCGCAGCAGTCAGGGCACATTAGCGTCAGAGCGAAAGCAGCACCCGGAGGATTCTGCGGGACTGGGAAATCTCTCATTAAAAGTGCAGCCAGAAAGAGGAACTCCCACTGCGGGACCGCAGACGGGGAGGGCGGACTTGAGACCACTCATCTTTCAGATTTAGCCCAAATATAACATGAGAATTTCGAGAGAGCACCATTATAGCTTCATAATCATACTTATGATGCAAAAGTAGAGCAAAGTGTAACTTTTATAGGCTGTGACCTGGGTTATTGACAATGGTTAGTTTAAATGAGTTTTGTACTTATGAGACGAGGTTGATGAAAGGTTCAAGAAAACTAATGCGACGCTCAATTCTCATTGGTCATAAATTACTTATGATTATCGACTCCGGCTCAGAATTACATCCAGTGTCTTTGTCTCTAGCATTTGAGGTCGAGCGCAGAGCTTTTTACTCCTTTATCATGTTAAAATGCTTTTTTTGGAGGTGAATTCTAGCATTTCATCAGATATCCGGTTGTAATAATGAGAACTATGAGCAAGAGGTTATTTGTAAGGGCAAAATCCTTCAGACATAAAAAAAAGATCAGTTCTGGTCATATATTCTGTCCTCCCTAGTGTGAATTCAGAGATGCATCATAAAAATAGAGATGGTATGATACAGTCTCTGACTCAGTTGGCTGAGTAACGGCTTATAATCGCATATCAGTGTCATAGTTCAGTGTATCTCGCCTCTACTGTCTGGAAACTCCCCCACATTCTTGTCACTTTTTAAAAATCATAAAAACTTAATGCATGTATAGTTATAGTGTACATAAAGTACTACATAGAGTACATAAGTAGAAAATTAAAAAATCAACTAATATGTTACAGAAACTAAATACAAATAAATAAACAAATAAATAAATGTAACAATAATCACAGAAAATTCTAATTAATACAGGAAAAACATAAAAAGTTAATTTAGGATTATTAAATGAAATGTATTTGTTTTATCAAGTCATTTATTCCTTTATTTATTTGTCATTATATTTATCACCTGATATGATACCGAATGAATGAATGAATGAATGAATGAATGAATAAAAAGGTGAAATGAATAATAATAACAGTAATTACAGAAAATAAGTAATAAAGGAAAAAGTCACACAAAAGTCAGTTGAGGACTATCAAATGAATTGTATTATCAAATAATTTATTCATTTTTTTTGTCACTACATTTATCAACTAACATGATACAGAAATTAAATACTAATAAATAAATAAAAGGAGGTAAAACTAATAAAAATAAAGGGTAACAATAATTACAGAAAATAATTAATAAAGGAAAAATTCACACAAAAGTCAGTTTAGGATTATTAAATTAATTGTAATATCAAATAATTTATTCCTTTATTTTTTGTCACTACATTTATCAATTATACAGAAATAAAAAAAAATAAAAAATAAAAATAAAAATTATATATATATATATACATACATATATAAAAAATAAAGGTAACAATAATTACAGAAACTAAATAAAGGAAAAAATAACACAAAAATTTAATTTAGGATTAATAAATGAATTGTATTTGTTTTATGAAATAATTTATTTCTTTATTTATTTGTTATTTCATTTATCAGCTAATATGATACATAAATACAAACAAACAAATAAATACATAAGTAAAATGAATTTTTAAAAACAGGTAAAATGAATAAAAATAAAGGCAACAATAATTACAGAAAATAATGTAAAAGTAATTCAAAAGTTAATTTAGGATTATTCAATGAATTGCATTTGTTTTATGAAGTAATTTTTTCATTTATTTATTTGTCATTGGACTTATCAACTAACATGACGCAGAAATTAAATAAATAAATAAAAACAGATAAAAATAAAGGTAACAATAATTACAAAAAATAATAATAAAGGAAAAAGTAATACAAGTTAATTTAGGATTATTAAATCAATTGTATTTGTTTTATCAAGTCATTTATTCCTTTATTTATTTGTCATTACATTTATCAACTAATATCACAAATAAATAAATAAATAAAAAGGTAACAATAATTACAAAAAATAATTAATAAAGGAAAATTAATACAAAAGTTAAATTAGGATTATTAAATAAATTGTAACTTCTTTTATCAAGTCATTTGTTACTTTATTTATTTGTCATTACATTTATCAAGTATTATGATACAGAATTTAATTACAAATAAATAAATAATTTTAATTTTTCTAAATATTTCTATAAATACATTTTAGGTTTTTTAATTTGGTTCTCTGTATGCTTTTAGGTTATTTTTGTGTTAATACTTCTTGTGGTGTAAAATATGGTGCATCTTGATGCACTGCACTAGATTTGACACCACTGAAGTCAAATGGCGTTTATTCACACGTGTCTCATCATTAACAAACAAAAAGGTGCAATCTGTCTTTAAAGGAGAAGTCCGCTTCCAGAACAACAATTTACAGATAATTTACTCACACCCTTGTCATCCAAGATGTTCATGTCTTTCTTTCTTCAGTCGTAAAGAAATTATGGTTTTTGAGAAAAAACATTTCAGGACTTTTCTCCATATAATGGACTTCGTTGGTGCCCTGATTTTGAACTTCCAAAATGTAGTTTAAATGCAGCTTCAAAGGGCTCTAAACGATCCCAGCTGAGGAAGAAGGGTCTTAACTAGTGAAATGATCTGTCATTTTTTTCGGAAAATAAAAATTTGTATACTTTTTAAGCACAAAAGCTCGTGTAGCACAGGTTCTGGGATGCGCGTTCCTGAATGATTCGTTCATTTTGAACAAATCTGTAATGTGACTCGGGAAGAACGAGTCGTCTCGGCGAGTGATTCGTTCAGTCGCGCATGCGCAACATCCTGTTAGGTTTTGTACTGGAATTTGTTCACCTGTTTCGAGTCTTCAGGTTTTTTGAGTCGTTCGTTCATCTTATGGGGCTGTCACGTGATGAACGAACGACTCGAACCCGAAAACTTGTCAGATAAGAGGTGAGGTGAGCTAATCATAGACTAAAGACCCAGGTCATCAATGAATTCATCTTTTCTGTTTCTTACAGCATTACAGTTTTGTCTTGTTTGTAGTGTGATCAACGTTTGTGTAAGCAGTAGATGTGTTAGAGAAGTGACACGTAACATTTTAATTCTATTTTGCTAAAATGAACGAAATGACTCGAAAAAAGATTCGTTAATTTTGCTGAACGAGACTCAAAGGTCTGAGTCGGTAAAATGATCCGAACTTCCCATCACTACTATGAATCACGTCTAAGTTCATTGTCTGTGTACTCAGGCTAAAAAAGGCAAAAAACTCCATCTTATTTTCTTACAACTTCAGAATCGTCCGACATTGTAGCTTTTTGTTTGTAAACAGCGTTTGACTTACTTGCACTTTGTTAGTTTTGCGTGTTTGCTTTGTAAACACTGGGTCTGTGGTTCCGCCTACGTTCAGTGTGACCTTTTGACCTGATTCAATAGTATGTGAACGTGCATCCCAGAGCCTGTGCTACACAAGCTTTTGTGCTTAAAAAGTATACAAATTTTTATTTTTCAAAAAAAATGACCAATCATTTCGCTAGATAAGACTCTTCATCCTCGGCTGGGATCATTTAGAGCCCTTTGAAGCTGCATTTAAGCTACATTTTGGAAGTTCAAAATCAGGGCACCAATGAAGTCCATTATATGGAGAAAAATCCTGAAATGTTTTCCTCAAAAACCATAATTTCTTTACGACTGAAGACAGAAATACATGAACATCTTGGATGACAAGAGGGTGAGTAAATTATTTGTGAATTGTTGTTCTGGAAGTGGAGTTCTTCTTTAAAGTGTTACAACTGAATCTATTCAAATGCAAATGAGCTAAAGCGGACGGCAAGATCCAAATTGGTATTAATGTTAGAAAGTCATACAGGTCTGACAACATGAGCGTAAAGAAATGATGCCAGAACTGTAATTTTGGTCATCTTTTTACAGCATCTCACTGAGAGCATCTGGCAGTCAGTTTCGTTCTCTCTACAGGACATCAATAGCAAGATCCTCCTCTCGGTTTGCCTGTCACAGTCCCAGAGATCACAGCTCCTGCTCTGCCCCGGCCAGGAGCATCCACACAAGACTGGATTACAGTATAAACCGCTCTTTGTTCTTCTTCTGTAAATAATAGTCTTGTTTCCATCCCGTCAACTCCCTCCCCCTCTTGTTTTCTCAGTCTTTTGGCTCCGAGAGCCCAGGTTTGTGTAGCAGCTTTCGATTTGCCCCGCGACTGGCCTTCCCCTTCCCCCTCTGCCTCAAAGCCAGATGCAGATGAAAAATTTATGGCAAAGTGCCTTGAAAAAGCCCCCTTCCAATCTATTTGAAGTGAAGCTCTTCCTCTGAAGTTGCCCTCTCTGATGACGGCCATCTTTGCGCCTGTTTTCGACCCTCCGCGTGTCAGTTTATCACTGATAAAAGCCAAGTAGAGTCGTCCACCTGGTGTAATTAGAGTATTGATCCAATTGACTATTGATCAGAGGTCTTTTCAATCAAGTCAGTCGTCCGTATCAGTTTCATAATTAGCGATGAATCGAATCCCCAAGTAAATTTACATAGATAACCCTAAGATCGCGGCCCGCCGCATTTCCCCGCAAGGTCAGACGGAACGATCTGGATTTATTATTCATAAGCATCTCATTATTTGGGCTTCAGATCAAAAGGTAGAGAAACATTAGCACAGTGTCTACGTCTCTCTCTCTCTCTGGGAAAAGCCTCCAGCTACTCAAATGGAGAACAACAGCGAGATGGATTTACAATTCAACCTCTCATAGTAAATCGACAGCACTCCAGGCGTTTAACACACCACTCACAGAGCGTTTCTGCATGTAATGGCATGTAATTTTGTTTAAAACTATTAAAAAACGGTAAAATGTGGATATCCTGTGATCTAGTGTTTGGAAAGGCTTCTAAAATCCTTTATGAAATAACATTATCATAGGATGATATTTATTTAAAGAGCTGTGCTGTAAGATATTGCATTAAAAAAAAATTGGTATAGAGTCACATTTTTTTTTGCCTTCAGCACTAACATATATATATATATATATATATATATGATAAATGTATGCTATTTTATCTTTTTAGATGTAAAAAAAAATAATAATGAAATGTCACATTATATCTAGACCTATTTTTTTTTTGTCTGCTGCACTATATTATGACAAATTTATGTTTTTCCTTTCATTTTTAGGTTATATATATATATATATATATATTTAAAAAAAAATGTTGTCTGCAGCAATATCATATATATTATGACAAATTTATGTTTTCCTTTTATTTTAGGTGAAATAAATAAATAAATAAATAGCCCTAAAATTAAAAAAAAAAAAAAAATATATATATATATATATATATATATTGTCTGCAGCATATATATTATGATTAGGGCTGTCAGTTTAACGCATTAACTTATTTTAATTGCGTTAATTTTTATAACTTACTAATTATTTTAATGCAGTTAACGCACTGGCCCTGCCCCCAGACCTGTATGTCATCTTATATTTCATATAGTTGACTGCTGACAAATATGACGCAGGTACATTTATACTTGTGGACTGCAGCTATCATATGTATTATGATAAATGCATGTTGTTCTTTCCATTTTTAGGTTTAAAAAAAAAAAAAAAAAGTTTAAGACGCATTACATGCAGACCTAAAATTGGAATAAAATAAAATATAAAATAAAATAAAATATTTTATGATTTTTTTTTGTCTGCAGCACTATCACATATATTATAATAACACATTACATGCAGACCTAAAATTGGAATAAAATAAAATATAAAATAAAATAAAATATTTTATGATTTTTTTTTGTCTGCAGCACTATCACATATATTATAATAACACATTACATGCAGACCTAAAATTGGAATAAAATAAAATATAAAATAAAATAAAATATTTTATGATTTTTTTTGTCTGCAGCACTATCACATATATTATAATAAATGTATGTTTTTTTGTTTTTTTTTATCATTTTTAGGTGCTTGAAAAGTAAAAGAAGTTACATTACATCTAGTCATATATATTATGATAAATGTATGTTGTGCTTTCCATTTCACATTACATGCAGACCTAAAATTGGATAAAATTTTATAAAATAAAATAAAATAAAATAAAAGAGTCACTTTACATCAAGACCTAAAACTGGGACAACAACAACAAAACAAAATGAATTTATGATATTTTTTTTTTGTCTGCAGCACTATCATATATATTATAATAAATGTATGTTTTTCTTTACATTTTTAGGAGTAAAAAAAAAAAAAAAGAATGATGAATAAATACATTTTTCTGTCTATTTTTAGGTTAAATAAATAAATAAATAAAAGGAGTCACATTACACCTAGACCTCAATTTGGAACAAAAGAAAAATAATAATAATTTATGATATTTTTTGTCTGCAGCACTATCATATATAGTATTATCAATTTATGTTTTTCCTTTCATTTTTATGAGTACACCAAATAAATAAATAAATAAAACGTGTCACATTACATCTAGACCTAAAATTGGAACAAAAAAATAATAATATTAATTTGATATTTTTTTGTCTGCAGCTATCATATATATTATGATAAATTTACGTTTATCCATCCATTTTTAGGTGAAATAAACAAACAAACAAATAAAGGAGTCATATTACATCTAGATATCGGAGGGAAAATATATATATGTATTTATTTATTTGTCTGCAAAGAATTTTAGGTGAAATAAATAAATAAATAAATAAATAAATAAATAAATAAATGCAGTCACATTACATCTAAACCTAAAATTGGAAAAAACAAAATTAATGGATGATATTTTTGTCTGCAGCACTACCATATATATTATGGCAACTTTATGTTTTTCCTTCCATTTTAGGTAAATAAGACAACTCATATTCAAAACAGCAATATTAGAATTTTATTTCTTACTAAAATATATAATAACATCCAAGTTTCGAGTCAGTACATTTTTTCTTTTAAAGAATTATTACTTTTATTCAGAAATGGCACATTAAATTGATCAAAAGTCAATTCAAAAGTGACTTTTTAGCTTTCTATTCAACAAAAAATCCAGTAAAAAAGTTATCAGTTTTCACAAAACAAATAAAAAAAACGAAGCACCATTTTTAACATTCATAATAATAGAAGTGTTTTTTAGCAACAATTCAGCATATTGATTTCTGAAGGATCATGTGACACTAAAGACTGGAGTAACGATGCAAAAAATTCTGCTTTGCGTCACAGGAATAATATCTTTTAAAATATATTCAAATAGAAAACAGTTATTTTAAATTAATATTTCACTATTTTTATAGTATTTTTAAATGTATTAAATCAGACAATTTGCCTGAAAAAGCAACAGTTAGAGCACAGATCAGATGATTTCATAAAACACAACCTGAAGGCTAAATACATGTCTGTGTCAGATGGTTTCGTCTAGTTCACTGTGAATCATTCATGTGTGTTCGCTCACACACATGTAGACGCCGGAGCATCTCTTTCATGAATTCATGTGTCCATTCTGCCATGTAAATATTGCCCAACGTAGCATGAAGCTTCACTCACACCAGACGCTAAGAGCACCATTACACAGATCACTCGTGGAGCCGGAGGTCAGGCTCATCTCAACACAACCTCAGCCAACATGCTTCAAAAAGCAAAAACAATTACACCTAAATCACCATCAACTGGCAGTTCAGCAAATCGCTCATGCGCTGAACAACACAACGGTGTTTCAGAGGTTCAGACGGACCAGCATAAGTTTGTGTGTTTAGTGTAAGAGATGAGGCTTTCCTCAGATAAAATGTATCTGTATTACTAAACAAAACATCATTCACAAAGAGGCGGGGAACGTAAGGGCTCATCAGCCAATCAGGTGCGAGGAATTTCATCCAGGTTATTCAAAGGTCAACAAGTTGAGTCCAGCAGTTTTACTACCTTCCCCTAATAAAAATGTGGCAGTAAATGTGGTAGAGTGAGTTACCATGGTATATTCACTAGACAATAGACTTTAATTTTATTATAATGTGCCAAAAACCTTGGTATTGGCATACGTGTTAAAAAAAAAAAAAAAAAAAAAAAGTAATTTATTGTACTTTAACTATTATTATTATTTCTTCTTCTTTTTCTTCTTTTTCTTTCTTCTTATCATAATTATTATTAATATGGTATTACCAACTGAATATGGTATTACAATAATACTTATTACTATGGGGAAAAATGCCATCTGAAAACATGGTATTACCATGGTATCATATTAAAAGCATAATATTAACTATAAACATAGTACCATGTTGTAATGAATAGTTTCATGTAAAAAAAAAATAATAATAATAAAAAAATAAAATAAAATAAAATAAAATAAAATAAATCATGGTATTGTTGGTATGTAATGAATATAATGTATGTCAAAACAAAACAAAACCAAAAAATAAAATTAAATAAAAAATAATAATAATAATAATAATAAAATAAAATAAAATAAAACCCAAAATAAAATAAAATGCATGGGATTATTGGGGGTAAAATAGCAGATAACAATATCCAAATTAATGTGGTACAATCATAAAAACAGTCCAAATAGTTGTTTTTCATGACAACATTTTACAAAAAAATTGTATAACCATGGTATTATATTAAAAACATAGTATCACCATGTTGTAATGAATATTTTCATGACAAAACAAAAATAAATAATATAAAATAAGACAAAAATGAAATAAATTAAAATAAAATAAAATAAACAATCATGGTATTGTTGGTATGTAATGAATATAATATATGTCAAAACAAAACAAAACCCAAAATAAAATAAAATAAACAATCATGGTATTGTTGGTATGTAATGAATATAATATATGTCAAAACAAAACAAAACAAAATAAAATAAAATAAAATAAACAATCATGGTATTGTTGGTATGTAATGAATATAATATATGTCAAAACAAAACAAAACCCAAAATAAAATAAAATAAACAATCATGGTATTGTTGGTATGTAATGAATATAATATATGTCAAAACAAAACAAAACAAAACCCAAAATAAAATAAAATAAACAATCATGGTATTGTTGGTATGTAATGAATATAATATATGTCAAAACAAAACAAAACAAAATAAAATAAAATAAACAATCATGGTATTGTTGGTATGTAATGAATATAATATGTGTCAAAACAAAACAAAACAAAATAAAATAAAATAAAATAAAATAAAATAAAATAAAATAAAATAAAATAAAATAAAACAAAAAATAAAATGCATGGTATTGTTTGGGGGAAAATGACAGATTACAATATCCAAATTAATGTGGTACTATCATAAAAACAGTCCAAATAGTGGTTTTTCATGGCACCATTTAAAAAAAATTGGTATTACCATGGTACTGCATTAAAAACATAGTGTTACCATGTTGTAATGAATGTCAAAAAATAAATAGAATAATAAAATTAAATTAAAAATAAATCTAATAAAATGGTATTACCATGGTATTATTTTAAAAACATAGCATTAACATATTGTAATGAACAACACGAAACAAAAACTAAAAATAAAACACAAAAATTAAACATGGTATTACCATGGTATTATATCTAAAAAAAAAAAAAAAAAGCAGTATTACCATGATTTTTTTTTTTTTTACAGTCTTGTCTGCAAAATAAATACACAAAGAAAGAATGGTCATCATGGATATGGGAATGAATGAATGAATGAATGATCATGGTATTACCATGATACATTGTTCAAATTAGCTACAAAATAGTATTATCATGGTATCATTAAAAAGAAAAATGTTATTAGCATGGTATCATATTAAACAAGAAAGTATTACCATAAAACAATGTCCAAATAAATACAGTATTAATTTTATGACACCATTTTTAAAAAGACAATGGTATTTTGATTGTACCATGTCCAAAAACAAAACAGTACTACCATGGTTCTTTTTCACTAGTTCTAATTTATTTTTTTAGTCCTTTACTTGTTACAAGAAACAACTGTTCACACAAATCTAATAGACTTTAATACATAGAGCTCAATTATTCATGAGCAGCTTGTTAATTATTCTATATACGGTTAGGCAGATGGCATCTCCAACAGAGCAAAACTCATTAGGACAAACACGAAAACCTGACACTGATGCTGACCTGTTGTCAGATCTTACGAACGATGCTTTAACTTACACAAACATGTTTTGAGGTGGCCTACATTTCATCTTACCAAAACACACAATTATGAGAAACAAAGATTGCTTATTCTGTGACATTCATCATCCGTGTGGAAAGGAAAGGAGTAACAGGTACGACTCGTGTGGTGTAATTATGGGATGTTGTTACTCACGCAATAACAAAAGCAGCGGGACGCCTCCGTCACTCTGATAGGGCGGATTGATGGCTCAGTGGCTCCACCCCTAGGCGGGGCACATGGAAATCAGGCGGTAAGGAGTGTATACACCCATCCTAGGTGTATATGACTTTCTTCATTCAGATGAGTACAATCGGAGTAACATTAAAAAATGTCCTGCCTCTTCCAAGCTTTATAGTAGCAGCAGTGTTAATTATGACAGCAAATTTTGATTTAGTCTTAGTCATAGTCTTTTGACTAAAATGCCATTTAGTTTCAGTCATATTTTGGTCATCTCAATTGTTTAAGTTTTAGTCTAGTTTTAGTCTAAAATCTAATATGTTTAGTTACAGTGTAATGCATTTATTAAGCATTTCTCAAAAATGGCCAAACTCATTTTATAGGTTTGATATTAAGGTTTTATCATGATAGACACAGATTTAATTCTTAAATTTCGATTCATTAAAATAAATCCCACCTACAGAAATTCAAATATGTCAAATTGGCATAACTTTCGCAATGCAGCGCGGACAGCCGCTTCAGGGATGCTTTAATGAGCCACGGAGTGGTGGGTCTAAACACAAGCATTGACTAGAGTGGCCGCGATCAGCTCCGGTGGCCGTGTCAGTGCCCTAACACGCCGCAGACGTGTGCAGTGTGGGGTAAGACATTTATTCTTTATACGGTGTAGATAACGTTAGCTTCACTCATAATGCAAGTCTTTTTTAAAATGCATAAACTTGCACTAGACTAGACTAGGCTAAACAATGATGACGATGACGATGACAATGACGTTAAAGTTCATGTTTTTGCTCGTTTTCTATAGCTGCTTTTTGAATCAGGAAATGTAAGCATTATAATTAGTAACTTACAATGTTTTTATTCAATTGTTGTCATGCTAAATACAAATTAAGTCATATTAAAAATATTAGGCTGCTTTTAGCCTTATGCTGGAGCTGGTTTCAGGCAATGAAACCAAGTATGTTTATAATTGAATAAATTTGCACGATAATATCATGTATCGTGATCTCGCAGGCTGATGATAGGACCCAACACTACTGTAGCGTATTATTTACTCACCCTCCATGCATCCTAGGTGTATATGACTTCCTTCTTTCAGACGAATGCAATCAGAGTTATATTAAAATTTATCCTGGCACTCCCAAGCTTTAGAATGGCATAGACGGGTGTTTCTCTTCATCAGTCGAAAATAAGTCCAATAAAGTGCATCCATCCATAATAAAAAGTGCCTCACACGGTCGGTCAATAAAGGCCTCCTGTAGTGAATGGATGCATTTTTGTTAGAAAAATATCCATATTTAAAGCATAAGAATCAACAGTAACAGTTGTACACTGAACTTGCTGCTTTGGTAAGAGGCGTGGCAGTACTGAAACACCATCTAAGCTGTTCGCCAATCACAAATGACAAAAACGAAAAAACAACAAAAATTCAACAATCAACTCTGAATGGCAGTTAATAGGTGTTGAAATTTTGAAGCCCAAAAAAGTGTGTCCATCCATCATAAAAAGTGCTCCACACGGCTCCAGGGGTTAATAAAGGCCTACTGTAGTGAATCAATGTGTTTGTGTAAGAAAAATATCTATATTTAAAACTTGATAAACCGTAATCTCTAGCTTCACGAGAGAGTGGCGTTCCAGCGGATGACCGAGGACGTAGGCAAACGCGTGACAAATGCGGTCACAAATTAGAAGTACGAAATGAGAATTTGTACACTGTAATAAGTTTTCTCCAGTTTCCACTGAAAAACTTAAGTTTAGCAGCTGCTTTACAATTTTAAGTTAAATCATTACAATAATTTGTAATGATTTAACTATTTTGTAGTTGTAATTTAACTCATTACAATAGAATTGTACTTTTAAGTTGATTTAACTTGTGAGTTGAAATGACTTGTACTTTTAAGTTGATTTAACTTAAAATTTTAATGCAAATGTAAAGAAAGTGCAAAGAAAAATGACGGAGGATTTCAATTTAAGCAAGGAGGAGACTGATTCTCCTTTGCTGTAAACAAAAGAGATTATGATTTATAAAGTTTTAAATATGGATATTTTTCTTGCACAAATACATCGATTCACTTCAGAAGGCCTTTATTAACCCCTGAACTGTAAAAAAAAAAAAGAAAAAAAAAAGAAAAATTGGATTAACCTAAAATAATTTGTTACCCTGCTGCCTTAAAATGTTAAGTTCAGTCAATTCAAATATGCTTATTAAACTTTTAAGACATGTTAAGTTGTAATAAGTCACAACTTAGATATTTAAGTTGACTAAACTAAAAATTTGGCTTGTTAAACTTAAAAGCTAGACTTGTTACACAGCTGCCTTATAATTTTAAGTTGAATAAACTCAAATATATAAGTTGTCTCTTAGTACAACTTAACATTGCAAGTTGTCTAAACTTTTTTGAGTTGACTGAACTTAAACTTTAAAGGCAGTCAGGTAACAAATTATTTTAAGTTGATTCAACAAATTGTTTTTTACAATGTGAAGTTTTTATGATGGATGGATGCACTTTATTGGGCTTCAAAATTTCAACACCCATTCACTGTCATTATAAAGCCTGGAAGAGCCAAAACATTATTATATAACTCCGATTGCAATCGCCTAAAAAAGAAAGAAAGTCATATACATCTAGGATGGCTTGAGAGTGAGTGAATTACAGGGTAATTTTAATTTCTGGGTGAACTATTCCTTTAAGTTCATCCTTTAGCTGATTTATTGCTCACCAGACTGAATTAAAGTACACACCTTTTCCTCAACTCGCACCTGCTTTTAGGGATGGAATACACACCGAAGCTTAATACTTAGGGTTAGGGGTTTGAACAAAGCAAGCACCGCTAATTATGCTAAACCAAGGTTTCTTTGTACAAAGAATAACAAGGAGACCTTGGCTAAGTGAGAGCCGATCCATCCAATCATAACGGTTCCTAAGCAACAGGTAATTCACAATAGACGCAGCTGTAGTTTAAATGGCTATTCACAGCGGGAGCCAAACGCAACTCCTCTGGAAGTCAATCTACTGCTGCATCACACCGCAACCTTGAAGCATTTCACATTGTTCACAGGACTGGGCTGATGGCTACCGCTTTCAACTGAAATAAAAGACAAGAAAAAGTCACTGTGTCTAGATAATGAAACCACATCTCTTGCATTTGATTCCACGCTTTTCATGCACAAATCAATCAAGGTTTTTTCAGGCCTGCATCGATTTTTCATCTTCTTATGAAGTAAGCTTCTTAAACGTAGACGCTACAGCAGCGCTAAAGCACAACAGTATCAGTAAGCCGGCCTGGTGCACTGTGATGTTGTTTGCAACTGAACAAGAGCTGCATTCAGAGGTGCTCAAGCTGAATGCTTAAAATGCTTAAAGTCAGATGAGGTATTTCTGCAGCTGAACTTTCGCTTTTGCGTCATAAAATCGCTGCCTGGGTAAACCATCATACTCACTGGTCATGTGACATCTAATGGAATGTTGAGTTTTACTAAATTGCGCATATAATTGTTGAATTCTTGATTCTGGTTGGCTGATGTCACTTCAGCACATTCTTTAGAGCCAGTAATGAAAGATGTAAATGGTAAAGAAAGGAAGAAGTTCTACCAGAGTGTTTTATGAGCAAAAACCTGAAAAATCTCTCTTTAAAAAAAAAAAAAAAAAGCCTAATGATTCCTGACTGTTGAATTATTGAAAAATTAATGCACTACTTTACATATTGGCCACCATGTCACCCTGGGTGAATGAAAACATTTTTAATAATTCAATGCTCTGTTGTCATTTATTCCTTTTTTAATATTAATATTGGGACAATTATATTAATCTCTCAAGTTATACATATAATATATTCTGTAGATGTCTGATTAATGGGAAAAGTACCTCAATTAAGGCTGTAGTATATGACACATCATTTGTGACCCTGGACCACAAAACCACGTAAGTGTAAATTTCTCAAAATTGAGATTTATACATCATCTGAAAGCTGAATAAATACGTTTTCCGTTGATGTATGGTTTGTTTGGACAATATTTGGCCGAGATACAACTATCTGGAATCTGGATATAAAATCTGGAATCTGAGGGTGCAAAAAAATCTAATCTAAATACTGAGAAATTCGCCTTTAAAGTTGTCCAAATGAAGTTCATAGCAATGCAAATTACGAATCAAAAATTAAGCTTTGATATATTTGCAGTGGGAAATTTACAAAATATCTTCATGGAACATGATCTTTACATAATATCCTAATGATTTTTGGCATAAAAGGAAAATTTGACCCAGAAATTTTTACAGTCGTTTACAACGACTTAATTACTAAATTTAAATAAATGCATTTATGTTTTTGTTTATTGATGTACTACTATAGTTTTTGTTAAGATTCTTCTTCTTTTTTTTGTTCTATTTTAATTTTAGTTTGTTTCAGTAATTTTTTGTAATTCATGTTTTAATTTTTTGTTTTCTTTTATATACTACCAAGTTTTTGAACACTAAGATTTTTAATGTTTTTTAAAGAAGTCTCTTCTGTACACAAAGCCTGCATTTATTTGATCCAAATACAACAAAAACAGTAACATTTTAAAATATTTTTATTATTTAAAAGAACTGTTTTATTTGGAATATATTTTAAAATGTAATTTATTTATGTGATTTCAAACCTGAATTTTTAGCATCATTACTCCAGTCACATAATCCTTCAGAAATCATTCAATATTCTGATTTGCTACTCAAAAACATTAATTATTAATTTTTTCTCTGTTCATTTTTTGAGGAATAGAAAGTTCAGATGAACAGCATTTTTCTGAAATAGAAATCTTTTGTAACATTATTATTAATTTCTATAATTTCTTTCCCCAAAATTAATAAATAAATAAATAAATAATGCTGACTCCAAACTTTTGAATAGTTTAGTGTATAATGTTACAAAAGCTTTTTATTTCAGATAAATGCTGATCTTTGGATCTTTCTATTCATCAAAGAAACCTGAAAAACATATTTTTTTTAAATATTGATGATGATAATAATAATAATAATAATAATAATAATAATAATAATAACAATAATAATAATAATAATAATAATAATTAATATTTCTTGAGCAACAAATCAGTCTGGAGTAATCATGCTAAAAAAGTAGCTTTGAAATCACAGGAATAAATTTCATTTTAAAATATATTCAAATAGAAAGCAGTTATTTTAAATAGTAAAAATATTTCACAATTTTACTGCTTTTGCTGTATTTTGGATCAAATGCAGGTTTGGTGAGCAGAAAAGACTTCTTTAAAAAATATTAAAAATCTTACTGTTCAAAAACTTCTGACTGGTTGTATATAGTTATTCTAGCTAAACTAAAAAAAAAATGGAAAATAGCTGAAATAAAATAAATGAAGCATTTTATGATGCTTAATATTACACTTGAAATTATATATACATATATATATATATATATATATATATATATATATATATATATATATATTTTTTTTTTTTTTTTTCAAGGTGATTTTTAAGAGTAAATTTCTATACATACACATACTTGGCTTGTTTACATAAAACAACACTGACCTTTTTCCACCAATTATTGCCTATAAATAAATAAATAAATAAATAAATAAATAAATAAAAAGCTTAGTGGAGAATACTATCACACAATATGGGGTAAGTTGTCACAATGGAAACCTATTGTTTAATGGCCAATTTAAACATTAAAATTGAGGGGTTAACAGTTTAACAATAAAAATGCATAATTATTCACAGACAAGCCCAATATTTAAAGAAAAAAAATCTATTTTGGTCAAATTAAATTGTAATTAGTAAACCGTATAAAAATTAACACAGTTTTGTCTAGATATTTGACATACTGACCTAAATGGACTTCAGTTGATTGTCCGATTGACCCTTCACAGGGAGTTTGATTGACAGGTGATCTGACCAATCATAAGGCTGAATCTGCCGTTTTGTCCAACAAATAAAACAGACTAACTAGAAAAGAGGAAAAGATGATCAGTTCACATGCTGCTACCCATACGGAAATGTAATATATGTGCTTATATGAAATACCCATATATTGAATACATGTTTATATATGCCATATCCATATATGATTCCTATTAGAAAATGGAACAATTTCATATATTGACATATAAGTCTACCCCATACAAAAATATATGTTTATGTATGTATAATACATGCATTGCCATATATGAAATGTATATAATTATTAATATATGTGAGATATATGTATGTTTTTATTATGTTGTATACAAATTAGACATATATGCATGAAATATATGGTATCATATATTTAATATTTTAATATGTGATCTTTGATCTTTAAATAGAGGTTGTAGACACATGTAAGACACTCTACAAAGTTGCAGTGCATTGCACATTTCACACCTTTAGCCTTAAATGTTAAATGGTACAGAAAGTTACACAAAGAAGCATCTTTATTTAAACAGAATTTATTTAAATAGAAAAAAAAAAGTTACTGACCTGCACAATCAAACAGGACAAAAAAGAAACAATTACATATATAACTGATCAAAACACTGAACAGGCATAAGAAACAGAACATCAATTGTAGTGGTTCAGCTAAAGGTCTACAGGTTTGTATTCCCACAGCTTGGTTAGTTTTTTGTTTATTGCCATCCCCAGTAGGCCCCAGGTGAAGAAATTTCTGGATTCCAGCATCTGTAAAAAAAAAAAAAAAAAAAAAAAAAAAAAAAGTAAAAGTTAGGTTTTTATAAGATAATTACAATAAATTTTCTGCACCATATATGATTTCAGGAAATGCACCACATTCAAAAGCAACTTTTTAGCTTTGGTAGTGTTGGGTGGTACAGTAAACTAAACTTGATTTTAGTCAACATGATATTAAAATATAAAACCTGCTTAAATCTTGCAATCCAACATTGTACCAAAGTTTAATTTAGGTTTTTAGTTAGAACTGTGCCTGTATCTTAAAGTGATTAACTACTATAAGATGACAAATATACTGAGTATTAAACATGGTTGGTAAAGTTAAAGATTATTTTAAAACTGCAGAATACTCATTATTTATGTAATAATTATAAATTGTAGTTGTAAAATATTCCCAGATACCACAAGGACATGGCAGAACAACGACAGAGCACAGCCTGCATGCCCATTCAAATAATATGTCTCTATATACATGAAGAACTAAACTATAGTAACCCAAATGCTCAATGACAGAGTTCACAGGTTACAATTTAATTTGCTATTTAGCATCAATGAAATAAAGTGTTTACATTCATAATACCTAATATGTGCATCGAGAATGTGGCCTGGAGAAAAGAAATAGAGGGGTGGAACTATGACATGGGTTTTTGAATGACAATTTTGATTAAATCCCCTAAAATAAGGTCTGCGGTTTACACAAACTCATAATATTTTCACGTTTTATTCTATGACATAAAACACACCAGTTAAACCCCACTCTTGATTTTTATTTATTTATTTTTTTTTAAACTGTTATGTTTCTTAAAAAAGGTGGTTGCTAACATGCTGCTAAATGGGACTACAGGCCCTGTCGGAGGCATTAAACGTCATCACGCTGAACAGTTTATCAATTTACAGTATTTTCCAATTGTAGTATAATTTATAGTACAATTAATTGTAGAATAACCAATTAATAGTTTCCCGCATGCAACACAAGTCTTCGGATGGAAGATGCTCATTTGATCGCTTTCCTACTGATATGGGGACTCTCTCTGTATTTGTACCATAAATATTACAATTATTCCATATAAACACCACATTTACTGCCTTTGTCACAGTCAAAGTGAAACTTTAATAATCTATAGTGCTTAAAGCCACGTTACGGCCACATGAAGCTGTTAGAAAGCAGACAGATTAAGGATTTTCTAGAAGCAAGGATAAAATAATATTTTGTGTACCCACCCTAACAAAATTAGAGCTGAAATGTGGTACTTCATTCACTAAAATAAGTTTAATCTAACCATATCCCAAAACTCACTCACTCCACTGTTATTTAATAGATTAAATGCACTAGAATTGTATTAAATAGTACATGGAGACACATTTTTAACTAAAATATTTTGTTGATTTGATTTGTTTACATGTATATTGCAGATGCTAGTTTTGGTTTCAATAAAATATTTAACCTTTTCTGTGTAGATGCTCCATCATTCACATCACTGCCATCCACATCTGCAGGTTCGGCCTCCATTTCTATTTTCTGAGAATTTCGGGACTCATTACCTTGTCATGGGACACAAACAAGAATAGCACAATTATCAGCAATGATATGAACAAAATTTACTACGATAGATTAACCATATGTTTAAAACCCCACAATCACATCCTTTAGTGTACTGTACCTTTATGCAATATGCACATGCATGTGCTTACGCACCCACTCTAGGCATGTCACGGACATGTCAATGCACTTGGTGCAATATAACCAAGTACTGTCATTTACTATATGAATTCAAGGTGCTTGTATTTAAATAATTCCATTTCGTGCAGTTTTATAGTTCTAGTCTAGACTACATCTCAGAGATAAACATTATAATTTTCATCCATTATTTTTGTCAGACAGCTTTAAATAATTTCCAAACGTGGCATTGCTTATCAAGTGAAAACAATGAGCTCACAGTATCTCCATACAGATTAACCTGTTACCCAAAAGCTAAAATTAACTTTAACGCGAGCAAATTGCAAAACACATCAATGCAGCTGTAATCATAACATCATATATACAACAATGACAGGGAATATTTAAAACAATAGCTGATCTATATAGAGACAGAGGCTCTTGCAGACCAAAACAATCATATAACACTTAGTTTCTATGTAATATTAGTGTAGGAATAAAGCGTTGAGTAAATTAGTGTAAATTACCTGCACCGCTGCCACATTCAAAGGCGTTTCATCCGCTCCACTCAGTGATGTCGGTCTGTCTTCGTGCCCGTCTATAAAATCATTGTCGTTTATTATGTGAAGGTACTGGCACATTTGTTATCCTTCCACTAAGAAAAACATCTTACTGCAGATGACTGTTTGTTTAGCCGCAGCCATTGCTCAGACTCTGCCGTTAGCGCGGGTGTGTTTGAATTTTGGCGCATGCGCAAAAGCGCTATTGTGACGTTCACATACAATCGCTCATGTATTTTAATAAAATGCATTTTAGTTCATTGATGATGAGAGCACATATGGACAAACAGTTACATGAAGTGTTTCCCCCCTCAATAACTCTATAATACATTCCTACAAGTAACTTTTAGTACATTGGCATTTTTGAACAGGTTATATATTCATCTCTACTTTTTCCCCCAGAAAACTAAATTGAAACAATTAATAAAGTTAAGCAATGAATTGTGTTATATGATTTACAATAAGCAGTATCTTTTAGGCATATATGGTTAATAAACTTGCATAAATTCAGTATATACATTGGTAACAAATGGTCAAAACATAGAGTACCATATATAATTTTGATATATATTGTTAACATATATGGTCATAACATATAATACAATATATAATTTTGATATATATTGTTAACATATATGGTCATAACTTATAATACAATATATAATTTTGATATATATTGTAAACATATATGGTCATAACATACAATACCATATAAAAGTTAAACATATATATACTTTCAATATATGTTTATATACAAATTGTACTATGGGAAATTCATATATGTTATAAACATATATCTACATATATCCAGAAAATGGATATATGTGATAATAATATATTGCCCTATATTTAACATATATGAGAGTAGCACTTCTGATATAGGTACATATATGTCATATATTACATTTCCGTATGGGTAGAACTGAGGCACTACATTAAAGAGCCACAAAACTGTATTTATTGTTTGAATTTCTTCTAAAAAGTGACCAAATTTGAAAGTTGAGTTTGTTTCATACCAAAAGTAACCTGCTCCTGTCTTGTCTGTCAGTTTTCTCTTTGCTGCGCAATGTATTTTGTACTGTGTGAGAACATGGTGTGTGGTGTGAGAGCGGATGACTTGTCGAACATAGCAACAGTAATGAAGGAGGACGGGTCTTTGCAATTGCAATTGTGTAATTGAACCATAGCAACTGAGAAATAACCCTTGTGACAACTAGCCCCGGACTTCTTCCTTATTGACTTCTTCCCCTTAAAACGTCACTTTTCTATCAATAGAAATGTATACAAACACACCTCAAAAACAAAACAAATTGCATGACTATCAAGAACTCAAATACAATGGGAAATAAGACAGTGAGAAATATCACTGCAAACATTCCCACTGAACTGATTGATATGGAGGACGGGTCTGCATTCTCTTCAGCAGCTCAATACAACCCAACATTGACTCAAGCCATCCACGCTCCCTCATCTCCAGAGACGCCAGACTAGTCAATAATTCAGAAGCCGAGGCAGAAATGATATAAGCATGAATGGACAGCTGGAAAAGAAAGAGAATGAGGGAAAAAGAGGAGCGAAAAGGGGTCATTTCGAAGTAAACAAAGCAAGATATACAGTAGACAACAGAACACAGCATAAAACAGGTTAATATTGCATCGCAACTTCACCATATAAATAAAAAAGTTTAATAGATTAAAAGATAGATATGTGCTTTATAACACATATGAAAAAAAAAACATTAGTCAACATGATAAATAACCATCAAATGATAATAATAATGGCAAAAATGGCAATAATAATAATAATAATAATAATGGCAATGATAATAATAATAATAATAATAATAATAGTAGTAACAATAACAACAATGATATAACAACAACAACAATAATAATAATGGCAATTATGATAATAATAATAACAACAATAACAATAATAATAATAATGGCAATGATGATGATAATAAAATAATAATGGCAATAAGAATGCTAATAATAATAATAATAACAACAATAACGATAATAATAATAATAATAATAATAATAATAATAATAATAATGGCAATAACAACAACAACAACAATAATAATAATAATGGCAATGATAATGATAATAAAATAATAATGGCAATAAGAATGCTAATAATAATAATAATAATAACAACAATAACGATAATAATAATAATAATAATAATGGCAATAACAACAACAACAATAATAATAATAGTAACAATAATAATAATAATAATAATAACAATAATAATGATAATATAATAATAATAATAATAATGGCAATGATAATGATAGAAATAAGAATGCTAATAATAATGCTAATAATAATAATAACAACAACAACAACAACAACAACAACAACAATAATAATAATAATAATAATAATAATAATAAATGGCAATGATAATATTATTTAATAGCAATCATATTATTATTATTATTATTATTATTATTATTAAAAAGCTAAAAATGTATTTTAAAATGTCATTAGACCACTGCCTAATTAATGTTAATTTTAATTAATAATAAATAATTGTTAAAAATAAATAATTGTTGTTGCTATTAATATAATAAATTATTTATCATTTACTAAATATAGCAAATGTTTGGCAGTGATATATTTTATATATATTTTTATGTATTATCATCATCTTTATTAATTATTTTATTTACTATATTTGCACAAATCCACCAGAACTACCAGTATAACAATGAAAAACAATAATAATAATAAAAATATATTTTTATTAAGGAATAAGGAAAATATGATGAAATATGTCATAAATTTACTGCTTAGTTTATACTAATTAAATTATGCTAATGCTGATCGTTAATTTTTTATTGCTATTATTAGAAATTATTTATTTAATTGTTTATTTATAATATTATTTATAATTTATCACTTAATAAAAATAGCTCCCTCGCCACCAGAAACGCCAGACTACTCAATAATTCAGAAGTCGAGGCATTTGCAACTTCACCACATAAATAAAAAAGTTAAATAGATTAAAAGGTAGATATTATTTATAACACATATGAAAAAATAACTAAATAAATAAATAAATAAGTCAACATGATAAATAACCATCAAATGATAAACATTCTGCTCTCTAAACAATATCCTGCTGTCTGTAATTCTGCATAAGACATCAGTAATGTGGTTGCGGCTGCTGACAGTGGTCGTTTCAGAAACGAGAGCTTGTAAATGTGTAAGACTGATGATTCAGGTCATTATCACTTATCATTGATGCTGCATCAGTTATTAGATGGAGTGGCTGTGAGGCTGGCGGACTAACTTCATTTGCTGTTTAATTATTCCACATGCTGTTATTAATCTCCGATAGCGCATGTCATTTGTTAAATCCTAATTGTTCCCTTCATGTTGTGTGCTAGTGTGATCTGTTTCGCTGGACTACACGAGTGAGTAATTAAATGTGTGAGTCACGGCTGCTCTGTGATTCTGATGGAGGGTTTATTGTAATGAGTTGGCGAGTGAATGTCATAAAACATGTCAAGAATATGTGAATGAACACGTCCAGGTCATATTATCATAACATTCTTCCAAAAAAGTATGAAATCATATTTTGCACAAAGACAAGAAAGCTTAGAAGCCCTGAGGGATTTTTTTCTGGCATTGTGTCTGATTAAAGATGATTTCCCCCAACTCTATCAGTACGAATAATAATAATAATAATAATAATAATAATAATAATAATAAAGACAAGACTAATAATTGCAATATTAATAATACATTTTTAAAAGCTAAAAATATACACTGAAATATGTCATTAGATCACTGCCTAATTGTTAATTTATTAATAAATAATAGTTAAAAATATATATATTTTTGCTGTCATTATTATAAATTATTGACTTACAGTAGCATTTATTAGGCAGAGGTGTATTTTAATGTAGATTCAGATCATTATCATCATCATCATCATCTTTATTATTATTATTATTATTATTATTATAAGTATATTTTATAAATTATTATTATTATTATTATTATTATTATTATTAACATTATATTATTATTATACATTTTTAATTGCTATATTTGCACAAGTCTGCCAGAACTATCAATGACATTGAACAACAACAATAAAAATGATAAGGATAAAAATATATATTAAAATGTCACAATTTCACCTCTTAATTTATGCAAATTTAATTATGCTAACGCTGATTGTTAATTTATTATTTCTATTAATATTATTTTAATAAAAATATTTATCATTTACTAAAAGTAGCATATATTAGGCAATATATAATTTAATGTATTATCATTATCATCATCATTATTAATTATTTTAAATTCCTATATTTGCACAAATGCCCCAGAACATCAGTGTGACACTAAATAATAACCACCTAATAATAACCTAATAATAATAATAATAACCGCTACTACTACTACTACAAATAATAATAATATAAATAATTTTTTACACTGCTTAATTTATGCTAAATTATATTATTATTATTATTATTATTATTGTATAATATTGTATTTATTGTGTATGTTATGCAAGAAAAATGTCAGACTTAAAAAAAAAAACTGACAATAAAGTTCAATGGCATTAATCATTTACTAACAGTAGCATATATTAGGCAGTGAAATATTAATATATTTTTAATAATATATATATATATATTAATTATAATATATAATAATAATAATAATATATTAATATATTTTATGCATTATTATCATCATAATCTTTATTATTATTATTATTATTAAAACTATATTTTTAATTACTATATTTGCATAAATCCCCCATAACTATTAGTATGACATTTAATAATAATAATAATTATTATTATTATTATTATTTATTTATTTATTTATTTATTTATTTATTCTAATAGTAGTAATAGTATAATTCTTAATTTACATTTCTTAATTTAATTTAATTATGCTAATGGTGACTGTTAATTTATTCTTATTATTATTATTATTATTAAAATATTTATCATTTACTAAAAGTAGCATATTTTCGGCAGTGATATATTATTATTTACTATTTGCACAAATTCCAGAACCACCAGTATGACATTGAACAAAAATGATAACAATAATAAAGAATATGTCAAAATATTACTGCTTAATTTATGATAAAATATGCTAATGATGATTGTTAATTTATTGTTGTTAATATTATAATTTATTACAATTTAGCATTTACTAAAATTAGCATATATTAGGCAGATATAGTGATATTTGAAAATATATTTTTTTCTGTTCATTACTAGTACTATTCATCTATATTATTAGTAGTAGTATTATGAATTATTTTAATAAAATTAACATACATTAGAAACTGATATAGTAAAATATTTCAGTATATATTTGTATTATTATTATTAAGAAGAAGAAGAAGAAAAATATTAAAATTTAACACTATATCACTGTCTAATTTATGCTCATCTTAATATAAATAATCATATTAATCACTGTCTTGCAGTAACATTTAAGATAATATGTATATACCCAACCAGAATGAAGGGAAACCAAAACATCCAAAAGTTGACCATGGTTTCTGCTAGTTATTGTTACTACAATAAATCTTGATATTAAAACCAACAAAATGTTCAATAGATTTTGTTAGACATTGTACTAGGTTAATACCATAGTGTTTTGGAGATGATACTACGGTAATACCATGGTTTTGGACACTACCATGATGGACATATCATAGTTTTCTTAGATGCAAATTACAAAATAAAACAAATAATTACCAAAATTAAAATCAAAGATGACCAAATATGGTAACACTACAGTGTGCAAGTATTAAACACTATGGTATGACCACAGTACTACAAATACATTTTGGCATTTTGGGTAAGGGGCCACTGTTAGCTTTAAAAGAAGCGTCTTACATTGTTTGAAGGAGATCCTATATCAATATATTCAGATTTTACAGCAGTAACAATGGATCTGTTTACTCTGTAATCCTACAAAAAGAATTAGCTTTCTGAAGCATTGGTAGCTTGGTAAGAACAATGGTCTTAAAAGCCAATTTTGTTGAAGACTTACTGCAATTACTGTGAGCTGTGAGCATGCAAAGAAGCAAAACGATGTAAGCATACAAAAGCAAACCTTAAAACAAGAGTGGAACAAGATGCTGAGGCACTGAGAGTTGTTGATAAAAGCAGAACAAAGCCTGATCACGCTGAACACACTCGACAGCGCAGCGCGCTTGAAAACTTGCGCAAACAGCCGAAGGGCCGGAGCGGCAGAACGCGACCGACTGGATGAAAGCGAGGCAGACGGAGGCAGACGGAGCTCGGCGTGCGCCTCACGTCTCCAGAGGAAAGAAGTCGCCCAGCAGGAGTTAAAAGCCTCGTCTTTATCAGGCTCCTCTCGGCGCTCCGGCTTTGAAATATAATGACACTCGTTTGTAAATCTCTCTGTGAACGACTAGGAAAATTTCAAATGCCACAAAATGCCATTGAGAAGATATCTTGTATAGGGAGGGTTTTGGATTTGGGCATAAAGCTTTCAAAAGAGATTCACTTTTTTGAGTTCTTCTGTTCATTAAAATAAGACTAGAGGAAATATGTGTTTCAGGAAAGTTATAGTCAGTGTTAAACCGAACACTGGAATGAAAGAGAGTATGAATTGCAGTTTGACACATCTATACATCTCATTAAAGGGATAGTTCACCTAAAATTAATATTCTGTCATTTATTACTCACCCTCATGCCGTTCCAAACCCGAAAGACCTTCGTTCATCTTCAGAACACAAATTAAGATATTTTTGACGAATCTGAGAGCTTTCTGACCCTGCATAGACAGCAACGCAACTGACACGTTCAAGGCCCAGAAAGGTAGTAAGGACATCAATAAAACAGTTCATGTGACATCAGTGGTTCAACCGTAATGTTACGAAGCTACGAGAATACTTTTTGTGGGCAAAGAAAACAAAAATAACAACTTTATTCAACAATTTCTACCTTTCTAGGCCTTGAATGTGTTAGCTGCATTGCTGTCTCTCAGATTTCATCAAAATATCTTAATTTGTGTACTGAAGGAGAACAAAGGTCTTACGCGTTTGAAACGACAGGGTGAGTAATTAATAATAAAAAAAAACTTTAATTTCTGGTGAACTATCCCTTTAATTTTTTATGTGACCACATCTTATAGGAATAGTTCACCCAAAAATAAAAATTTGCTGAAAATGTACTCACCCTCAGGCCATCCAAGATGTCGATGAGTTTGTTTTTTCATCAGATTTGGACAAATGTATCATTACGTCACTTGCTCACCAATGAATTCTCTGTAGTGAATGGGTGCCGTCAGAATGAGAGTCCAAACAGCTGATAAAAACATCACAATAATACACAAGTAATCCACACCACTCCAGTCCATCAGTTAATATCTCGTTAAGTGAAAAGCTGCATATTTGTAAGAAACAAATCCATTATTATGACATTTTAAAACTTCAAATCATTGTTTCTGGCTGAAATACAAGTCCATAATCCAAAATAATGCTCCTCCAGTGAAAAGGTCCACCCTTTGTTGTCTCTTACATCAAAATCCACCAACATATTTGTTTAGAACTGTTTTTTTTTTTTTTTTTTTTCTTGTAAACTTAGCCTGATCTGTGCATATTTCTCTCCTAATTCAGACAAGACAACTTTTTCACTTTCAAAATGCTACATTTTGCAAAGAGGACTTGCGTTTTAGTCAGAAGTTAAAAATGCCTTAAAAGGATTAGTTCACTTCCGGAACAAAAATTGACAGATAATTTACTCACCCTTATGTCATCCAAGATGTTCATGTCTTTCTTTCTTCAGTCATAAAGAAATTATGTTTTTTAAGGAAAACATTACAGGTTTTCTCTTTTGAGAGGATTTATCTTTTGAGGTTAAAAAGTGTATAAATTGTATATATGTATATATATATATATATATACATACATATATATTAGAAAATAACCGATCGTTTTGCTAGATAAGACCCTTCTTCCTTAGCTGGAGACAGCCCTTTGAAGCTGCATTTAAACTACATTTTGGAAGTTCAAACTCACATGCACCACAGAAGTACACTATATGGACAGAAATGTTTTCCTCAAAAAACTATTTCTTTACGACTGAAGAAAGAGAGGCATAAACATCTTGAATGACAAGGGGGTGAGTACATTATATGTACATTTTTGATCTGGAAGTGAACTGATTTTTTAATGATGGATTTGTTTCTTCAAACACACAGCTTTTTGTTTCACAAAATATTAATTGATGGACTGGAGTGGTGTGGATTACTGTGATGCTTTTATCAGCTGTTTGGACTCTCATTCTGACGTCACCCATTTACAGCAGAGGATCCATTAGTGAGCAAGTGATGCAATGCTACATTTAATGCTAAATTCCAAAGGGTTGAAGGTCCAAATTGCCGTTTCAATGCAGCTTCAAAGGGCTCTAAACGATCCCATCCAAGGAATAAGGGTCTTATCTAGCTTATCTAGCTTCTAAAAAAATACAAATTTATATACTCATCTTGCACTAGCTGGACTTCACGCATTACGTGATCACATTTGACAGGTCGTAGGTAGAAGTACCAACACAGTGTTTACACATAAAAAGTGCAAAGAAAGTCAAACACCCTTTAGAAAAAATGGAAAAACAACGATGTTGGACAATTTTGAAGTTGGAGGAGAAAATGAGATTTTTCGCCCTACCCTACCTTTTGAACCAAAGTACACAGATCACGCTTGACCTTTCCAACGTGATTACAGGTGCAGCTCAAAAAATTAGAATATTGTGAAAAAGTTTATTTTTTGTTTGTAACTTATTTCAAAAACTAAGACTAATATATTCTAGATTCATTTCATGTAAAGTAAAACATTTCTAAAGTTTTTTGTTTTAATTTTGATGATCAGAGCGTACAGCTCATGAAAGTCAAAAATCCAGTATCTCAGAATATTAGAATATTTCCTAAGATCAACAAAAAAAAAAAAAAAAACAGATTTGCAAAAAATAAAAATTCAAGTTCTTTAAAGTATGTTCATTTATGCACTCAATACTTGGTCGGCAGCACAAATTACAGCAAATTACTTGCTCCTGCCACAAATTACAGCATCATTGAGATGTGGGTTGGAAGTGATCAGCCTGTGGCACTGCTGAGGCACTATTGAACCTTCAGATCGTCTGTATATTGTTGGATCAATTGTTTCTCATCTTTCTCTTGAAAATATCCCATAGATTCTCTATGGGGTTCAGGTCAGGCATGTTGGCTGGCCAATAAAGCACAGTAATATCATGGTCAGCAAACCACTTGGAAGTGGTTTTTGCACTGTGGGCAGGTGCTGAAGTCCTGCTGGAAAGGGAAATCAGCATCTCCATAAAGCTTAAAAAGCTATAAAGTGCTCCAAAATCTCCTGGTAGACAGCTGCATTGACTTTGGACTTGATAAAACACAACAGACCAACACCAGCAGATGCCATGGCACCCCAAATCATCACTGACTTCAGAAACTTCACACTGGACTTCAAGCAGCTTGGATTCAGTACCTCTCCAGTCTTCCTCCAGACTCTGGGATCATGATTTCAACATGAAATGCAAAATTGACTTTTATCTGAAAAGAGGACTTTGGACCACTGAGCAACAGTCCAGTTCATTTTCTCCTAAGGTAAGATGCTTCTGATGTTGTTTTTGTTTCAGAAGTGGCTTGGTAGCCCTTTTCCTGAAGACGTCTGAGTGTGGTGACTCTTGATGTGCTGACTCCGGCTTCAGTCCACTTCTTGCGAAGCTCTCCCAAGTGTCTGAATCAGCTTTGCTTGATAGTATTCTCAAGCTTGCGGTCATCCTTGTTGCTTGTGCACCTTTTCCTGCCCAATTTCTTCCTTCTAGTCTACTTTGCATTTAATATGCTTTGATGCAGTACTCTGTAAACATTCAGTAATGACCTTCTGTGACTTACCCTCTCCGTGAAAGGTGTCAGTGATTGTCTTCTGGACTACTGCCAAGTCAGCAGTCTTCCACATTATTGTGGTTTTAAGGAACAAGGGATACCCAGAATTTATACTGTAGGGATGGACATTTAGTGAAACTCAAACGTAAATATTTGAATATTTTGAGATACTGGATTTTTGACTTTCATGAGCTTTAAACTCTAATAATCAAAATTTAAACAGACAAAAATTTAAACTTTACACAAATGAATCTAGAATAAAAAGTTTCAGTTTTTGAAATGTTTAAACTTTTTTTCAGATACATGTAATGAATTTCTAGTTAAAAATATATAAAGTTTACTTTTTTTAGAAAGTGACCCTTATTCTTTTTGGACCTTCAACCCATTGAAACTGCTATTTGGACCTTCAACCCATCGATCCCAAATGAAGTCCTAGAATGTTTTCCTCAAAAACCTTAATGTCTTTGCAACTGAAGAAAGAAAGACATGAACATCTTGGATGACATGAGGGTAAGTAAATTATCAGGAAATTTTAATTCAGGAGTGAACTAATCTTTTAACAGCTTGCATGCATTGCAAGCATGACATGGCGAAAACAGATTGATAATGGGAGCGTTTAAAGTGCTGGAGCGTCTTTGTTGCTGAAATAACACCAGCAGGGATTTAAGCCACAGATCTGCTCTCAGAGGAAATGACACGTTTGTGACTAACAGGTTTAGTGACGGCTTCAACCATTTTTGAACAACAGATCACAATTCATATCTGAAATCATCTTGTTTGTATTACAACAAGCAAATCCATTGGATCATCACTGTTTAGCAGCGATTAACCAACCTTTATAATTCATTCGAAAAATTATGTTTTTTTCCCCTTCACGGGGAGCTTTAAATAAGAGACAGCTTTTGATTCACTCATAAACAAAGGAGTGACCTCATCTCCATTAGAGGAAGTCACTTCAGATGCTGAAAGGCAATCAACACCTTGCATAGTAATTAGCAGCAATATGAGTGTTTTACCAATGACTTTCTCTCTCTGAGGCCTGTTCAGATTTAGCATTAAAGGGTCATCATCCCCAACCCTCAAACACTCACACACACACTCACACACACCACGTGTCTTCCTCTCACAGGGACCTGCACATGCAAATGACAATCTGTTATGTTACTAATGAAGGGGCTGGTCATGTGACGCACTCGTATCCTGAGGGTGAAGAGTCCCTGTACGGAGAGAGGGGGAGGTGCTGTGCCTTTAATCCCTGCAATTAGATGCAACGTCCCCATCCAATTTGTTTCATAAATGCCATTTTATTAGCAGATATACCTCCATTAAAAAAACACTTGACAAAAGAATCACGATAGTAGTCATATGTAATATTACAACCTTTATGTGAGGAATAGACCCAAATTTAAGTCAACATCATATGAATTTTCAAATGAAAAAAAAAATAAATAAATAAACGACATGAATGAATGAATGAATGAATGAATGTAGATAGATAAACAGACAGATAGAGTAAATGAATAAATAAAAATAAAAGTAAATTAATACATAAAATAAATTAAATAAATTAATAAAAATGAATGAATGAATAAATGAATAAGTAAATAAAAGTAAATGAATAAATAAAACAATCTAAACTGATAATAAATACAAAATAAATAAAACACATTGGAACGCTATGGTATGGGGAAGATTTTTAGAGAATAACATCTATATAAAAGTAAATAAATCATTTCTTTTTATGGGAATGAATGAATAAAAATAAATGAAAGAATAAATATTATATACATTAATAATAATAATAATAAGTAATCTTTAGAATAAATAAGTACTCTTTAGAGAATAACAACTATATTAGAAAAAAGTAAATATTTTTTCCAACCTATTTTGTTGCATGGTAATGAATGAATAAAAATAAATGAATGAATAAATATTATCTAAATAAAATCTAAAACAAAAATAAGGCTATGATAAGGGGAATATTTTTAGAGAATAATGACTGTATAAGAAAGTAAATATTTTTTTCTAACCCATTTTGTTACATGGTAATGAATACAAAAATAAATGAATGAATAAATATTATACATTATATATAAAAACAAATAATGAAATGTAATATGTACATTATAAATAAATAAATAAAGCCCTGGTATGGGGAAGATTTTTAGAGAATAATGACTATATAAAAGTAAATATTTTTAACTAAAAAACTATTTTGTTTTTTATGTGAATGAATGTATAAAACAAAATAAAATCTAAAATAAAATAAAGCTATGATAAGGGGAATATTTTTAGAGAATAATGACTGTATAAGAAAGTAAATATTTTTTTCTAACCCATTTTGTTACATGTTAATGAATACAAAAATAAATGAATGAATAAATATTATACATTATATATAGAAACAAATACGTAAACACATAAATAGTATCTACATTATAAATAAATAAAGCAAGCAACTATGAGTATATATACGTATACAAGTCATATTTTGTTGTATGGGAATGAAAGAATAAATAAAATAAAATAAAATAAAATAAAATAAAAAAGCTATGGTAAGAGGAAGATTTTTTTTAAATAATAACGGTATAAAAGTAAATAAACATATTTTTTTTCCTAACCGATTTTGTTGCATGGTAACGAATGAATAAAAATAAATGAATGAATAAATATTATACATTATATATAAAAACAAATAATTAAACAAATAATATGTACATTATAAATAAATAAAGCCATGGCACGGGGAGGTTTTTCAGAGAAGAAGAACTATATTAAAGAAAACATATATAGTTTTTTAAAAATTTTTCTAACCTATTTTGTTGTATGGAAAGAACTGCTTGGATGTGCAGTGAAATATCTCCTTTTTATTCCACAGAAATAAAAAAATTATAGCAGGTACACGAGAAAATGACAGAATGTTTAATTTTGGTTAAATGCTCCCTTCAAATAGCTAATTCTTTATAATGTTACATAATCCATTTATCACTCTATTACAATCGTTTGTTAAAACAAACTTCATTTATTTGTTCATTAGCACAACGCAATAAAATATCTCAGAGGAGAGTCGAAGACTCATGTAACACGCTTCCCGTCATTGATTTTACACACAATGACGGCCGGCAAAAAGAAATGATATTGTCATTAGCTAGCTATCAGTTTCATAAAAGAGACATTGAACATAATACGCTGGGTGTAAGCTGTATCACTGAATATAAAGTTGTTCATAAAACCAGATGAGCACATCTGTCCCATGTCCACTGGGCTTTCTGAGGCGACTCATATCTGGTAATAGAGATGACTCAGAGACTGTATCAGTCTTCACAGAAACAATGAGATCACCACATTTAAAGGAACTAAAATCTGTCTTTAGCCATGATGAAAAAAAGCCTCTGTCTGCAAATCTTCCACTAGAAAAGTAAACAATTCAATATGAATTCTGGTGGAAAGACTTTTCTTCAAAAATAGAGAGAAAAAAATGAAAGAATGAGAACAGCTGTGTCAGACAGCGAGGGATTTATAACTCTTATCAGCGAGGCTGCAGTGAGAGAAGTCAGCCTTAAGCGCTTTTTCATAATATTTCGTTAAGGCGCTGGGGCTCATGAGCAGCAGGCTGAGCTGCAGGCCTCAAGTGGTTGACACAGGTTCAAGTCTAGCCTGCAGTGCTTCCTGATCATATATTCCCTCTTATTCGTTAACAATAAACCCAAAAAAAAGGGTCCAAACAGAAAAAACAAATAAACAAATAAAACAAAACAACACAACGAAATTGAAATGGACGTCTTGCATTTTATCTCTCAAAAATGTCAGAGATCATCAGAAATAAGTAAATGCAACATCTTACATAAAGTATACATTTTTATATAATTGTATATAATGTATATACATTTTATATAATTGTATACTTATTTTATTATATAAGATTATTTTCAAATGTTCTTAACATCTCCCACTCGCTGTGGTGGAGCAGTTATGAAATATTGTTCTTGTAAATACTTCCCATAATTTCCCATCACTTCCCATCAGTGCAACAGTTACCGTACCGTGTTCGGCACTGGGTAAATTGGTCAGTAGGTAAAATAGTAGGTAAATCAGTTGGGGATTTTTACGCGGGTGGTGAGAGATAAATAGAGATATTCTGGATTTGGACAGCAATAAAAACATGACTATCCCATGTAAATGGTAAAAATAACTAACATCCCCATGAGAAACAATTATCATCCGGATAGTGCTATAAAAAAAAAAAAAAAAACACCATTGTGCAAAACAACAACAAATAACGACACAAAATACAAAAAAAAAATGCCACAAAACAAAATAAAACAACAAAAAAACACCACAAAGCAAAATATAACTAAGAACACAAAACAAAACAAAACAAAATACAAAAAAACATTACAAACACAACATACAAAACACCACAAAACAAAATAACAAAAAAACAACAAAACAAACACCACAAAACAAAAAGAAAAACAATAAAACAAAACAAAACACACAAAAAAATAAAACCATAAAACCATAACACAAAACACAGCACAGCAAATAACAAAATAAAACAACAAAAACACCACAAAAACTACAGCACAAAGCAAAACAAAAAACACAACATACCAAAAAAACACCATAAAACAAAACTTAAAAAACACAACACAAAACAAAACAAAAAAACACTACAAAGAACACCACAAAAAAAAAACTACAACCCAGCATAACAAAACACAATGCATCAAAACAGAACACAACAAAGAACACAAAAACACCACAAATCAAAAAACAACACTATAAAGAATACCACAAAACAAAATACACTGCAAAACAAAACACAAAAAAACACCAAACAACAACAAAAAAAAACATAAAATACAACAAAACATTACAAGACCAAAAACACAACACCACAAAAAACACTATAAAATCACCACACCAAAAAAAAAAAAAAAAAAAAACATAAAACAAAAAGAAAAACAATACAACAAAAAACATAAAACAAAACAACAAAAATACCACAAAAACTACAACACAATGCAACAAAACAGAACAGCAAAGAACAACACACAAAAAAAAAACACAAAACAAAAAAAACACTACAAAGAACACCACAAAACAAAAAACTACAACCCAGTATAACAAAACACAATGCATCAAAACAAAACACAAAGAACAACACAAAAAAACAACACTACAAACAACACCACAAAACAAAATATACCGCAAAACAAAACAAAACAAAAAAAAAAAACACCACACAACAAAAAAAACCCCCACAAAATACAAAACATTACAAGACAAAAAAAACACAACACCACAAAAAACACTACAAAAACTCCAAAGCAAAACAAAAAAAACACCATAAAAAAAAAAAAACACAATAAAACAAAGAACATAAAACGCAACACAACAAAAAACACCACAAAACAAAACAGCACAACAACAACAACAAAAAAGCAACACTACAAAGAACACCACAAAGCAAAACAAAAAACACCATGAATCAAAACTTAAACACAACACAATGCAACAAAACAGAGCAGCAAATAACACAAAAAGAACACAAAACAAAAAAACAACACTACAAAGAACACCACAAAACAAAACACACCACAACAGAAAAAAACTACAACCCAGTATAACAAAACACAATGCATCAAACCAAAACACAACAAAGAACACCACAAAACCACAAAACAAAAAACACTACAAACAACACCACAAAACAAAATACACTGCAAAACAAAACACAAAAAAACACCACACAACAACAAAAAAAAAAAAATACAAGACAAAAACACACCATAAAACAAAAAGAAACAATACAACAAAGAACATAAAACAAAACACAACAAAAAAAAACACCATAAAACAAAACACAACACACAGCACAACAAAAACACCACAAAAACTACAACACAACGCAACAAAACAAACACCAAAGAACACAAACAAAACTCAAAACAAAAAAACACTACAAAGAACACAAAAAAAACACAACAAAACATCACAAAACACAAAAAACAACACCACAAAACAAAATACTACAACCCAGTATAACAACTCACAACGCATCAAAAAACACAACAAAGAACAACACAAAAACACCATAAAACAAAATACATCATAAAACACATCACAGAACAAAAATAAAAACAATAGAACAAATAACACAAAACAAAACAACAAAAACACAACAAAACCTACAACACAATGCAACAAAACAAAACAGCAAAGAACACACAAAAAAAAAAACAAACAAACAACAACACTACAAAGAGCACCACAAAGCAAAACAAAAAACACAACAAAGCATCACAGAACACAAAAAAAAACAAAAAAACAATGCATCAAAACAGAACACAACAAAGAACACCACGAAACAAAATTAATCACAAAACAAAACACAAGACCACAAAACAAAAAAACAACACTACAAAGAACACCACAAAACAAAATACATTAATAAACAAAATACAATAAATCGATAATAACTTGCGTCATGGGAACCTAAGCTATTTTCACCATTTACAGGGGTTAGTTGTGTGGTAATTTAACTGATGTCTGAATCCACATCTTTGAGTTTACAAGAAGAAATCGATTCAAAATTCAATGTTTAAATTAAAATTGTTGCTCTTTGATGCCCTGTTGTAATTCGCTGTAATTTGCATGCATATTTATTTCTGAAATGCTGGAAAGTATTTACAAGAACAATATTGTTCAATAGTGAGAGCAGACAAAGAAGAAAATCATGTAAACATTTGAAATGGGTCTTTATTATGGCAGCAGCAGGTATGCAATACGATTTTAAAATGTGTATTATATATAGTTACATACATAATAGGGGTGGAGCCGAACCCGAATACGGTATTCGGAAAGGCACAAATAGCGTATTTTTTACAAATACTTATTTCGAACAAATACTTAAAAAAATATTTGTATTCGGGAACAAGAAAAACTTTATATCAAAAAGCTGCGTTTCCTCATGAGACCGCAGTGCACGCCCGCATGAGCGAGTGAGTGGGTGACATTCAGGAGTCGGAGGGGTTGGGGGCAGGGCTCGAAATTGCGAACGTTTTGGTCGCATATGCTCCCAAAATTTAATCTGCGCGACCTCAAAATATATTTGGAAGCATTTGTGCGAGTGCGAGAAATCGTTGTGGTGCGACTTGTTTTTATTTCTTTACAAAACTTTCGCTAGCCAAACTACTGCCCAGACTGCTGTGAGCTGATACAGTGAAAGTTTCGCCGTACTCTCCAACATTACATAACTAATTAAACTTGATCTGTACATTCTTAACTTTAATGCAGATTTTAGATATTAGCCGTCAATCACTCCCTGTCACTGACACTGCGCTCCGCTCAAACTCGGAACCGGCCGTTTTTTTCTCTCTTAACCAACCTCTGATCCAGATTTGCACAAACTACATTGCAATTAGGGTGTGTGATATGACGATTTTTGATTGTGGACAATTAAAATGTCTCCACAATCTGCTTTTGAAAAAATATACTATATTTTGTGCTGCAGCGCACATTCTGTCAGACGCAATTCTGGCGCCTCCGTCTCAATATACTGTACAACGCGGCATACATTCACATCAAATGATAACTCCACTCACGCAGGGGCGTAATTTCCACCGGGGACACATTTTTTAAAGATCCCGTTTGTGCAGTGGCGGTTCTACACGGAGGCCTAGGGAGGCCCGTGCCTCTGTAGACATGTCCCTGGCCACCCCTGTGGCCCCCCCGTGCTGACCAAATAAAACAATTATGAATTTATTAAGATTTTACACACGAGCGCCAAAAGCGGAACTAATGCGACGCATCGTTCTACACGGGTAAGAGCGGCGCACCGAAACACTGTGGCGCTGCTCGGTGAATGAGAGCGCAGCAACAACTAACTACTCTTGGATAGAGGAGCTACGATTCATTTCTCCTGTTGCAAGAGTCGAAGGTAAGCGAAACAATTTCATCTCGTGAGTGACTTGTTGTTCTTGCACATAACCGTGTTACTTTTGTTTTTCACACTGATAATGAAATCAAGTTTGTAAATGGCTGGTTTCGAGATGTTTAAAAGCTTGGTAACACTTTTACATTTGTTACTGTATTTGTTAATCTTTGTTAACGTTAGTTAATAAAAATATACAGCTGTTCATGTTAGTTCACAGTGCATGAACTAATGTGTACTGTACTGTATTTATCATTTTTTATGGCCCTACCTCTTTTGCACCTGCACTCACTCGTGTACATAATAAATGTTTGTATGATTTTAAAGTAAAATAAAGTTTATAATCTTTAAATATCATTTGTTGTCATTTTTTAATGTGCCCCTCTGGTTAAACACTGGCCCCTTCTTGGCCCCCCCTAGTAAAATTTGTCTAGAACCGCCACTGCGTTTGTGTCCCACCACTTTTAAATTGCTTTGTTAAATTAATGTCTTGTATAGACGCTCAGCACCGCAGAGAGTTTAGCGCCATCGTTAAAACGAAACCGAAAGTAAAACGCGCGCGCGCATTCAAAAGCTATTTTAATACCCCACGTTTAGAGATCGACTCCCCAGTTAACCTTAGCTGCTGAGCCATCTCTTGGTCCTCCACCAGCCAAAAAAGTGTGTAGAAGTGTAACGCAAAAAAACTGGATTTTTACGCCTATTTTGAATTTTACTCGAATACAAATACAAATACAAATACTTTTCCCTCCTCAACAAATACAAATACAGATACAAATACCGGCTGCTTTGCACACCCCTAATACATAACTACATAAATCTTTTTTTTCCCACAAGGAAGTCATGCGACTTCAAAATTTGTATAGTCTAAAATGGCGATCAGATGTGACTAATTTCAGAAGAGTTCTGGGCTCATTTGAAGCAGGTCCCAAAACAAGCTTTAACTGCTGTAGTGTGTTTATGTGGTCTGGCCTGAGCCGCATGTAGGATTTGTTGCCAGGCATTTCTCTGCGTGATCTCAGTGAGGGAAAGGGAAGGAATAACACCATGCAGTTTTCCTTATGCCTGACAAAAATAGTCAGAAATTAGTCAATTCACACTTTACCACGCTATATAACGGCCCCATGCATTACTTTACCTCCAGGAACTACTACTTAGTGTTCAAAACCAGTAGTAAATTCATACTGTTAACACCCTTATGATTATACTGCATTTTTAGACATGGTACAATGGCAATTCCTTGGTATTTTGGACTTATTTCATGGAAACACCATGTTTTATGGACATTTACCATGGTGAAACCTTGTAAGTATCTTAAAAACACAATGATATGTCAATATTGTCAGTACTACACCAAAGTATGTATCAAAGCACCAAACACTGCATGTAACATCAGCAGTGACAAATCATGGCCGTTTGCCCTCAGTCCATTTACAATTTGTGCAACCAGCCGTACGTGGCATCAGTATTTGTCGACATGCATCTTTGTTTTCTCAGAGAGGGGCGTAATGGAGGGCCGCATCATTGATCTCCGCAGGGGGTCGAGAGATGAAACGCATCGGGCTGTCGGGTCATTTGTATCGTGATGACGTTCACAAACATTGCGCTGACTGTTCTCTGGCTTCAAAGCATTGGTTTCACGTCTGAAAACAGCTGTCCAGGTCTTCTCATGGTCAGCTGGAGATGAAGTGAAGATGTGTTGTTTCTATCAGAGTGATGTATCCATTCGGAATGGAAAGACGACCTGTGTGCTATATTTCTAGTTTTCTGAAGCCATACGATTTTGTTTTAATGTCCAATTTATTTATTTAGTTGCAGACTAAAATTAGATGCCATTATAGTTTGAATGAAACTGACCAATAAATTAACAAATAAACAATACTGGTCGGTTAAGATTTATTTATTTATTGATTGATTGATTGATTGATTGCAGACTAAAATTAGATGCCATTTTAGTTAGAATAAAATGAACTAATAAATCAACAAATTAACAATACTGGTCAGTCAAGATTATTTATATATTTATTTATTTATTTTTATTTTATTTTATTTTATTTTATTTTATTTTTTATTTTTTGCTGACTAAAATTAGATGCCATTTTAGTTTGAATAAAATTTACTAGTAAATTAAATGAACAATACTGGTCACTTAAGACTATTTATATATTTATTTATTTTATTTTTATTTTTATTATTAGTATTATTATTAGCATTATTTTTTTTTCCAGACTAAAATTAGATGCTGTTTTATTTTGAAAAAAATTGACTAATAAATTAACAAAACTGGTCAGTTAAATTATGTATGTATGCATGTATGTATGTATGTATGTATTTATTTATTTATTTTAATTGACTAATAAATTAACAAATAAACAACACTGGTCAGTTAAGATTATTTATTTATTTATTTAGTGCAGATTAAAATTAGATGCTATTTTAGTTTAATAAAATTGACTAACAAATTAACAATACTGGTCAGTTAAGATTATTTATATATTTATTTTATTATTATTATTATTATTATTATTATATATATATTTTTTCCAAACTAAAATTAGATGTCATTTTAGTTCGAATAACATGTACTAATAAATGAACAAATAAACAATACTGGTCGGTAAAGACTTTTATCTATCTATCTATCTATCTATCTATCTATCTATCTATCTATCTATCTATCTATCTATCTATCTATCTATCTATCTATCTATTATTTTTTCCAGATTAAAATTAGCTGCCAATATAGTTCAAATAAAATTGACTAATAAATTAACAAAAACAATACTGGTCAGTTAAGATTATCTATTGATCAATTGATTGATTGATTGACTGATTGATTGAAGACTAAAATTAGGTTAAATTTTAGCTTGAATAAAATTGACTAATAAATTATCAAATCATACTGGTCAGTTCAGATTTTTTAATGTTTTTGAAAGTACTAATTAAAATTTAATTTATGTTGTAATACATGTAAAGCTAAATTTTCAGCATCATTACTCCAGTATTTAGTGTGACATCATCCTTTAGAAATCACTGTAATATGCTTATTTGCTGCTCAATTATTATTAGTTATTATTGGTGCTTATTTATTAATTATACTACCCCATATTATCGTACTTACCAAAAACATTCGGAGAAAAAAAAAAAAAAAAAGCCTTTGCAAACATTGTAAAATATATTATTTTAAATTTTAATAATATTTCAAATTTCAGTGTTTTACTTTTTTAACAAATAAATGCAGTCAAATAGTTTGCATTCTTTCAAAAATATATATATATAAAAAACATTAATTGTTTCTTCATTTTAATGTTAAGTTTTGGCTGTAACATCACAAAATATTGACTAAATAAAAAAAATATTTCATTAGAAGAACTATGACTACAGCATATATTTTTGCAGTATGTAAAAGAGCAGACTGAACATTTTTCAAAATATTTTCTTGTGTGTTCCACAGAAAAAAGAAAGTCAGATTTGCAACAAGAGCAAATGCTGACAATTAAAATTTTGAGGTGAATTAATAATTTTATAATGACTTTATCTTTGGTCTGTTCTATGTAAAGTCCATGGGAAAGAATTATTTACAGAATTATACCGTTTCAATCAATTGCTCCTGCCGTCTAACCTTTGTCTCTCTGAAGACGATAAGCCTCTTCCACAAGAAAAGACTTTCACAACACCAGCTCTATGAACTACACAACATCACAGCTTTATGGCCAGTGTCGAAATCCCACAGAGATAAGACTCACACAGCCTTATATCACTGCGAAATTGGGTCTTCTTCAAACACTGACAATAAACTCCCAGCAAACCGATGCCAAGATTTAATTCTGACCATCCCAGATGGCCAAAACAGAGTCCACAATATTGCGCCAAATCAATCATATAGCAGTCATATGTTCAGTCTGCGGCGTAAATGAAATTCACAAAAACTAAATATTGAGAATATTTCATTTACCTTAGTCTTGCTGTTTTGCTGATGACAGTACAGTAAATGGATCCCGACTAAACCAAATAAAAACAAATGCAGTTAAAAAAAAAAAAAAAAAAAAAAAAAAAAAAATCACACAATAAACTTCATTTAAAGGGAGAGTTCAGTCAAAAATTGTGCCTGTATGACTTTAAACCGCTTTAAAGATCTTTTAAAGGAGAAGTCCACTTCCAGAACAATTCACAAATAATTTACTCACACCCTTGTCATCCAAGACGTTCATGTCTTTCTGTCTTCAGTCGTAAAGAAATTATGGTTTTTGAGGAAAACATTTCAGGATTTTTCTCCATATAATGGACTTCACTGGTGCCCCGATTTTGAACTTCCAAAATGTAGTTTAAATGCAGCTTAAAAGGGCTCTAAACGATTCCAGCCGAGGAAGAAGGGTCTTATCTAGCGAAACGATCTGTCATTTTTTTCGGAAAATAAAAATTTGTATACTTTTTACGCACAAAAGCTTATGTAGCACAGGTTCTGGGATGCGCGTCCACGTACTATTGAATCACGTTGAAAGTACACGCTGGGAACTACAGACCCAGTGTTTACAAAGCAAACGCGCAAAGACTAACGCCGGTTTCACACTGCACGCGTAAGCAGGACGTACGTGCGCAGCATGTAAGCAGAGCAGAAGCAGCGTGCAGCCATTTTCCTTTCACACCGGCAGTGTTTGCAGCACGCACCTGAACCGCGTCTTTTGTACAGACTTCGCTATAATGGGTAGTTGGCATTGCTTTATTTCCATGTAATTGAGGTCAAGAAGCTTATTTTATTACTAAATTATTTTTTTCAACTTAGGTTTGACTGTGTTTTTGTTGACTTTGTTTTGCATGTAGTGAGAGTTGACAGAAGAAAGGCAATCGCGATATATATGTTATTAAGAAGACTACGAAAAAGGATGGTCTTCTTGGCAGTTGCCCTCTGAAAACTACTCGCCTGTGACACGTGCATTTGTTTACAAGTGTCATCATGATGTCAGCATGACACCTGTTCTTATGGCAACATAAATATAGGCTATATACAGTCATGTGAAAAAGTTAGGACACCCTGTTGAATTCCATGGTTTTCCGTATCAGGACATCATTAAAAAAAAACTGGTGCTTGGCTGGTCTTAAAATTTTGAAAATAAAATCTCAGTAAACAAAAACACATGGGAAATTGCACTGTGTCATTATTTACTGAACAAAAATAAAGCCAAAATGGAAAAGCCATGTGTGACAAAGTTAGGACACCCTTACTGTTAACACTGGAATTAAGAGGGTAAATAACAGTCAAGCACTGCTAATCAAATACCTTTGATTAACTGATCATCAGCAAGTCTGAGCGCCTCTATAAAAGTATAAGCTTTGACAGTTTCCTGGTCTGGAGCCTTCAGGTGTGTGTTAACACAATGCCAAGGAGGTAAGACATCAGCAATCATCTTAGAGAAGCAATTGTTGCTGCCATCAATCTGAGAAGAGTAATACAGCCATTTCCAAACAATCTGAAGTTCATTCACAAGTGGGAGACATTTAAAACAGACACCTCTCCTTCCAGGATTGGACGTCCCAGAAAATTCACCCCAAGATCAGACCGTGTAAAGCTCAGAGAAATGGCAGACAACCCAAGAACTACACCTCAGACTCTACAGGCCTCAGTTAACATGCTAAATTATAAAGTTCATGACAATACCATTAGAAAAATACGGGACACAAATGCATGTTTGGAAGGCTTGGCAGAAGAAAGCCTCTTCTATCTAAAAAAAAAAACACTGCAGCACAGTTTAGGTCTGCAAAATTGCATCTGAACAAAACACAAGTTTTCTAGAATAATGTCCTTTGAACAGACGAGACCGAAGTGGAGATGTTTGGCCATAATGCACAGCGCCAAGTTTGGTGAAAACCTAAAGAGCATATCAGCACAAACACCTCATACCAAAAGACAAACATACTGGAGGAGGGCTGATGATTTTGGGCTTGATTTGTAGCCACAGGACCTGGGCACCTCACAGTCATTGAGTTTGCCATGAACTCCTCTGTACATCAAAGTATTCTAGAGTCAAATGTGAGGGCATCTGTCCGACATCTAAAGTTGGGCCAAAATTGGGTCATGCAACAGGACGATGATCCCAAGCACACCAGCAAATCTACAACAGAATGGCTGAAAAGAAAAGAATCAAGGTGTTGCAATAGCCCAGTCAAAGTCCAGAGCTCATCCTGACTCAAATGCTGTGGTGAGAGCTGTGCATACGCAAATGCCCACAAACCTTAATAAACTGGAGCAACATTGAAAAGAAGAGTGGTCCAAATTCCTCCAGAACAATGTGAGAGACTGATAAAGTCACACAGAAAATGAATGCTTCAAGTTATTGCTACTAAAAGTGGATCTACAGGCAGTTGAATTATAGGGTGTCCTAACACTGTCACACTTGGCCTTTCCATCTTGGCTGTATTTTTCTTAAATAAATAATGACACTGTGTGATATGTCATGTGATGATGTTTATCTGAGGATTTAATTTCCAAATTTTAAGACCTGCCAAGGACCAGACAATTTTTTTATTATGTCCGGATACAGAAAACCATGAAATTCAATAGGGTGTCCTAACTTTTTCACATGACTGTATATAGGCTAATATAATAATTACATTTAATCAGTAATGTCAGAAAAAAAAAACAGTATAAATTTATTAAACTTGTTTTGGAAGTTCAGAAAAAAAGATATTTTTTTTTATCTAATACTGTGTTTACAACACGGTAGATATCATCAATGTACTTTTTGGGGTAAAACTGCTACTTTTTCCTGTGTATTTTGGCCATAATCAATACATTGCCACTGAAAGCGAGCGTAAGCGACGCAGCAACGATTTTCAAAGTGTAGGAAAAATAAGATGGAGTTTTTCGCCATACTCTACCTTTTTGAGCCAGAGTACACAGACAATGAATTTAGACATGATTCACAGTAGTGATGGGAAGTTCAGATCAATTTACTGACTCGGACCTTTGAGTCTCGTTCAGCAAAATGAACGAATCTCTTTGCGAGTCATTTCATTCATTTTAGCAAAATAGAATTAAAATGTTATGTGTTACTTCCCTAACACATCTACTGCTTACACAAATGTTGATCACACTACAAACAAGACAAAACTATAATGCTAAAAGAAACAGAAAAGATTAATTCAATGTTTACCTGGGTCTTTAGTCTATGATTAGCTCACCTCACCTCTTATCTGACAAGTTTTCGGGTTAGAGACGTTCGTTCATCACGTGACAGCTCCGTAAGATGAATGAACGACTCGAAAAACCCGAAGACTCGAAACAGGTGAACTAATTCCAGTACAGAACCTAATAGGATGTTGCACATGCGCGACTGAACGAATCACTCGCCGAGACGACTCGTTCTTCCCGAGTCACATTAAAGATCCGTTCAAAATGAAAGAATTGTTCAAAAACGACCCATCACTAATTCGTAGCATCATGAACGTGCATCCCAGAGCCTGTGTTACACAAGCTTTTGTGCTTAAAAAAATATACAATTTTTTATTTTTCGAAAAAAAATGACTGATCGTTTACGCTAGATAAGACCCTTCTTCCTCGGCTGGGATCATTTAGAGCCTCTTGAAGCTGCATTTAAACTACATTTTGGAAGTTTAAAATTGGGGCACCAATGAAGTCCATTATATAAAGAAAAATCCTGAAATGTTTTTCTTCAAAAACCATAACTTCTTTATGACTGAAGACAGAAAGACATGAACATCTTGAATGACAAAGGGGATGAGTAAATTATTTGTAAACTGTTGTTCTGGAAGTGGACTTCTCCTTTAAAGAGAGTCTCAACTGTTTTTGTATGTCCAATATAAATAAAAATGCGTCCCAAAACAACACTGGACCCCATTAACTTTTTTACAAGTATTTGCCCTTAAAATCCAAGAAAAAATGTTGGAAAAGCTCGTTATAAAACCAGGTATTTTTCAGCACAATAAAACAGGCTGCTTTGTAAGGCTCTGGTGCAGACAGGGCAAAACGTAATTAGTGAACATACTCCAAATACTGCAACCACGCTTCAGTCTCCCTGGTGAGTTTCTGAACGATCCCTACAGAAATCAGGTTACCACGGCTCACTATTGCCTTCTCGCTCTCTGCCTTTCCTCAACGCTAAGAGCTTCAGAAACAAAAGATGGCACCCATGCAAACCTTGATATTCCATAACTTTACTGATTAAAATATGATCTGATTTAAAAAGCAATTCCCTTGGTACAGAAACACAGTGAATCTCAAAAACGGCAGCAAAGCTTGATGTTTAATCAAAGGTCAGATTTATGCTGTCAGAAACGATTAGTGTTTGGATTCCCTTTAAGATTTGTGATGAAAAGCCCAGTCGGACATTAATATCCTACAGATCATATACATACAGAAATATATACAAAAATATTGGGCTAATTATCATACCATCTTTTAAGATGAGTCTTTAATCTAAAAGCAATTATATTAGACACACTGCACGAAGCAAATCTTAGTGGAAAAAAATTACAGTTGAGTTTTCCCCATGTGGAACAGGCAGGAAAATCAATATTCATAATTGTCCCAATGTGTGCATGCATAATGTGGAATATTTGCATAAACAAGTAAGGATTTTGTTGGTGCTGTACTAGAGAAACATCATTGCGACTAATTACGCTGATGTCGAATGACTGTTCATTAGTTTAAATGTGAGCAGAATATCCCCAAATGTCATATCTTGATTTTTGCAAATTGATTTGCCATTTTTAATATCATGCATGTTTACTTTCTTTTATGAAAATTAGCAGAGGTGCATAGCAGTAAACTTAGTATTATTAAAAATCCAAAATATTTTATGAAAATTATATTTACTAGTCAAAGTACTACATTAAAGAGGTGAATGATACATTTTTTTGTCCAATATTGTCAATTTTTCTAAACCTATTTGGGTCCATAACTGTTTTGTTGTTGTTCTTGTTGTTGTTTTTCTAGTAAATATTTTTTGTTAACTAAAATGTTTTGTAGGGTTTTCTTTTTCACAAAATATTGTATTTTCAACTTTTTCTTTGACAAATTCTTTTATATATAATATAATAAAATAAATTAAAACAATTAAAATAAATATTTTAATTTTAAAATATATGAAACATTAAATATTTCATATATAGATAAATTATACATTAAATATGTAAAATAATTTTGACTTTATTTTAACACACACACACATATACATACATACATATATATATATATATATATATATATATATATGTATATGTATATATATATATATATATATATATATATATATATATATATATATGCATCAGTGTTATGTTATTTTACTATCACTAGAATATTATATTGTAATTATGTTTATACATTATACTTGTACTTTAAATTTGTTTTCATTTTAATTTTTGTTTTATTGCATTATTGTCATTTTTGTCCATTTTTTATATGCTTATAAAGTTGTTAATTTATATTCTAGTTATATTTGTTATTAGTTATAGTTAAGTTGTAATTTTAGTACATCAAAATAAATTAAATCGAAAAATTTTTAGCTTTCAGTTTTTCAAATGTGTGCATATTTTTGTTTGTTTGTATTAGTTACAGTTATATTAATTATTAATTATATTAGTTTTAGTTATTTTAGTACATCAAGATAAATAAATAAAAAAATGTTGCTTGGGCAACTAGCTAAAATAAGTACAGTTATAACAGTTAATATTTTATAATTTTATAGTACTTTACAGTACTTTAAATTTGTTTTCATTTTAATTTTAGTTAAAGATTTATCGTTTTATTGTCATTTTTAGTCTTTTTTATATGTACATTGTTTTTATCAAATTATTCAGTTTTAGTTATTTCAGTATATCAAGATAGAATAAAAAAGAAAAATGTTTCCATTTACTATTTTCTTTTTCTTTATTTTATTTTAAGCAGCAACAATGCTTTTATGGTTTTAATTACCTACAATAACACTGGTATGCAAAATATTACATATAAAATAACAGTTTTTTTTTTTTTTTATAATGATACTGAGTCACTTTTCATCATTTTTCTAATGTAATAAATGAGCTAAAATGACTACAGATTGACCCCCAAATCTCTGTGTCTCACGTTCACTATAAAAGCCAAATCCACCCATCCATCATCGGTTTAAAGCCAAATGCGCTAATGGCAAAGCCACACACAATCAGTCCGCGGCACAGCTTTCACACAAAACACTCCCTGGGCTGCCATCAATTTTGACCATTAATTACAGCACTAATTTGCTGGAGTACATCTTTATAGCCTGTGTATATATATGCAGGCACAGAGCTTCACAGAAACGCCTATAGATCTTATTCTGCTTAGGAAAGATCTTATTAAAATGGCCGCAAGCTGTGTTTGAAAGAGCTTAGAAAGAAGAGCACAGGCCAAGGTCGAGACGACCGTGAAAACACAGCAAGAGACGGACAATCACCTTACACACCTCCCTCAGAGGAACCAACATGGTAAAAAAAAAAAAAAAAAAAAAAAAAAACGTGTAAATGACATGAAAATGATGAAAATGATACTTTTATACTTTTATTTTGTGAATATATGCTGCAAGTATGAATTTGGCTTAGTCACAATAGATATTATCATAAATAAATGGTAGCTCTTTCCAATAAGGTTCATTAGTTAACACGAACTAAGAATAAATAATACCTCTAAGGTATTTATTAATCTTAGTTAATTTCAGCATTTACTAATGCATTATTAAAATCACAAGTTGTGATGGTTAACATTAGTTAATGCACTTTGAACTAACATGAACAAACAAAGAACGACTCTATTTTTATTAACTAACATTAAAAAAAAAAAAAAAAAAATCAATAAACAGTGTAATAAATGTATTCATTTTTTTGTCCATGTTAGTCAATACATTAGGCAATATAACTTCTAAAATATAATAAAATACAGTAATATATACAGTAAATAAAATCATTTTCATCTTTATTTTAGAATAATTTACATACTAAAAACAACTGTTAGTTTTACCATTTTCAGTTTTTTAAATATGTCATCGTTTATAGTTATATTAGTTATGTTATATAAGTTAAACATTAAATTAAATTGAATTAAATTAATTCAATCATTAAATTAAATAAAAAATGATAGTTTTTGTTTTTGTTTATTTAATTTAATTTATTTTTAAGTTATTATTTAAATTAGTTATTAGTTATACAAGTTTTAGTTTTAGTTAATAGTACATCAAATGAAATTAAATTAAAAAAAAATGTATTTATATTAGTTATTAGTTATAGAAGTTTTAATTATTAGTCCATCAAATTAAATTAAATAAAAAAAAAATGAGTTTTTTTATGTCTATATACTTTATTTAAATTAGTTAAGCTATTATTTAAATTATAATTATATTAGTTATTAGTTATATAAGTTTTAGTTATTTTAGTACTTCAAATGAAATGAAATGAAATTCAATTCAATTTAAAAAATTTAGTTTTAGTTTTTTTTATATGTCTCTATAGTTTTTGTTAATTTAAATTATAGCTATATTAGTTTTAGTTTTGGTTATTTTAGTACATTAAAATTATATTTTGTTCATTTAAATTATAGTTATATTAGTTATAGTTATTTTAGTACATCAAATGAAATGAAATGAACAGCTTTAGTTCATTTTTTATTATTTGTTTTAATATGTAGTTTTTTGTTCATTTATATGTCAGTTATATTTGTTACAAGTCATTTGTAAATTATAGTTCTATTAGTTTCAGTTTTGGTTATTTTAGTACATCAAATTTAAATTAAATGACAAATTTTAGGGTTTTTTTAGCATCTATATAGTTTTTGTTAACTTAAATAAATAGATATATTAGTTATGTTATATAGGTTTTAGTTATTTTAGCACATCAAATTAACTTCAATGAATTTTTAGTTTTAGTTTAGTTTTTACATTTTTTTTTTAAATATATAGTTTGTGTTCATTTATATGTCAGTTATATTTATTATAAGTTAAATTTAGTTATTTTAGTACATCAAGTTAAATTAAATAAAATTAAACATTTTAGTTTTTAGTTTTTATATGTCTACGTCGTTCTTGGAAATGTAAATTATAGTTAAATTAGTTTCAGTTTTGGTTTTAGTATATTAAATTAAATTAAATGACAAATTTTTGTTTTTTTAATGTCTATATAAATGTCTGTATTTTTAATGTCTATAAAATGTCTATATTTTAATGTCTATATGTCTTATTTAATGTCTATTAAGCAGATAAATTAGTTATGTTATATTAGTTTTAGTTATTTTAGTATTATTAAACTGAATGAACATTAAATGAACATTTGTTGTTTTAGTTTAGTTTTTAATTTAATTTTATTTTTTTATGTAGGTTTTTTTCATTTATATACTAGTTATATTTGTTATAAGTCATTTTAATTTTAGTTATTTTAGTACATCAAGTTAAATTAAATAAAATTAAAATTTTGCTTTTTAGTTTTTATATGTCTATATAGTTTTTGGGAAAAAATATAGTTATATATAGTTATATAGATATTAATTATATTAGTTTCAGTTTTGGTTATTTTAGTACATCAAATTAAATTAGTTTTAGTTTAGCTTTTAATATTTTAATATTTTATTTCAGTTAACTTTTTTTAAAATAAAAAAAATGCAATTAAATTATATTAAATAAAAAAACTAAACTGAATTTAAGAAATGTTACAAAATATATACTACATAAGTAAAATGATTTCTTTGAGACTCGACATGGTTTAATGAAGTGATAGAGTATCTGTGTAACACGCCACCGTTTTTAATTAAATTCAGCTTGTTCCTGTCACAGTGTCATCATGGTCTGTTTCCTGCCAGTAAGTCTTGGCACAGCAGACGGCGTGATGTGTCACACAGCTCACCAATGTATTACAGACGAGAGCTGTGCCTCTACAGGGGCCCAAACACACAGCCAAGAACAAAGAGTAATTAAAGAAAACGTCAATTTCAATGTTCTTCAGCCTCTCCTCATTACGAAGCCTTAACCTCACACTCTGACTACTCAAGTGCACGAGGAAAAACACTTCCCTGCAGGTTAACGCTATTAAATTGGTATTTACAGCTCGGTAATCAAATCACAATCTGTGTTTGTTTTAGAGCATTACAAATTTTTAAAACCTCATTTTAAAGCAAATTTTGTTTCTAAATGACATATGAAGGCCTGTAGAGGTCATATGAACCACATGCATTGAGCTTTGGTGCTCATTTGGGAAAACCAGGTTTGAATCCTGCATGCAACACATCCAAATCTGATTTCTCGCACCAATATTTCTAGCCAAAGTGGCATAAATTCCCCAAAAATGCATCAACACCACAAGCTGAATGAAAATGAGTCTGACATATCTATAAGCACAAATCAAAGTCTAGTTAGACAGAGTTAGTAAAAACAGCTGTCAGACTCTGACGGCGAGGATCTGCGCTGTCACACGTCCGCGAGCGAGAGCGATCGCATGCGTGTGTCTCTGTGAACGCAGACTGCTGCTGTTTTAATAAGCAGTGAGTGATTTGTACATGTCAGAGAGTCTAGTCTGTAGATCCTGACCCAGCTCAGGCTTCATTACACAGCGGTGCGATAAATCTACGCTCGCGCCCTCCGTAACAATGCTAAATCACAGAACAAATCATCCCCGCTGACTGAAATTGATTTCCCCTCTTTTATGTCTAGAGACCATTTTAAAAATCTAATCAACCTCGGCTGTCAAGGCAGCTAGATCATGTCTGAAAATGTCTCTATGCACTGGCAACATCATGCAGGTTTAAGCAAAAACAACCATATATAGATGTAATATCTTATACATCACTGTTAAGACATCGACTAGAACATTACAGGGGTCATCAGATGCCCATTTTCCACAAGTTGATATGATTCTTTAGGGTCTTAATGAAAAGTCTATAATATACTTTGGTTAAAAATTATCAATGGTTGTGTAAAACAACACCCTTTTTACCTTGACAAAATCAGCTCTGCAAAAATCATCCCATTCTGAAAATGCAAATGAGCTCTGCTCGCCCCGCCCCTCTCTTCTCTCTGTGGAGTGACGAGCCTGTTTACTTTAGTCACATTTAGCCGTTAAACTTGCTAATTAGCACATTATTAGGAAAGGTGATCGCAAAGATTCATAAAAAAAAAAACCTTATACTCACTTCTGCTGTAAGTGAAGCTGGATCATGAATGATTCGCGCGAACATAGACGGATATATGTAGATCTGGAGGCGCATTCCCTTCACAAACGTAATCCACTGCATCTTCAGCGGCTCAGATGTTGGGAGTAAATGACGACCACTACGTTCATTATTACATCCAGCAACACAACACCTCAATCGCTCAATCAGAGATATTCTTGACTAACTTACATCCCTGCTCCGGCATCGAAAACAAAAGAGGTCGGACTGTTACAGCTGATCTGAGGTAAGACGCTCATGTCAATCAACTATCGTGGGAGCGGCCTCTGTTGGTGTGACGCCACAATGACAGGCGTCTGAGAATGGCTTGATTTGAAAAAGGGGATATTATTTTTACAGATTAATTAAAAACCACTGCATGGATTTTTATCATTATAGTGTAGATTTGTACATACACTGCCAACACACATTAATGTTCAAACAACATGTAAAAGTGAACTTAGCATCCGATGACCCCTTTAATGTATTTATATATTCACTGATGCACTTTTCATTCATATATTTAAACAATAAATAACAAACATACTGCTTTTAAATGAATGAATATATGATAAAACACACTCATCTTTAATTACATTGCTTAATAGTTATTAAAAAAATAATAATATTCAGAAAAGTAATACTGCTCATAAGCCTACAGTTTACAGTTGCCAAGGCTGATTCGCAGTTATGAATATTATACTATAGGCTCTAAAATCCAAATAGAAATTTGTATACATATTTTCATTTTTTTGTATACATATTTACATCAAGCTTTATAAAACATTAAATATTATTTATAAATACATTATTTTATATTATATAGACTTTAAAATACATATAAAAATATTGCATTATTATTAATTTATACATAATTTCTAGTATTGCATTTTTAATCAATATATACATCCAGCTTTAATTAACAGTATACAATATTACATATAAACACATTATATTATATTACATTATATTATATTATATATAAATTATATTATATTATCTCTAAAATACATTTCTAATTTTGTAAAAAAAAAATTGTATATACATTCACATCAAGCTTTATAGAGAATCATAAAAGACATAAAAGACAAAAAAATGACTTTATATAACATCATAAAACACCACATATAAATTATTATATTATATTATAATATATAATCTAAAATACATCTACAAATAACAATTTCTAATATTGCAATTATTTTTGTATACAGGGACATCTAGGTTTGTATAACATTATAAAACATTACATTATATTATATTATATTATATTATATTATATTATATTATATTATGCTATAAAATTCTAATATTGCAAATATTGCTACATTGCTACAAGGATAGTAAAACCTGAAATTTTTGACATGGTGGTCCCCACAATGTAAAAAAATGATTAAAAATAGTAAATGATGTTTATCTGAAAATTTAAGAATGCAAACATGTTTTCTGTGAGGGGTAGGTTTAGGGTTAGGGTTGGGTGAGGGGATAGACAAAATCGTTTGGTCAGTATAAAAACTATAGAAGTCTATGGAAAGTCCCCACAATTCACAAAAACAAACGTGTTTGTGTGTGTGTACTTGTTCTTGATCGTTTCACTAGATAAGACCCTTCTTCCTCGGCTGGGATCATTTAGAGCCCTTTGAAGCTGCATTATATTATATTATATTATATATGTAAAAATAACTATTTCTGATATTGCAATTATTATTATTATCGACATCTACCTTAATATAACTTCATAAAATATTACATATAATTATATTATATTATATTATTTTATGCTCTAAAATATATATGTAAAATTAACAAATTCTAATATTGCAATTATGTTTGTATATATTGACATCCATAATAGAGAACATCATAAAATATTACATATAGTATAACTATATTATATAATATATAATATAATAATATTATGCTCTAAAATACATATAAAAAAATGTATATTTTGATATATTTTTGTTGGGGTGGGCTTACATTACAGATTTGTGAGTTAATTAAACATTGAAAATAATCTCACAAATTTTAATTACACTAAAATTATTATGTAGAATATCGGTTATAAATCCTCTTTAGGAAAGTACTACATATACAAAAGCAAAAAATTATAAAACAAAAGTAAAAATTATTTTTCTGATTCTGAAAGCGGAGTGTAATGAGACATACTGTATGAGAGCGCTAGTACAACGAATGTGTGTGTAAGTGGTGTTTATCCTGACACAAGCAGCAGCAGCTGCGTCAAGCTCTGTGTGTTACACTTGTCGACAGTAATAATCAGCTCTGTCTCCTCAATTGAACAGCAGCCTGACAGTTTCACCAGGAACACACACCAATCCAATTAAGCCCTAATTGAGTGTTGCAAGGTCCATTGATTACAACTGCCTCTGAGTAATAGAACGAGCAAGCGGCGAGACGACCTCAGAAATTAGGCACGCGACCCGGGAGGTTTCAGGGTGTCAGAACGTAATGTCGAGGCCAATGAGGGTGAATCTGCTTTGGAGACTCTGATTGCTTTCTTCTGTCAGACTCCACAATCATTCAATGTCACACAGAGAAGTGCTTTCAGAAAATAGATGTTGTTAAGCTACATATGACAGAGGACACAGAATGATACACGGGTGTGTAAAAGTGCCTCTGGACTAGGCGTTGGAGTCTCATCTGTTGGAAAGATTGTCTTGCCACTTGCCAAAAGAAGTTGGAAATGATCCCTAGTTGTTTTGTTGACAAAACAATTTCACCTTGAGGAGAAAAACGAGGACTATCATCAATAAGGAGTGACTTGATTATTAATAATGCATGCATACTGACTCAAATACATGCAAGTGTAATCCTCTTAGCTAATAAACCTGAATTATAATCTGAAAAGGTCTCACCATTTGATGCACTTGTCTTGAAGTGGTGGTACTACCATCTCTTCAATCTCTTCCTTAAAAGATTCCTCGGCTCCAGTTAGCAGAAGCTAAAGATTACAGTTTAAAAAGCTTTAAATATTGATATTTTTTTTTATTATACAAATGCATTGATTTGCTTCAGAAGGCCTTTATTAAACCCCCGGAGCTGTGTGGAGCACTTTTTATGATGAATAGATGCACTTTATTGGACTTCAAAATCTCAACACCCATTCACTGCCATTATAAAGCTTGGAAGAGCAAAGATATTTTTAGATAACTTTGATTGTATTGCTCTGAAAGAAGAAAGTCATATACACCTACTGTAGGATGGCTTGAGGGTGAGTAAATCATGGGGTAATTTTAATTTTGGGGTGAACTATCCATTTAATGTAGGTTTCATATGCTTGCATACTTTCGGAATTTAAAATTTAATGATGCAAAAATGTCATGCGGTGTAACCAAGTAAAAAGAAATAACTGTGGATGCATGTGAGTGTACACATCTTTTTTTTTAAATATATATATATTTTATAAATATCATGAATTATTAATTCAAAAATATAGTTAAATTTTCTAGGAATTTTGCAACCTAAACCAACTTTGTCCTGTCATTATAAGGTCTGTCAGGTGTCCTCGCTATGACATCACTTCCGTGTTTCCTTTTTTTTTTTTTTTTTTTGCATGTATTTGCATATTGGTCGTACCACATGACTTTGATTTGGTGGATATTTTTCTAAGAAATAAATAAAAAAATATGACAAACTACTTTTTAAGATTTTCTTTTCAAAAATGTATTCTTTTAATGAGTTTTGTTTCTTCATTAGCATAACAGCACAGCTGTACCACCCTGACATTTTTTACTTTATGCACCAGAAAAAATTACATATATACACTAGCAGTCAAAAGTTTTTGAAAAGTAAGATTTTTAATGTTTTTTAAAGAAGTCTCTTCTGCTCACCAACCTGCATTTATTTGATCCAAAGTGCAGCAAAAACAGTCACATTTTGAAATATTTTTACCATTTAAAATGAATGATTTTTATTTGAATATATTTTAAAATGTAATTTATTCCTGTGATTTTAAAGCTGAATTTGTAGCATAATTTCTCCAGTCATATGGTCCTTCAGAAAAAAAACATTTATTAATATTTTTATTATGTTGAAAACAGCTGAGCAGATTTTTTCAGGTGTTTGATGAATAGAAATTTCAGAAAAACAGCAATTATCTGAAACAGAAATCTTCTGTAACATTATAAATGTAATCATCTTCATCACTTTTGATCAATTTAAAGCATCCTTGCTAAATAAAAGTATTAATTTCTATAATTTCTTTTTTAAAAAAAAAAATGGTATAGTGTATAATTTTACAAAAGCTTTTTATTTCGAATAAATGCTGATGTTTGGATCTTTCTGTTCAGCAAAGAACCCTGAAAAAAACTGTTTTTAAATACTGATAATAATAATAATATAAAAAATGTTTCTTGAACAGTAAATCAACATATTAGAATGATTTCTGAAGGATCATGTGACACTGAAGCCTGGAGTAATGATGCTGAAAATTTAGCTTTGATCTCAGGAATAAATTACATTTTAAAATATATTCAAATAGAAAACAGTTATTTTAAATAGTAAAAACATTTCAAACTTTTACTGTTTTTGCTGATCAAATTAATGCAGGCTTGGTGAGCAGAAGAGACTTCTTTAAAAAAAAAAACATTAAAAATCTTACTTTTCAAAAACTTTTGACTGGTAGTGTATATATACTAAAATTAATTTTAATTCAGAAATTAAAAACATATAAATTGTGCATGTAATTAATTCTATGTACAAATGTAATTGTTAATGTATTTGAAAACAAATTAATAAACAGGCCAAAAAACAGCATAATGTCATTGACCCATAAATGTTATCATCATGTTATCATCAAGACAATTGGGGCTCTAAAACGCTGGCCTACTACTGAGTAAAGAGAAGACAAACATGTTGTGTATGAAATAATAACCCTCATCCAAACTGGCCTGTGTGATGGTATCAGAACAGACTTAATTTCCCTCCAAAACATCTCTATCTTCAAGTCTCAGGTGGACCCGGGAAGCAGAACCTTCTAGTAGACAACCATCCTCCTTGTCTTCAATCATGATCCATTCTCACTGCATAATGAGAGAAGAAAAACAAAAACAAATGTGGTGAGAAAACATCTGTTAATTAGAATTCAATTATAGCATTGCAGCTGGTTTTTACTGCATATGGAACATATAGCGCATATATACATTTTTGTTGCTATAGCTGCAGTCTGAAGGTTACTGGTTCCCACAAACAATTAAAGGCATTATAAAGCATCATCCCACATGTTTCTGTGATATGCATACAATGCATATGTGCATTGGTGTGTTCAGCAATAAAATACAAAAGTATTTGTATTGTTTGCATTCCATTACAGAACACTTTGCTCCTTTACTATGTGAATGCACAGCAAAACATGTATCAATTTCCCTTGATGTCTCGTATCAGTGATCAAAGGCCACTGCTTTGAACTTCAGCCAGGAGCTGTCCTATCTTACAACAGCACTTTCCTTGTGTCTTTTTTCTTCCGAAGTTCGTTACCAAGATATTGTGGCCACTGCAAAAAAGGGTCAAAGTCTGCAGAGGCAGCATGCAGCGTTCATAACCTCATTCAAAACACTGAACATATGGTTAGTGCAAAGCTGTGAAGTAGGAAACCCAAGTGTGCAATACCTAAAATCAACTTTGCTGAAGAAACATACTGACTATAGAGGAATTTGCACACTGCAAAGTGTCTCAAGGTGGGACCGAACTTTGGGATCTCTTGGAATCAAGGTAAGGAGTCATTCATAATATGTGACCCTGGACCACAAAACCAGTCTTAAGTCGCTTTACATTATATGGGTCAAAATTATTGATTTTTCTTTTATGCCAAAAATCATTAGAAAATTAAGTAAAGATCATGTTCCATGAAGATATTTTGTAAAATTCCTACTGCAAATATATCAAAACTTAATTTTTGATTAGTAATATGCATTAGTAAGAGCTTCATTTGGACAACTTTAAAGGTGATTTTCTCAATATTTAGATTTTTTTGCACCCTCAGATTCCATATGTTCAAATAGTCATATCTCGGCCAAATATTGTCCTATCCTAACAAACCATACATCAATGGAAAGCTAATTTATTCAGCTTTCATATAATGTATAAAGCTCAATGGACCCTTATGACTGGTTTTGTGGTCCAGGGTCACATACGATTCAATTGTTTCCATTTTTTGTGACGTAATTGTATTTTTTATTAGCACAATGCTAAAACAAACTACTTTTGGAAACTACTGGGAAATATAAAAAATAAATAATAAATAAATTACAGAAAACAAGTAAATGGAACAGGATATTGAAAAAAAAGTAATGCAATGCAAATATGCACATATTTAACAGACAAGCATGTCCTTATACATCATAAACGTCAATAAACCAGTTGCATGATTAAATTATCGATTGTCTTGTGTATAATTGGACTAGAGTCATGACTAAAAATGCACAGTGTGATGGATCAGTTCACACAATCATCTATAATTATTCCTGAAGGTCAGGTGTGTGCGTAAGTCATGCCAGCGTTTTTATCGTAAGTCAGAAAACGGTGAGTTGTCAAAATAATTTGCGTTTACACAATTTAGTTAAAACACTTCATTCATAAAAATCCAGTGATGCTATTTAACATAGCTAACCAACACAATATCAATGTTTACATCCTCAAACACTTGCTATTAATACACCAGAGCAAATTAACATCATTTATGAGTGTAATAAACCACTTGCACCTTGCAAGCGTCTCAGGAAGAACTAGTTAGTGGCGCTTGACTAGTTCACACACTCTGAACAAACCTCTTAAAGCTTATACACGGCTAAACTCACTCACTGTGATATAAACATGACGATTGAGAACTGGTACTTCGCTAAAAGCGACCACACTTACGATTTTCGTCGAGAAAATGGTGAGGAAATCTCCAGACCTGATGGGGTGGACGATTTTTTTGGGCGCTCAGGCCAGTACACCTTAGCAACATGATAAAAGTCTCTCAGAAAGCCTTAGCAACGCCCTGGCGCAATGGCGCCAACTAGTTTAGCATTGAAAATTGCGTTTTGACACGAAACAAAAAACCGTAATAAAAGTAGATATATTTTAGTTTTTAGTTTAGGCTATATCACACATATTTTGTTCAGAATGAGTCACAAATTTAACTGTAATGTGCTTTGACACATATAGTTAAGTCACAATTTGCTGAGATTTGCTATGTGGGCCATTCTACAAAACTGGTTCAAAGCCGTTTTCCACAAATTTATGAAAACAATATAATATCCAAGGTACACAATTCTAGTAACTGTGCAGTTAATTCTCATTGTATTTTCAGAAATTTTGGGGATATTTGTCCCCAAATTTGTCACTACCAAAACACAGTAATACATTAATTTAATAAGAATGGTTAAATTGATTTTGCTTACACCTTTGTAAATATATTTTTGTATTTTTATAAATACATTTTTGTATTTTTTAAAAATGTTCTCAGAGGTAAATCAATAACAATGACAATTTTAACAATATCTCAAGTGTGATTTATGAGATTTTTGTATTTTGAATCAAATTTTTCTTTGTAAAAGGCATAGAGTTGATCATATTGATTTCAAAGTCAATGATTCATTAGTCTGAATATACATTAAACCAAACACTATCATAAAATCATAGCTGATAATTCAGTATTCTTTATTTTTGCCAAAACATCCCATGTTTGGTCGTGACTGCAAATTTTCAGTAGTAACTAATGTCTTGGTACCCACATACTAAAACATACTAAAATAATAAAAAAGGCATAACTGTACTAAAATTTTGTTTATTTTTCCCAATTATGATGACACGTTTCAGACGTGACTGTTTCAATTTTAGCTACTTTTGAGCCTAGCTCAAAGATGCTAATGAGCACATGGTTAGCTAGCACAGTTATGAACAGTTGTAAACATATAAAAACTAAATATTATGAAATAACTCCCAAAAAAGTGTGTTTAAATAGAAAAATGGTGTTTGGTAGTGACTGTCTTTAAAGTTACACACAGATTGTATTTTATTTTATTTTATTTTTATTTATTTATTACTTCAAAATACATTTTTAAAAACAACAATGGAATAAAATGCAAAAATTATATAAATATAATTTTTTATAAGTTGAAATTTAGGGGTTAGGGTTTGGGAAAGCCACCTCCCAATTGCGAGTACCCATTAAATGTTGATTTTATATATATTAAGCTTACTGATATTTTAAATATTATTTTGGGTTTCAATAGATAATAAAAAGATCTTAGTAAACATCTAAGATTCAGATGCATCAAATGTTTTTTAAATGTGTTTTTTTTTGGTTGTGGGACAGCAGTTTGCACCAGTTCTGTAAAATGACCCATATAATATTTAGCTTTAAAGGAACAGGTCAGCCAAAAATGAAAATTACCCCATGATTAACTCACCTAAGTGTATATGACTTTCTTCTTTCCGACAAATAGATATATTCCGAGTTATATAAAAAAAAATGTCCTGGCTCTTCCAAGCTTTATAATAGCAGTGAATGGCTGTTGAGATTTGAAAGTCCAATAAAGTGCACACATCCATCATAAAAAGTACTCCACACAGCTCCAGGGGGTTAATAAAGGCCTTCTGAAACAAATTAATGCATTTGTGTAAGAAAAATATCAATATTTAAAACGACAGTTAGCGGAAGCTATAGATTACGGTTTATTAAGTTTTAAACATGGATATTTTTCTTACACAAATGCATTAGTTCACTTCAGAAGGCCTTTATAAAATCACTTTGATCAGTGCAAGAAAAACAAGAACGATTTTTTAACTATATCTACAAAATGACCAATAACAATGTGCATCAGGTGTGTTTTTGCTCAATTTATAAAAATGCTGTAAGCGTTGTTACATATTTTATCATAATTGTACAATACTTTTTTGTACATGCAATTTAGCCAGCTTTATTGTAAATGAAAACCAAGTGTCTATATTAATTTAATACATTTTAACGAATATCAATGCTGGCTGGCTGCGTCTGAAATCGCATACTTATTTAACTACTAATTTTTCTAAAAAAGTGACCTATGTTCTTTAGAAAATGAATGCATTCACCATGTTTTTGTTGTTTTTATTATTGTATTGCATGTCCTATCAGCGTGGAATATGGGAGTAATGATTGCGTTTAGATGTGCCATTTTCAGTTTTCATCATTCATATTTCACATACTTTATCTTCATGAACTCCAACTGCGTCTCTTCTCCATGTATACTTAGAAATTCACTGTCAGCTAATGCAATGGCAGTCTCTGTTGTCACCTGACCTTCTTTATCCTCCACTAAAAGCCTTACTGTCAATGGCACGGCACCATGGAGATGTTTTCTCGGTAAATGGTGACTGGAGGTCATCCCCAGAGCCCTTGAGTGATGGTGGCTCATATGAAGTCATTACAGGCAGCATCCATCTTGGGCTGTGTGCTTAATGGTGTTGCCTCCTTAATCAGTTTCATCCTTGTCGAAAGCTCCTGTGGACGCTGACAGGATCCCATTTAGGTTTAACCTGCCAGAATGAATCTACATGGTTTCAAAGGCCACCCACAATGGTGGATTCGCAGTGTACTTCTGTTGGGGTCTTTGTTATGAAAGCTCAGTCCAGTGTGTTAAAATGTGTGAATGTAGCTGTAGGAGGGATATTACACAGATCAAGCTTCTGCATGTGTCAGCCTGACTCATCATGAAAATAAATAGAGCGGTAGGATGGTTTCATGTCTGAGGTGAATGGTGCGCTGTATCTGTTTTTGGTTTGAAATTGGAGAGGAAAGATAGGATAGTCAAAGCCTGGGTAGATCCTGGTATGTTTCATAATTCATTGTCAAAGTTATTTGGAAATTAGATGCGTCAGAGGCTTCCACACAAAGGTGTTTGATGGAACTAACCGTTGACCTTCTACAAACCAGATATAAGCAAACTTTCAGGCACATTTCCATGATGTAATCAGAGCTCTTCAAAGCATTCTTTGTTCTGTGGCCTTTAGTTGTAAATCCTGCTTTGCTTTGTCTCCGGATTTTTTTTTTTTTTTGCTTTTTCCCAAGTTTCCCAAGGCATTGTTATGAATGGATTTTTGTAACTTTTCTTAACCATCTTTGGATGTAATCCCTTCATAATGAGGGCAACAATGAAGCTGAAGGTTGCAAAAACCTCCAGGTTTACGCAAACTTATGAAGGGGGTGTGGTCAGTGGGTGGGTGTAGCAAGGGGTGTGGCAATACATCTTAAAGGAACAGTTCAGTAGAAAAATGATATGCCTTCAGGCCATCCAAGATGTAGGTGAGTTTATTTGTAAATAGGAACAGATTTGGATAAATTTACATTACATAGATGGAATTGCAGAATCCAGACATAAAAATGGAATTTACTGTATAATGCAGAATGTCATGGAATTTGCCACATTTTTTATGGATACATCAAAAGTATGTTCACTTAGAACGCAATATGGACTAGTGTCTGTGAATATTAAGATGCAAAAATAACATTTAAATATGAATCCTGCATGTTCTGTGTGTCTCTGTGTGAATAAATGGTTGTTTATTACACACATAATGAAGCGTGCATGACACTTACAGTGTTTTCAGCCTCTTCTGTCTCAATATATGAGTACATGAACACAGACATAATTTCTAGAACTCCTCTGAGAGGCACATTATGAGCATCTGACCGTTTCTTTTGAGAAAAACTATTGTCGTATCAAATACGAACAGAAACTCACAGGTCTTCACAGCAACCTGTCAAAATAAAAGCTTGGTTTAACTTGAAGAAATGTTGACAGAAATGTTACTTAATGTAATTATAGTACTACTGCTACTACTGAAATTATTATTAAATCATTATTTTTAAAAGAATATTTGCCAGAATTTAATTAGCAGAAAAATTTAAATATATCTGGAAAAAAATAATTAAATAAAATAATAATGTTTTTTGTTTGTTTGTTTGTTTTAATAAAATCAATTAATTAGAGATGATTTTGATTTTTAATATTTAATGAAACCATTAAAATTGAATCTAGAAAATGAATAAAAAACTGAATTTGGTAAAAGTAAAACTGACTTTGTGAAAAAAAACTAAATTATTACATAAAAATATAAAGCATTTCAAAAAATAAATAAAAATATTAGAAACAGTATAAATGTATACAATAAAAATCAGTATAAGTTTATATATATTTACATATAAATATGTATGTTAATTTATAAATAGCTACACATTAACTATATATATATAGTATAAATTATGATATATATTTTGTCTCACAATTTCTGGCTTTTTTCTGGACAATTATGACTTTTTATCTCGCAATTTTGACTTTTTTGGAGCAATTGCAAGTTTATTTCTCACAATTGCGAGTTTATTGTCAGATTTTTCTCGCAGTTCTTACATATATGTGTGTGTGTGTGTGTGTGTGTATATATAGTTAATTATAAAATTTGTTTTTATAATTGACTGCTCTTTTTAGTTTATATATTTAAACATGTAAGCGTACCATCATTAACACATAAAAATAAACACAAACAAATATTTATTTTAAGTATTTTATGTATTTAAAATGTGTATTTTTATTTATTAATTATATAAAATGTTAAAATTTTATATAATTCTTGTTGTGATTCATTGTAATTATAAAAATGAATAAAAAATTACTTAGATTAGTAATATATTTTGCATCATAATAATTTAACGTGTACAATGTATAAATTCTATAACATGACAAACCATAAATAACAAATATTAGAAACAGTATGTAATAATATATATATATATATATATATATATATATATATATATATATATATACAATTTTTTAAGTTAATTTATAACAGCTACACACACACACACACACACACACACACACATTTATCATTATTTATTCTATAAATGTAACGTTTCGTTTTTATAATTTAAAGTTTATTATATATTTAAATGTTTAAGCTTACAGAATTTAAGAAAAAATAAAATGTCATATAGTCTTAAAAATGTTAAACTTTTGCTAAATTGTTGTTTAATATAGTAAGTTTCATGATTTCAAATAATTCAGCATGCTTTCCAATAAATAAAAATTAATTTAACCATTAAAACAGAGTCTAGATTACATTTCAGAAAAATTACTTAATATACACATACACATAAAATCACTTGCTTACCAATGGGTCCTCTCTAGTGAATGGGTGCCGTCAGTCCAAACAGCTGATAAAAACCTCACAATAATCCGCAAGTAATCCACACCACTCAAGTCCATCAATTAACAACTTGTAAAGTGAAAAGCTGTGTGTTTGTATGAACACCTTGGCAAGTTACCAGTTGTTTAGAGTGATTTTAAGTGTGTTGCAAGGCTGTTCTGCTTGTTTAATTTCATAAATGTGGTTCCAAACAACATCGATCTTATTAGTGGGTTTATGCATTTTAAAAACTCTGTTTAGGTTCAAAATATCTGAGATAGTGTTAGACTATCAGGTTGAAAACTTTATCTTAATCATTTTATCTTTTGAAGATAAAATTCTGCAGTCGTAACAAAATAAAAAAACACTGTAGAAAGTGTAACCTGTAGTGCGTCTGGCTTGATTCATCATGTGTGTGTCAATACGTGTGTGTGGTTCATGGAAATGACTTCCTTATACCTCACACCTTGAGTCACCATTGGGAATCTCCACCTGATAACCGAACGGCACTCACACACATGAATTTCCCTGTTATCACAGTGGAATATGTCAGCGTTCGGCCCCCACACAGTTCCAGCCTGTTTGACTCAGTTTTATAAGTCCGGCTTTCATTCAGACTCGCAATCCCAGCCACAGGACTGGCCTTGGAGTCCACCTAATCTTTCTGAACTACAGGTGGCAGGAGAGATCGGCCGGCCCTATCTGGAAAACTTCTCCTTGGATTGCTTTCACACCCCCTTCTTTTCTCTCTCTCCATTGCTTTTCTCTCTCTCCTGGTTTCCAGAGAGGTGGTAATCCCCCATCTGAAAAGGAGATCCAAGCTGAAGTAAAGACGTTTTAGGTTGGCATGCTACAGAAAGGGACCCGTCACGTTGCTCCTCACAGCTCTCAGGCGAAGTGGTAACAGGGCATCTGTACAAGGGGGCGAGAAAGGAGGAGAGAAAAAGACTTTAGGGAGAAAAAACAAACAGGACTGATTTCGGCTGCTCTCGAAGTTGTTGGAGTTCATTGAAACTTGTGTTTCATCTGTAGGTTGGCACCATGAGTGCTGAAACGGTAAAAGACGACTACGACTACTCAGACTGGTATGAAAATGCAGTGCCAACCAAAGCTCCTGTCGAGTAAGTACTCTCAGTTTGTGTTTTATGAATGTTTCTTTGTGGTAAATTTTAAAATGTAATCAAAACTTTGTTTGAAAAAAAAAAATCACTCATAATTGAACATGTAAAATGTATCACCTCTGTAACATGGCGAACAATAAACAAATATTAAAAATAGTATAAATGTTTATATATATTGCAAATATGTACTTTAATTTATAAGTATCTGAATTTTTATATTAATATTAAGTAGCTAAACATTAATTATATTAGTTATCAAATTCAATCGAAACATTGTAAGTAAAACAAAAATAGTAAAAAAAATTGCTTAGATTTGTAGTATATTTTGTATCATGATAATTAAACATGTTAAATGTAAAATAAATATTATAACATGACAAACTATAGAAAATTAATATTAAAATCAATATAAATGTTTATATATATTTTGAATGTTAATTCATAAATTACACTATAACACCATATATCTGCACTAGCTACACTTACAATCTTGTATAATAACACAAACGTACATATTTATTTTTATTTTATATACATATTACATTTATTTTTATGTATGTTTAAAATGTGTATTTATGTATTTGTTTACATATATATATATATATATATATATATATATAATATTTTAATATATAATATAAAATATATATATATATATATATATATATATATATATATATGTGTGTGTGTGTGTGTGTGTGTGTATTATATAATTATAAAATTAATACATTTTATAATATATTTTATAACTTGACAAACTACATATATAAATTGAGTAATTTTATAGTTTATGTGTTTAAATGTTTACACTTACAATCTTGTGTAATAACACCAGGATACATTTTATTTTATTTTACATATTAAATTTATTTTTATATTTAAAATATGAATTTACATTTATTCTTTATTTATTCATTTGTTTATTATTTTTTTTAAATCTATATTTAACATTGAAAAATATATAAATATATAAAAACATTTTTAAAATTAAATGAAAACTGTTGGAATTTATTGTAATTCAAAAAATGTACAAAATTAATACATTTTATAACTTAAAAATCAAAACTCTTGGGATTCATTGTAAATGAAAAAAAAATGAATGAAAAAAATACATAAAAAGTGTGTGTATATATTTAGACACACACACACACACATATATAAAATATAGTATTTTAATATATAAAATTATGTATTTGTATTATTAGAATTTAGTTTATTTTTTTTAATTACATGATAAATAAATGCATTTATAGGTTCTCTGGGTTTAGTCATTAACTTCTGTGATTTCAGCTAGATAATATAGTTAAGGTCATCAGATATTCATTAGATATTATCTTTATTGCTGCTCATCATATAGTCTGTTGCTATCCCATAATGCACCACCTAGAACATTTATATGGTTCCAAGTCTACAGGTGTGCAAACACATCTGATTATATTTCTGCTGAACGTGATATGCACATCCATCACTGTGATTCATGCTGAGATTTTCTGACTTTGATCTCATCTTTGATTCTTTTCACATATGCAAGAGACTTTTCGGCTGGATTTTAGGTAACAAGACACCAAACTGTGAATCTAGGGTTACTTCAATGCGTCACATGTTAGCCTCGTCCAAGACTTCCTCAAACTAAACACAATCAGGATCTTTTCATTCATCTCAGAGTTTCTTTTATCATGGACTTTAGTAGCCCTAAATCCATCGCAGCATTTCAGTTTACTCAGAAGTGTAAGCGGGGTCGTGTGCTGGCGTTTCACGTCAGTCACATTACCTCCAACAATCGCTTTAAATGAATAATCTGCACTTGAAAAGGTTCAGTAGAAGTGCTCTTGTTAGTAATGCTCTATTGCTTGGGAACGGAGGGGAGGAAGGGAGCGTGTGCAGGCTGAGTAATCGGCCTGGATCTCAGCAGCTTATCATAAATACTCTGTGTTTGTGAAATTTTCAGAGTTATCCCACCATGTGACCCCACAGCTGATGAATGCCTCTTCCACATATGCATTGCTGCAATATCTGTGAGTTCCCTTCCAATGATACATACTGGTTTCTTTCAATTTACTCTTTTCTGTCTTTATCTTCTATACTTTCTTGGTTTGTTCATAATTCAGCATGTTGGAGTCCTTGGAGTATTGCAATCGGTCAGTACTATGCTAAAGTACTAGTACACTGTAAAAACAATTTGATGAGTCAACTTAAAATAATTTGTTACCCAGCTGACTTAAAATTTTAAGTTCAGTCAACTTTTTTCAGTCAAACTTTTTTCAGTCAAAGTTTGTTCAACTTGAAATGTTAAGTTATATTAAGTGGCAACTTAGATATGTGAGTTGTTTCAACTTAAAATTTTAAGGCAGCTGGGTTACTTACCCAGCTTTTAAGTTTAACCGACATAAATATCTAAGTTGTTACTTAGTACAACTTAACATTTCAAGTTGAATAAACTTATTTTAGTTGACTGAACTTAAAATTTTAAGGCAGCAGGGTAACAAATTATTTTAAGCTGACTCAACAAATTGTGTTTTTTATTTTTTACAGTGTGCTTAACTGTTCTGACCAATGCACTGTAAAAAACAAAAAACACAATTTGTTGAGTCAACCTAAACTAATTTGTTACCCTGCTGCCTTAAAATTTTAAGTTCAGTCAACTAAAATAAGTTTATTCAACTTGAAATGTTAAGTTGTACTAAGTAACAACTTAGATATTTGTGTTTGCTAAACTTAACAGATGGGTAAGTAACCCAGCTGCCTTAAAATTTTAAGTTGATTCAACTCAAATATCTAAGTTGTCACTTAGTATAATTTAACATTTCAAGTTGAATAAACTTTTTTTGAGTTGACTGAACTTAAAATTTTAAGGCAGCCAGGTTACAGATTATTTTAAGTTGACTCAACCAATTGTTTTTTACAGTGCATATAATATTTGGATATTATAAGAAACACCTTTGTGTCAAAACCCAGATATCTAGAAATAGCAATGTCAATGGAAAATAAACTGTTTATGTTTTCAGACTGTTTTGAATTTTGAAGTTATTATGGATCATTAAAATAATACTATTATTATTATTATTATTATTATCTTAATTTTTATTTTAAGACATGCGGAAAAATCCCATAGCAATATCCCAGTCTTGAGTGTTACTTTAGTATTATTTATTTATTTATTTGTTTGTTTGTTTTTTTAAGACATCCCATATCAATATCTAAAAATCCCAGTCTTCAGCATTAATTTAGTATAATTTTAGCATGTATTTATTTATTCTTATTTATTATTTTAAGACGTGGAAAAATAGCAATATCTAAATATCATAGCAATATCTAAAAATCCCATTCTCTAGTGTTACTTTTTAGTATTATTTATTTATTTATTCATTCATTCATTCATTTATTTATTTTATTTTATTTTATTTTATTTTATTTTATTTTATTTTATTTTATTTTATTTTATTTTATTTTAAGTAGTGGTATAATCCCATATCATTATCTAAAAATCCCAGTCTTCAGTATTACTTCAGTATAATTTTAGCATGTATTTATTTATTTATTCTTATTTATTATTTTAAGACGTGGAAAAATCCCATACCAATGTCTAAAAATCCCAGTCTCTAGTGTTACTTTTTAGTATTATTTATTTATTTAATTAATTTATTTATTTATTTATTTATTTATTCATTTATGTATCTATTCGTTCATTCATTAATTTTATTTATTTATATTTATATATATTTATATTTATTATTAATAATATTATTATCTTTATTTTTGTAATATTCATTTTAAGACGTGGAAAAATCCCGTAGCAATATCTACAGTGTTACTGTAGTATTCCTTCATTCATTCATTCATTCATTCAGTGTTCTTTTAATATCACTGATGTACTATTATAGTTTTTATTAATATTTTGAATATGTTTTTATTTTTGTATTTTCTGTTTCCATTGTAATTTTAGTCAGTTTTAATATTTCATAGTTTTATTAGGTTTCTTTTTATATGTCTGTATATTTTTTAAATGAATTTTTATGTAAGTTTTAATTGTCTTGGCAACGAGCTGAAATAAAATCATTTGTTTAATATTTTATTTCTGTTAAAGATTATTTTGATTTGATTTATTTGTTTTTTTATGATTTTAGTTTTAATTAACTTTAATACCCATGCTAATCTCTACACTGACCACTGCAAAATACCATAGTGTTTCCACCAGATATCACGGTTCTGACATTCACTGACAATTTTGTATAAAATTAGAAAAACATTTCACTCATACCATTTGTCATCACTCATCTTGTAACTCCCACTGAGTTCCTGGCCCTTTCCTTTCTTTGATATTTCCTCATAAAGCCACATGCTAATTGACTATGATGGACCCATGTGGACCCAGATGTCACCTTTGGTCATGACATTTCCTAAAAGTGTTAGAGGTCACTACAGGTCACTGATCCCAGGCCTGTGCTCTCTGGTAGCGCACTTACTAATACCAGAAACACAGCCAGCGTCTTTGGAGATGGGTTCTGCCCTTGTTTCATAGGGGTCTGTGGTTTCATTTGAACCGAGAAGCTGTGAAGCAGAAGGGGTTAATAAAGGGTCAAAATCCCAGCTGCACCAGCCTCCGGTGGGCCTTTAGAGGTTCTAAGTCTGACAAATTGTCCTCTCTTTATGTCCAAAGCTGGTGGTCATGCTGATTCTCGCCATCCTGGCCAGACGACAGAAGCTGGGTGACAATCAGAGAGGACTTACAGGTTTACTCAGGTCAGTTTGACATCTGCCAATAAACAACAACCCAGAATCTCAATTTCAGACCAATTTAGATACCACGTAGCAGCTCAAGTTAGTTTTACATGAGCTAAACCACTCACTTTCTAAGTATTTATGATTATTTTTTCTATTCCTTTCTTTAGCCCAGTAAACTTTTTAGACCACACACAACACAAGGGTCTTGCCGTAGCGGTGTACGGCGTTCTCTTCTGCAAGCTGGTTGGAATGGTCCTCAGTCACCATCCACTTCCTTTCACTAAAGACGTCGTGAACAAAGGTACGGTGACTATATTTCTATATTTGGTTAAGACTCAGGACTAGCAAACAGAAGGTTGTTGGTTCGATTCCCGCAAGGAACGAACTATCAGTCACCACCATTGTGCACTTAAAGGGACAGTTCAACCAAAAATGAAAATTCTGTTGTTAATTATTCACCCTCATGTCGTTTTAAACTCGTAAGACTTTCGTTCATCTTCAAAACACAAAACAAGATATTTTTGATGAAATTTGAGAGCTTTCTGACCCTGCATAGACAGCAATGCAACTAATGTTCAAGGCCCAGAAAGGTAGTAAGGACATTGTTAAAATAGATTTTAATAGAGACTGTAGAGATTTCAGGCCACCAAAGAGTTTGGGAAATTCACCGGTTTGGAGGGATACAGTGGTTCACCCTTCACCGGTGCTATCAAATGAACGCTCTCTCTATTCACAAGATGGCATCTATCCAGGCTAGACTCAGTTCACACAAGTGGATGAAAAGTAGCACCCTGACTGATCCTTTTTTTCTCTCTCTGAACTGCTGGTCCTTCTTAGCTGGGCTTTGTAATTGGATTATTGCATGCATGCTTTTTTCTTAAGCAAACAGGGTCTTAGGAAAGGCTGTGTTTGCATTATGTAACTGTTTGGTGTGTTAATAAGTGAGTTAGTGTTGGTGAGCCACTATTGTTACCCTTCTCATTCTGGATCATATGACATTTTTTGTTCTTTCCACAGTTTAAAAATCATATGGTCAACTAGAAAGCATTTTACTGAAAGTAACTTACAATACATTTCAGGGACAATCCTGCATATCTGCAATTGGAAAAATAACAGAAAAAGTGCACCTAAAATTAAATTTATCTTGTGTTTGAACATAAAAGAAGAAATGCTAAAGAACTATGAAAGCGAAAGGAGACTTGGAGTGTCAGGCTAAAAAAAAAAAGCAGCATTAATGTCAAACAGTTAAAAAAGAGACAGATAATTTTTTGAGACTGTCAGGCTCAAACAATTGCCAAAAACCACCATAATTTTTAAAGGAGAAGTCCACTTCCAGAACAAAAATTTACATATAATGTACTCACCCCCTTGTCATCCAAGATGTTCATGTCTTTCTTTCTTCAGTCGTAAAGAAATTGTGTTTTTTGAGGAAAACATTTCAGGATTTTTCTCCATATAATGGACTGATATGGTGCCCCGAGTATGAACTTCCAAAATACAGTTTAAATGCAGCTTCAAACAATCGCAAATGCAGTTGTAAATGATCCCAGCCGAGGAAGAAGAGTCTTATCTAGCGTAACGATCAGTTATTTTCATTAAAAAAAATACTATTTAAATATCTCAAACGCTTGTCTTGCTCTCCCTGAACTCTGTGTATTCTGGTTCAAGACAGTTAGGGTATGTCAAAAAGCTCCAATCGTATTTTCTCCCTCAAACTTCAAAAATCATTTCAAAATCATCCTACATCGCTGCAGAAGTACCGACCCAGTCTTTGCAAAGTGAACATGCAAAGAAGATCAAACACCCTTAACAAAAAAGGTAAAACAACGCAATTTTGAAGTCCACTCCAAAACGGAGATATTTCGTTTTTAAAAAACCTTTTCAAAAACTACAACGAATGGCTCCTTTGGACTACAACGTTTGTTTTCTGCATGCAATGATGTCACAACGCAGTCCATTAGACTATTATTAAATTAAATCCCGACTAAATTAAATTAAATTAAATCCCGATTAAATCCTGTTGGGGGGGTGTAGGGACGAGGTGGGGGATTAGCCTATCTTTAGCGATGCAGCACACAGACATGTGCAGTACAGGGGTCGAAACACATACCGAAGCCGCGATCTACTCTGGTTGCTGTGTCGGAGCCGTAACGCGCCGTGTGCAGTGTGCGATAAGAGATTTATTCATCATACAGTGTAGATAGTTTCACTTATAGCACGAACTTGCACTAGAATAGTCTAGGCTGATCAGTTCTTTGATAATGTTAGGCTGCTTTTAGCCTTATGCTGGAGCTGGTTTGGGGCAATGAAACTAAGTATGTAAAATAATTAAATAAATTAGCACAATAATATTATTAGTATTGGTATAAGTATTGGTGATCTCGCAGGCTGAGAATGGGACTCAACACTACCATAGCGTATTATTTACTCACCCTCCATGCATCCTAGGTGTATATGACTTCCTTCTTTCAGACAAATGCAATCAAAGTCTAACAAAGTCTAGTGCATCCATCCATAATAAAAAATGCCTCACACGGTTCCCGGGAGTCTCCTGTAGCAAATCGATGCATTTTTGTAAGAAAAATATCCATATTTAAAACGTAAGATTCACTATTAATCTAGCTTGCACTTACTGCTTTGACAAGGGGCGTAGCAGTACTAAAACACAGTCTAATCTGTTCGCCAATCGCAACGCACTGAGATAGCTAACCAATCATAACACATTTCCTTTTTTCGGAAGGCGGGCCTTCATTAAACCCAGAACTAATCGAGCTGTTTATGCCAGGCCGGGAGAAAGGTATTGTAATGTAATGTAAATTATGAGAAAAATAGTGCGTTTTTGAACCACCAAGCGTGAGAGCATGTTCTAGTACACCCCCAAAACAAAATCAAGACTTTGAAAAAGAGCATAATAGGACCCCTTTAACTGGACTCAGAGGTCGCGTTAACCGAAAATTGTCCGTCATTGACAGTGACGGAAAAATCACTGACCAAGTACAAGTGAAAAATCAAGGCCGCCCGTCACTTTGACAGATTACGCTGAGGGTGATCTATCCTAACTTGTAAGTGTAATTCCTACCCCTGTCCAGTTGGTTGCGAGTGCGCTCCAGTGTAGCAGCAGAGCACGGGATACAGAACAAAAACGAAACTGTCACGAATGTTTTGCTATGCGTTTAGCTTTGATTACACACACGCGAGTACTCAGAAGCTGCAACGATCTATCACGGCACTAAAGAGCACCAAAACAGTATTTATTGCTTGAATTTCCTAACGAAATGGATAGAATTTGAAATCTGAGACTTTGTTTCATATCAAAAGTAACACAAAGCTTAGCCTATTGCGATTTATTGGACAGGAGGCGCGCTATGTAACGTTCATTCATCGATTGAAAACAGCATAGACCAAAAGATGATTGGGATTTATGAATCAAAATTGGTTCTTAAAAATGAGAATATACTAAAATCGCTGTCACTGCGGGATGTGGTGTTGAACATGAGAAGTTCATAATTAAAAATGAAAATGTGAACAAAAATAAAAGCAATTAAATGGATTATAATTCAAATGTGAAAATTAAGATGACGGGTAATAATAGGTAATGACGCAATTTTTAGGACACTGTTAAAGTCTAAGGCAATCTCTGAACTGGACTGTATTCATTTGTTCTTTATATCTAGAGTTCTGGCTGATCCTGGCTCTGTTGTACTACCCCGCGTTGTACTACCCCCTTTTGGCCTGCGGTACGCTGCATAACAAAGTGGGTTACGTCTTGGGTAGCCTGCTGTCCTGGACACACTTTGGAGTTCTGGTTTGGCAGAAGGTGGACTGTCCCAAAACACCACAGGTACTACTTAACTGTGGATATATGAATCTAAGACATCATCTGTAGAGTATAAGCTGAGTTTATTTTAGCTTTTACTTCACTTCTCTGCTGTTTGTTGAGTAAGTTTTTCAGATCCTTCTGTTGGAACTTAAGTTCATTAACCACATCCCATCAGTCCTCTGTTTTGTTCCCATTGTCCTCACGTCTGCTAAATGAATGGTCAAACCTCAAAACAATTTGTTCTGCTTCTTAGGATCTCACCATGGAGCTTTGCTTCAGTTAATCATTTTAGTTTCTGTCAGAGCTAAAGAGAAAAGTAATATGTTGCACAAAATACACAATAAAATGAAATACTCTAGTTTAGTTTGACTGCACTGCCTGGTACAAACAAAAACAAAAAAATCAAACTGTTCAAACTGGCTGACTGGGTTCATGCTGAAAGCCATTTGATTATTTTTAGGGCACAATAAAGAAAGCCTTGTTAGGTTTGAGATTGATTTGCACAGAATATGGGTGGGTAATATAGCCAGACAAACGACTGCAAGCATTTGATGTTATTTGACATTGATTTGTCTGTTTTTCTCCTTGTCTGCAGATCTATAAGTACTATGCGCTGTTCAGCAGCCTTCCTCAGATTGCCTGTCTGGCTTTTCTTAGTTTCCAGTATCCGCTGCTTCTGTTCAAGGGCTTACAGAATACAGAGACGAGCAACGCCTCTGAGGTGAGACTGTCAGCGTGATACAACTGTCGTGAGAGTGTAATAAAGAGGAAAAGACTATATTAAAAAAAGTTCTAGATAAAATTCTTAATAAAATATATATTATATGGGTCAAAGATTCAAAGATGAATAGTGGGTTTGAAGCATTAAAACAATAAAAAAAAAAGTTTTACCCATTTGTGACACTGGACCGCAAAACCAGTCATAAGGGTCAGTTGTTTGAAATTGAGAGTTATACATCGGAAAGCTGAATAAATAAGCATTCAGTTGATTTATGGTTTGTTAGGATAGGACAATATTTGTCCAAGATACATCTGGAATCTGAGGGTGCAAAAAAATCTAAATATGTAGAAAATTACCTTTAAAGTTGTCCAAATGAAGTTCTTAGCAATGCATATTACTAATCAAAAATTAAGTTTTGGTATAATTACAGTAGAATATTTACAAAATGTCTTCATGGAACATTATCTTTACTTAATATACTAATGATTTTTGGCATAAAAGAAACTTGGGTCATATCTGTGGTATATATAAATGTACAAACATACAAATATATATATATATATATATATATATATATGTATATAAAAGTATGTTTTATTTTTACAGAAATATATCTAGTTATGCTGAATGGCAATGAAACATTTTTTTACCCATATTTGAAACATTAAAGTACACACTTTAGTTGCATTTAATATATGCATATAAAATCACTTTTGTAAATTTCATTTGATGTGAACACCAAAATCTTATCTTTGACCCATGTATTTATGTATGTAAATTTATATATGACTTAGAGACTGCTTCACTTATTAATATTTGAAAGGTTAGTTCAGGTTGTAAAATGTCAGCTTCCCCCAAAATGAATGAAAATTATGAATTAATGATTAATGATATTTGTAACCAATGTCTTTTGATGTAATACTGTCAAGGCAATATGTCTAAAATGTCATACAATATTATACATCTATTCTGATATCATAATAAATATGTAGATTGCTACTGAGAATTACATACAGTTGAAGTCAAAAGTTTACATACACCTTGCAGAATCTGCAAAATGTTATTTTACCAAAATAAGATGGATCATGCATAACGCATGTTATTTTTTAATTTAGTACTGACCTAAATAAGATAAGATAAATAAGAGTTGACATAAAAAATGTTTACATATAGTTTACAAAAGAAAAATCCTTCAAGTCCCATAAATTCTTTGGTTTCTCAGCTATTTTTTGTATTTGAACCCTTTCTAACAATGACTGTATGATTTTGAGATCCATCTTTTCACACTGAGGACAACTGAGAGACTCATATGCAACTATTACAGAGCGTTCAAACCCTCACAGATGCTTTAGAAGGAAACACAATGCATTAGGAACAGGCGGTGAAAACTTTTGAACAAAATGAAAATGTGTACATTTTTCATATTGTCCCTAAATATAATATATTTTTCACTTAGTACTGCCCTTCAGAAACTATAGAAGATTCTTACATGTTTCCCAGAAGACAAAATTTACCGTGATCTTCAAATTCAAAAGCGAAAGTCACATTAAACCATTATGTTCGCTTGGCATTTAAGCTAGATTTTTAAACTATTTTTCCTTTTATTTGTCTTTGATCAGTTTGTCTTTAGCATTGTTTTCCTCTGCTGCACTGTATGCGACCCTGTTACAACAGACCTGTGACCCATTTTCGGGTCACGACCCGCCAGTTAAGCACCGCTGTGTTAATTCATAATGAAGGGTCTTAGCAGCATGGAAATGCAAGAGGGGAGTTTGTAAACTCGGCACCTGCATTCCAGAGCTCTAATCATCGTAAGCAGCTCAGTGGGATTGGGTTATGTTTGACTCACAGAGCACTTTACACAAACAAAGTGTTGTTTTCCCATAGGAAACGCACAATGCCAGTGTTATTCAGCTATAATCGCTATGACGAATAAGTTCGGATGAAATAAGAGGAACGATGCCCATGCGAGTAAACTAGATATTTTTTATTAACAAAACAAAACTTTCTTGCAGGACCTCAGTAGCAGTTATTATCGAGATTATGTGAAGAAAATTCTCCAGAAGAAAAAGCCCACCAAAATCAGGTGATGCACGCTTACACTTAGATGGACACTGTTATTTATTAACCCAAAGGTAATATAGCAACTGTATGTCTACTGTATAATAGCCAGTCGGATGGGATATTGTCTATAGACTACTTCCTTCCTCATTTCCATTGACAGGCAGTGAATCACATCTACTGTAAATTCACTTATGCAAAGATTGGTAGATAGTGATCCGCCACTGTCCTGGAGTCTGAATTGTTAGCTAATGTCATTCAACCTGTCTGTACTGTACAGATACTCATCTTTTTTTATGCAAAGATATACTGAGTGTCTGAAATGTCATTGAGTATAGTCGCGTGAGCCATGTGAGGAAATGTTTCCTGTTGCGTGGAAACTCCTTTGTGTCAGTATGACATAGGAACACAACTTAACGAAGGGAAATATCCATTGATAAGAGTGACAGTTATGTGTAGGAAGGAATATTTAGACAAACTTCAGATATGCTTCAAATATTGTGAGGTTTAGACTGGATGTCCAAAGGTTGTTGGTTGAATCCTATTAAAAGCTATTGTGTAAAGAGTGTCTGAACCTGTAACACATCTACTATAAAGAAAAGCATCTATTAAATGTGTAATTGTGCTTTTAAAAGAATATAAAGTGGTGTTGTTTTACAACTATATTGTGTTTTCTTCTTGTTGTTAATGGCTGTTGTCTCTTTCTTTTGCTGCTCCAGCGCATCAAAACCCAAACTGTTTGAAAGACTCAGAGATGCTGCTAAGTCGTACATCTACACACCCGAGGATGGTAACTATTACATGTTAATGTTTCTGACAAACCTAAAGATAAAAAGTAAAAGTAACATGTCCAAAAGTCTGGGATGAGTAAGCTTCTTTTATTCAGCGTGGAATGCGTTAAATTAATGGAAAGTTACAGTGAAGACATTTTTTGTTACAAAAGTTGGACAAGTTAGAAAGTTCTGTTCTTTTAAAACTTTCTATTCATCAAGGAGTCAAGAAAAAACTGATATTGATAATAAATAGTGTTGTTGATTAACTAGTTAAAAAGTGGTCAAGACAAACTTGTTGGCTTGAGAAAGCCCAGCCTGAAAGTTTGAAGCAGCTGTATAAGCTTAAAGTTTGAAAAGGTTCATTTATTTATTTAACACAGATTTGATTTAACATCTTGTTTCTAACATGATTAGCATGTTGCTAGCATATTTAGCATGATTAGCATGTTGTTAACATGATTAGCATGTTTCTAGAATGATTTAACCCTTTGCTAGTATATTTTAACATGATTTAACACATTGGTAGCCTGATTAACATGTTGATAGCATGTTTTAACATGATTAGCATGTCATTAGCATATTTCTAACATGTTGCTAGCTTGTCTCTAGTATGATTACATGATAACATTGCTAGCATGTTTTAACACGTTAGGGTGATTTAGTACATTGTTATTATGTTTTAACATGACTTTAACACGTTGCTAGCATGTTTTAGCACATCGTTTTTATGATTAACATGTTTATATCTTGTTTCTAGCATGATTAGCATGTTGTTAACATGTTGTTAACATGATTAGCATGTTTGTAGAATGATATAACACATTGGTAGCCTGATTAACATGTTGATAGCATGTTTTTAACATGATTAGCATGTCGTTAGCATATTTTAATGTTGTTTTAATTTCTTAACATGATTTATCTCATTGTTAGCATGTTTTAACATATTGTTAACATAATAAACTGTTAATAGCTTGTTTCTAGCATGTTGATAGCATGTTTTTAACAATTAACATGATGATACCATGTTTTCTAACATGATTAGCATGTAAATAGCATGTCATTAACATGTTGTTAGTGTGTTACTAGCATGATTAGCATGTTGCTAGCACGTTTTAGCATGATTAACATGTTGTTAACATGAATAACGTTGTTAGCTTGTTTATAGCATTATGATAGCGTGTTTTAGCATGATTTAACATGTTGTTAGCATGATTTAGCACATTGTGTTATCTTGTTTTAACATGATTTAACATATTGTTAGTATGATTAATATGTTGATAGCATGTTTTTAACAATGTTAGCATGTTTCTAGCTTGTTGCTAGCATGTTGCTAGCTTGTTTCTAACATGTTGATAGCATGTTTCTAGTAGAATATAACACATTGCTAATGTGTTTAATATGTTGTTAGCATGATATGATCTAGCACATTGTTAACATGTTTTTGCATATTGTTAACATGTTGGTAGCTTTTTTTTGCATGATTAGCATGTTGTTATATTTTAACATGATTAGCATGTAATTAGCAAGTTGTTACCATGTTGCAAGCATGATTAGCATTTTGCTAGCATGTTGTTAGCACGATTATCATGTTTCAGCATGTTTTAACTCATTTTTAGCATGTTTTAATATGATTTTACAAACTGCATGTTTTAGCACTGTTATCATGATTAACATGTTGCTAGCATGTTTCTAGCATGATTAGCATGTTGATGGGATGTTGATAGCGTGTTTTAGCATGATTGGCATGTTGCTAGCATGTTATTATGATTAACATTTTGGTAGCAGCTATAACATGATTAGCATTTTACTAGCATGTTTTAATATAATCAGCATGTTAACATGTTGCTAGAGTGTTAGCATGAATTAGCACATTGTTCGCATGTTTCAACATGATTTGACACATTGCTATCATGATTAACATGTTGCTAGCTTGTTTCTAGCATGATTAGCATGTTGATAACATGTTTATAACATGATTAGCATGTAGAAGGCATGTTGATAGTGTGTTTTTAGCATGATTGGCATGTTAGCATGTTATTATGATTAACATTTTAGTAGCGTTTTTTTTAACATGACTGGCATGTTTGCTAGCATGTTTCTAGGATGATTAGCATTTTGATAGCGTGTTTTAATATGATTAGCATGTTAGCATGATTTAAGGCATTGCTAGCATGATTAACATGTTGCTAGCTTGTTTCTAGCATGATTAGCATGTAATTAGCATGTCGTTAACATGTTGTTAGCATGTTGCTAGCATGATTACTGTTTTGCTACCATGGTTTAGCATGATTAATATGTTGTTAGTATGATTAGCATAATGCTAGCATGTATGTTTTAGCATGATTAACATGTTGCTAGCATGTTTTAACACATTGTTAACGTTTTAACATTATTTAACACATTTTTTGCATGTTGTTTTAGCATATTGTTAGCATGAACATGTTAACATGATTGGCATGTCGCTAGCATGTTGTTAACATGTTGTTATATTTCTTGAGCATCAAATTAGCATATTAGAATGATTTCTGAAGAATCTTGTGACACTGGAATAATGATGCTGAAAATTCAGCTTTGCATCACTGGAATAAATTACATTTAAAAACTTATTTAAATATAAAACAGTCAGTGCAAATTGTAATAATATTTCTTATTTTACTGCATTTTTAATCAAATAAATGCAGCCTTGTTGAGCATAAAATACTTACCAAATTACCAAAACTTTTGAACAGTAATGTATTCATTTAATGTGTTTATTTTCCATCAGTTTTTAGGTTCCCTTTGAAACTAGCGATCTCTGTGGTTGTGGCGTTCATTGCTCTCTATCAGGTAAACAAACACTTCAACAAATGAGCCTGTTTTTGAGTTTTTTCAGTTTGAAATGATTTAGTAATATGCTTTTAATGCATAAAACTTGGCAAAAGCATGATAGCATTTCACGACGTTCTCCATTGTTTGTGATCTGTTAGATGGCGCTCCTGCTGGTGTCAGGCGTGCTGCCCACCCTACACATCGTCCGTAGAGGAGTGGACGAAAACATCGCCTTCCTGTTGGCCGGTTTCAATATCATCCTGTCAGACGACCGTCAGGAGGTGGTCAAGATTGTAATCTACTATCTGTGGTGTGTGGAAAGTGAGTCAGTTCATTCTCATACTGCTTCAGTTCTTAAAGTCATTGTGGAGTCATCTGGATTAGTGCAGGTTTAATAATGGTCTCTGATAAGCAAACGTATGCCAGCACAGCCATGCAAATGTGAGCTTGCATTGATCCAGACTGCTGGAGGTTTGCATGCATCAGTGCAGAGCCCGAATCGCACACATCCACTTTCACTCAGCTTTAAACAGCCATGTAAATCAGCAGACGAATAATGAAGTGGTCAGCAAAGCCGGCTGCTGAACTGAGGGAAAGTGCTGAGGCTGTGAGAGTGTGTTTGTGCACCTGACATTGACCTTTCCAGCTCATTTGATTGTGTTTGTTTCAGTTTGCTATGTGTCAGCGGTGACCCTGTCCTGCCTGATCAACCTGCTCATGCTCATGAGGTCCATGGTCCTGCACAGGTGAGACTGACAACCTCAAAATCAGTCAGATAAACCTGTTTTTAAAACTGCTCTTCACAAATAGAGTTTATACACAGCACAGCAAAGATCTTTCATGTTATTTTTTTACATATAAATTATTTTATATTTTCATATTTTGTTTTTATTAACTACAACTTTTTAAATACAACAACAAATGTGCATTAAACAGATTGCCAAATATTAATACAGAATGAAAGAATATTAAAAAAAAAAAAATTAAATATTCTAAGTAAAAATGTATTTATTTAGCAAACATTAAAACAGTTGTACTGAAACTGTAATGTTCTGTTTTATTTTGTATATTGTAATTATAATGTATTTATAAAATACATTTTTTCACTTCCAGGGTTATTATTGTTACCTAAAATTAAAAACTAAAACAAATTTACAAAATAAAGTTGTACTGTAACTGTCATTTTCAGTTTTATTTTTTATTTTTTATTTTTTATCTTTTATTTATTTATTTAAACTTCCAGGGTTATTATTGTTGCCTTAAATTAAAACTAAAACTAAACCCTAAAAAAAAAAAAGTACTGTAACTGTAATTTTCAATTAAAATTTTAATATTTTAATTAAAATATATTTATTTATTTATAATTATTATTTATAATTATATTATTTTATTGCATTTATCTTTTTTTCACATCAAGGGTTATTATTGTTACCTAAAATTAAAACAAAAACTAAAAACTTAAAAAAGAATCTTTTTTAAGCAATTGTACTGTAACAACTGTAATTTTCAGTTTAATTTTTTATATTTTAATCAAAATGCTTATTTATTTAGTTTTTATTTATAATGTATTTTATTATATTATTTTATTGTGTTTATCTTTTGTTTCACTTCCAGGGTTATTATTGTTGCCTAAAATTAATACCAAAACTAAAACCTTGAAAATTATCTTACCAAAATAAAGCAATTGTACTGTAACGGTAATTTTCAAGTTTATTTTTTATATTTTAATCTAAATGTATTTATTTATTTATTATTTTTAATGTATTATGTATAATGTATTTTATAGTATTATTTTACTGCGTTTATCTTTTGTTTCACTTCCAGGTTTATTATTGTTGCCTAAAATTCAAACTAAAACTAAAACTTTAAAAAATTATTTTAACAAAATAAAGCAATTGTAGTTTTCCCCAGGATTTGACACATTTCTTCCTTTTTATTGGTCTCCTCATGTCTCCAGACTTGTACATTTACACATCATTCATGCACATATGTGAAAGCATTATTAATAATTTTCTCTTCATCATAACTGACTGCTCCTATTATGAATAAGAGTTAGCCAGAGGTGAAACAGGAAAAAAATCATTTATACGGCTAATGAGAATGAGGTAATTACAGTCAGGAATAGCAGATTAAAAATAATGACTTTTCAAATTGAGTTTTTAAATGTCATTAATGACAGTTTGACTCTGTGACCTGCAATTCCATCTCAGTTTGTTGTTCGTAAAGAGACGCCCCCAGTACATCTACTGTATGTCTGCAGACGCTCTGTGTGTGTGTGTGTGTGTGTGTGTGTGTGTGTGTGTGTTAGTGCACTGAAGGCTGTGTCTGTGTTCACTCAGGTCTAATCTGAAGGGACTGTACAGAGGAGACGTGTTTAATGTGTATAACTGCCACAGGAGCATCAGACCGTCCCGTCCCGCGCTGGTCTGCTGGATGGGCTACACCAGCTGCCAAGCTGCCTTTATCTGTCTCGGTGAGAGCATGTTTATTCACTGTATGCCATGTGAGACCCTTCTGTTCGAAAAGCCCCTCATTCTCACCGCAGACCTCTGCAGAAGTGTGAGAAAACAGTCTGTAGCATTTTTAACACTTAAACAAAATACAATAATTTTGTTTTTACCTGCTAAATGGAGCCTGAATTTATGTACTATAATAAACTCTTTTTTTTTAATTAATAATAATTAATTCATTCATTCATTTAATGTAGCAGAGTTCTGGGTCATTCTGGAATTTCTATAGTACGTTATGGAATAGTACGTTAGAAGACAATACAAATCCATCATGGATATTATTATGTTTTTATTTTTTTTAAATGTTTAGAATAATATACCTCATAATATGACTAGGAACATTTATTAGGAAAGTAAGTAGGATGAAGTTTGTTCTGGTTAAAAAAAAACAAACAAACAAAAACTAATAAGAAAAATAATAAGAAATATGTATTTATATTTATTTAATTATGAATATGTGTATTCTGTGTACACACACAATAGTACATTAAATAATATATTATTAATAATATATTTAATAATAATAATAATTATTATAATAAATGTAGATATTTTATTGAATTATTTATATATTATATTTATATTTATTTAAATATTTATTTATTTATATTTTGTTCATTTATTTTATTTGTATTTTAAAATATTTTATATTATAATAATATTGTCTAAATATTTTTTAAAATGTTATTACAATTTATTATTATAATTTACAGTTAGTACATTTATTTATATTAACATTAACATTTTTTAAATATTTTTTATATTTTTTGCTTTATATATATACACTACCATTCAAAAGTTTGGGGTCAGTAAGACTTGTAATAGTCTTTAAAGAAGTCTCTTATGCTCATCAAGGCTGCATTTATTTGATTAAAAATATTGAAAAAAAAACAGTAATATTGCAAAATGTTTTTACAATATAAAATAATGTTTTTTATTTTAACATACTTTAAAATAGAATTTATTCCTGTGATGAAAAGCTGAATTTTTATCAGCTGTTACTCCAGTCTTAAGTGTCACATGATCCTTCAGAAATCATTCTAATATGCGGATTTATTATTAGAATGATCAATGTTGGATAATATCAACAGTTGTGTTGCAAAATTTTTTTTTGGAACCTGTGATTTTTTTTTTTTTTTCACGATTCTTTCATGAATAACAAGTTTAAAAAGTTCAGTGTTTATTCAAAATATAAATATTTTATAACAATGTAAATTATTTATTATTAACTTTTAATAAACTTTTAATTATTAACTTAATACATCCTTGGTGAATAAAAGTATTAATTTCTTAAAAAAAAAAAAAAAAAAGAAAAAAAGAAACAATAAAAATGTACTGACCCCAAACTTTTGAACGGTAGTGTATATATATATATTCAAATATTATTTATAGTTTACATTTTGTTCTGTTTTGTTTTTTTAAATAATTGTATGTATTTATTTATTTATTTATTTATTTATTTATGATTTAGTTTTTATTTTATACATTTTTGTTTTCATAATTTTTATATCTATTTATTGTTAGTAAATTACATTTTATTTTAAAAATAAACAAGGTTGGTTTTTTTTTTTTTTGTTTTTATTATGTTTTATATCTATAGTAACACTATTATATATAGTAAGTACATTACGTTTAATAAGGAAATAAATAAGGTGTTTTTGTGCTGTTTTTAATAAATAAATAAATTTTATGTGTTTGTTTATTTAGTTTATTTTTAAATGTAATAATTTTGTTTTCATTATTTTTACGTCTATTTTTATATCTATATTAAAACTATTATTTATAGCTTGTACATTACATTTATTAAGAAAATAAGTAAGGTGGTTTTTGTGCTGTTTTTAATAAATGTATTTTATGTATAAATTTATATTAATGTATTTCTGTTTGATTAATTTGTGTTTTAAATGTTTGTTTTTTTATATATATATTTTTATCAAAGCTATTATTTATAGTTAGTGCATTTACTAAGAAAATAAGGTGTTTTTTGTGCTTTATTTTATAAATAAATATATTAATTTATAATATAAAATAATATAATATAATATAATTATTTTGTAATACATTTTAATGAATTAATGGATACAAAAAATACTGATGAGCTTTCAATAAATACTTAATTTTTATTTATTAATTATACTGTTGTTTCATTTAATTTTTTCTATTTAATTTTTATTTGTGTTTATTAATGTATTTTTTTCTGTTTAAAGTGAATTTATATTATATATTATTATAAATTTATAATAGTATTTTAATATTTAATTTTATATATCTTTATTAATTATTTTATTTTATATTTCATTATTTCATGCATTGTTTTTTTTTTTTTTTTCTTTTTTTTTTTTTTAAATAATATCATGTTAATATTTCTAGTTTTCTCAAGTGTGAAGTGATTATGAGCACATTTGATTACTCGTGCATGTCTGATTGTGTCTGTGTGCAGGCATGGTGATCCAGACTCTGGTGTTCTTCATCTGCATTTTGTTCGGTGTCTTCCTCATCATCATCCCCATCCTGTATGGAACCAATCTCATGCTCTTCCACATTATCGCCAACATGTGGTGAGTTTAGATGATGAGCCTGACCTCATCACATGCCCTGTGACCGCAGGGTCGTGACCCCGTGAGCCACGAATCTCCGCTAAAGCCTCCTATCAGTCATCTCTCATCATGAGCCATAAAGCCCAGTGTTTAGACGAGTGCCTCTTAAGATGCGTCTCACTCTCTGTCTTTCTCTCTGAAGGCCCTTCTGGTTGATGCTGTTCCTGGCTGTGCTGATCCAGCATGTGACCTCCAGGTTTTTGTTCATCAAAAAAGATGCAGGAACAAGAGATCTGAACAACAGGTGCCAATTATACATAATATTACTACCGCCAAAACATCTGTTCTGCCTCTTAATGGATATTAGCTTTAATGTTGATGTGCATTCACCATCTGGTAGGCCATGATTGTTCAGCCAACAATAAACACTTTTTTATTTTCTATACATTGTTGAATTTGTAAACAGTACTAAAGAATTTCATATTAACTGACATTTCAGATATTAAATGGTAAACAGTTTTTTGCAACACCATTGTTACTAATAACAGTTTTACAATTACATAATATATATACATTGAAAACATGAATAATATATTTAAATATAGTTATTATTAATTATTTTTCTTTCATTCCATTATTTCATTCATTGTTTCTGTAACTCATTAAATAATGTTACATTATATATATATATATATATATATATATATATATATATACATGTATATATATATATGTTTATTAAAAAATAATTATTATAATTGTTATATTATTTATTAATTATTATATTATTTTTAGTTAGTAAATTATCATATAATAGAAATCCATCATAGATAGAAAAAGTTATTTTATTTACATTTTTAAAAAAGTAAATTTTGTGTTATTTTAATATTTAAATAAACACATTTAGATTATATATAAATATAAATAAGTGTAAAAAGTGTGTAAAAAAAAAAGTATACTTTTATTTTATAAAGTACTACATTTTATTATAATATTGTCAAATGGCAAATAGTATTTTTAATTTTTCAATTATCATAATTATTAAACAAAACATATCAAATGTTACAAATATGTGTAATAATTAATAACCTTGTTAATAACCTTGTAAATAATATATCTAAAAAAATTATAAATATGAAAAAAAAATTATAGCAACTAATTACATAGATTTCAGACTGTCTTTAATAAATTAATATATTTTATTATATTGTATATTTATTTTTGTTTCTTAATTATGTTACTGTTTTCATTTTTTCATTATTATTAATATAACATTTATTTTTATTTCTTTATTACTTTGTTGTTTTCATTTATTTTTTCTATTTATTAAAAAATATAATATTATTATTCATAGTTGGTACATTATCAGAAAATAAAATTCCATCATAGATGGAGAAAGTTATTTTATTTAGATTTTTAAAAAAGAAAAAAATATATATTAAAAAAGTGAATTTTGTGTTATATTAATATTTAAATAAACTACATTTTATTGTAATATTGTCAAATGGCAAATAGTATTTTTAATTTTTCAATTCTCATAATTATTAAACTATTTATTACAAAATATAATATTATTATTCATAGTTGGTACATTATCAGAAAATAAAATTCCATCATAGATGGAGAAAGTAATTTTATTTAGATTTTAAAAAATACCAGAAGCATTTATTAAGATCTTGTTTTTAATTAAGAGTTGTTTTTAATGTTTAACATTTTATTTTAATAAAAAATTAGTTTTTTTTTTTTTTATAATTATTATTTTATTTTATTTTTAACCCTTTTTTTCACTTCCAGGGTTATTAACTAAACCATTTAAAATCTTTACTTGAAATAAAATAAAAGATTATTAAATATATATATATTGAATCATTTGTCTTTTTCAGTTGTTTTTTCTTCTAATTAAGGGCTATATAGACATTTAAAAATTGACCTAAAAAAAAACTAAAAAAATTGAAATAACAGAAAATATGAAAATTTAAAGTAATTAAAAATTCAATAAAAAACTATAATATAAATATGTAACCTTTAAAAGGATAGAAATGATATTACAACTTATTATATTTATTATTTTGCTTTCATCCCATTATTTCATTCATTGTTTTTGTAACTCATTAAATAATATAACAGAGTGAAAATGCATAAAACGTATTTTATTAATTTTATTATGTTCACCATTTATGTTTACTATGTGTATTACCATTTTTATTTAAAAGAGGATGTAATATTTCATCTTAGTAATGCACTATATGTTTGCTTGTATGAAGAATCATGCTGTTTCCAGAAGTTGAATGTGCTTTTGTTTGTTTTATTTTCTCCACAGAGGAAGTCTGTTTCTTCTCAGCTATGTGCTCTTCCTGGTTAATGTGATGGTTGGTGTCATCCTGGGCATTTGGAGGGTAGTCATCACTGCCCTTTTCAACATAGTCCACTTAGGACGCTTGGACATCAGCCTTCTCAACCGCAACTTCGAGCCGTTTGACCCAGGTATACAGCTGGACAGAGCGACACATTAAATTCAGATTCATTCATATGTATATCATTTTTAGATATTTCTGTTCATCTGATTGGATGACTCTTCACACAAGAGTCATCCAATCAGATTTAGGCCAGATTTTTAGTTGCACAAATAAAAGTGTCTAATTGAAATCCGGTTGTGATCACAGATATCAGAAAGCCTGTGTAGTGTCAGATGTTGGATGCGATTGTTATTTGTATGTATGCTTGTCTCTGCAGGATATCGCTGCTACGCTCATTACCTGAAGATTGAGGTCAGCCAGTCTCACCCCGTCATGAAGGCCTTCTGCGGGCTGCTGCTGCAAACCTCAGGCCAGGATCATCTCTCCGTCCAGAGGATGAGAGACGCTGAAGAAGGTCTGTGCTTTTATTTCTTTATTACTTCAGTTCATGACAACAATGCGATTACGTTTAATTCGCTGGAGAGCGACCTGTTCCACAGTCTGGTCTCAAACTCAAAGCTTTTAGTCTTCAGAATTAATTCAGACTGAGGACGCGGTTTAGTGTTTTAAAGCTGCGCTCATTCAATTTGTCCAGTGAGTTTATCAGTGAGTGTGTGGAAACTGAGCATTTCAGGACAGTTTCCTGCTGTGAGTCTACCTGTTGAAAATAAAGATCTCAAATATGTATGAGGATGTTTTTGATTGATTGTTGTTATCAAAAATGAAATTTCTAAAAAAGAATAACTGACATTTCAGGCACGATAATTTTTAAAATAAATAATAAAAACATAATTATAAAAATTGTCATTGTAAAACATGTAATAAAATATCAATTATTAATAACATAATTAATAATTGCACATGTGTGTGTGTGTGTATATATATATATATATATATATATATGCAACATATGCAACAGGCATACATAGAAAAATTGCTACATTATGGATATTATATGTATATATGTAAGGGATAATCCATAGCACAATTATATAATAATACTTTCTTTATAATTAATTCAGTACTTTCTTTTTATAATATTGTTTCATTAAAAAACATTCATAACACAGCTGATTGTATAACTATATATTTTTTTATTATTATAATAAATTAATAATAATAAAAACAATTGGGAATATTTTTGTTATATAAAGTAAAATTTATTTAATAGTTTTAAGAAAAATTATTTATTACACAGCTAATTGCATAATTATAAAAACTATAAATTAATAATAATAATAGCATAATATATAAAATGTGTATATATATATATATATATATATATATAATTACAATTATATAAATGTATATCAAAATAAAATAGTGAAATATGATATTATGAATTAATAACATAATAAAATAAATAAAAATTCATAGTGATTTTATGTGTACATATATTATATTTTTATATTTTATATTATATTATAGTATATTATATTTTTTGTTATAAATACATTATAAATATATATATATATATATATATATATATATATATTAAATACATTAAAATAATGCATTGTAATTCATTGAAAAAGTTTATGGATTGTTCTTATTAAACAATATTCTAAAAATTCTAAAAAAAAAAAACAAACAAACAAACAAACAAAAAAGCCCTGACATTTTAGGCACAATATTTATTATAATAAATTATAAAAACAATTATAAAAATTGTAATTGTAAAACATGTAATAAAATATCAATTATTAATAACATAATAATAATAATAGATAGATAGATAATTATATCAGCATATATCAATATAAAATTGTGAAATATTATAATTATTAACATAATGTAATAACATAATAAAATAATAATTAATAACCATGTTATATGTGGGGAAAAAGGTTTTTTTGTTATAAATACATGAATACATTGTAAAGTAATACATTGTAGTGCATTTAAAAAAATTGATTGTTGTTAAAAAAATAAATAAAAAGCAATAAATTAATAATAATATTAATAATTATATTTAAAAATTACATATATAAAATAATATTTGTAATAATAAACAGTAACAGTTTATTTTGTTATAAAAATGACATTTTATTGTAATATTGTCAACAGTACTGTATAGCAGCTAACATAGCTAATTACATAACTATAAAAAACCATAAATGAATAATAATAAAATAAAAAATAAAAAAATAATATAATATGTAAAAATTATATAGATATAAAATTATAATTTATTATATATATATATATATATATATATAATAAATTTAATTATAATATTGTAAAATTACAAAACATCATTTTAAATTGACCATGCATAAAAAGTGCTGGATTGCAGTTATGTACGATTAATAAATAACCTTTTAAAATATTTTTGTTATATATTAAATAATACATTCTTGTTATAATATTGATATATAGCAAAAATCTTATTTATAACGTGCCGTGCACCATATTTTGCGCAAACAGATTGAACTCCCAGTACTCGGTATAGTTTAAAAGGATCAGATTAAATTCATTTACGTTTAATGCATTTCAAAACAGAAAGCAGTGTAAAATGATGTTAGATCATCTGTGTCAAATCTCTGACTGAAACTGAGATTCATATTGATCTATGTGTGATTTCTCTTGGGTGATTCATGTCTATATGCACAGACGGTTGGTTGGTCTTGTTTTTGGAATAATTGATTCATCATGTTGCCCTGCACGCAGCAGGCGAGCATTCCCGCAATCATTACATTTGTCAGGAGAAATTGGGCCCCGATGTGCAATAACTCACCCCGGCCCTGCTGCTGCTCAATCAGACCTGTCAGACAGACACGGCTGAGTCCATAGTGTGAGCATCCTATGTGCATTCACATTTTACACTGCTCATCTGCTTTCACACAGCAGAGCGGAGATGAAATTAGAGCTTTACGCGTGTGTCTTCTCAAGTCAAAGTCAGATCAGTCAGTGTTTACAGGATGATAGGCAGCAGAAGGTGTATATTCAACATTAAATAGCCCTGTCTTTTGTTGATTTTACACCTACAGAAGTACTGATGCTTGTTGCATTCACAAACTGGAGGAACCTGATTTGCATTTGTATTTGCATACAATATTAAGTATTATCTGAGAAGAATTGTTGAATGTGCTAGGTTACACATATGAGCTTAGTAACTGACTGTTTCATATGTGTGAGTCATAGTTTTTACACTTACATTACACATTACATGGTAATCGCACATTGTGTATGTTCCAGCTGTAATATTGTGGTTTATGGATGACATTTGTTTACATAAAGTGCCTTTATTTTGTGTCTTTTTTTAATTTAATTTAAAAAATGATATTTATTTTAATATATTAAGGACAGACTACAGATTACTGCACCGGTTGTGATTCTTCGGCGCCACGTCAAAAGAAATGCATTATGGATTTGCAGTCTCTGTTGAATCATGTAATTTGATTAAATATAAGACAGTGCTAATAAACGTTTTTTAGTGTGTTGTTCTCACGACTCCCAAACACGAACGAATTGCGGTTTTGAGTTTTTTTAGTGAATCAGAAACAGTACACGCAATCAGTGTAGTTTGATTCTCAAACAAATTACTCTTATGAGTCGGTTCCTTGTAGTGAATCATAAACAGACTGCGCTAGTGGAGTTTAACTTCCGAGCGAATGACTTTCATGAGTTGTTCTTTGTAGCGAATCATGAACAAAGGGCGCTAGTGGAGTTCGACTTCTGAATGAATGACTCTTATGAGTCAATCTTTGTAGCGAATCGCAAACAGAGCACGCTAGTGGAGTTCAACTTTCGAACAAGTGACTCTTACGAATCGTAAACAGAGCATTAGTGGAGTTCCACTTTCGAACAAATGACTCTTATGAGTCGTTCTTTGTAGCGAATCGTAAACAGAGTGCTAGTGGAGTTTGACTTTCGAACAAATGACTCTTATGAGTCGTTCTTTGTAGCGAATCGTAAACAGAGTGCTAGTGGAGTTCAACTTTCGAACAAAAGACTCTTATGAGTCTTTCTTGGTAGCGATTCGTAAACAGAGCGCGCAAGTGGAGAATGACTTCTGAACGAATAACTCTTACGAATTGTAAACAGAGCACTAGTGGAGTTCGACTTTCAAACAAATGACTCTTATGAGTCGTTCTTTGTAGTGAATCATAAACAGAGCGCGCTAGTGGAGTTTGACTTCCAAATGAATGACTTTTATGAGCCAGTTCTTATTTCCGAATAAATTACTCTTAGCTGTTCCTTGTAGTGAATCGTAAACAGACTGCGCTAGTGGAGTTTAACTTCCGAACGAATGACTCTCATGAGTTGTTCTTTGTAGCGAATCATGAACAAAGGGCGCTAGTGGAGTTCGACTTCTGAATGAATGACTCTTATGAGTCAATCTTTGTAGCGAATCGTAAACAGAGCACGCTAGTGGAGTTCAACTTTCGAACAAGTGACTCTTACGAATCGTAAACAGAGCATTAGTGGAGTTCCACTTTCGAACAAATGACTCTTATGAGTCGTTCTTTGTAGCGAATCGTAAACAGAGTGCTAGTGGAGTTTGACTTTCGAACAAATGACTCTTATGAGTCGTTCTTTGTAGCGAATCGTAAACAGAGCGCGCTAGTGGAGTTCGACTTCCAAATGAATGACTTTTATGAGCCAGTTCTTATTTCCGAATAAATTACTCTTAGCTGTTTCTTGTAGTGAATCGTAAACAGACTGCGCTAGTGGAGTTTAACTTCCGAACGAATGACTCTCATGAGTTGTTCTTTGTAGCAAATTGTGAACAAAGGGCGCTAGTGGAGTTCGATTTCGGAATGAATGACTCTTACGAATCGTAAACAGAGTGTGCTAGTGGAATTCGACTTTCGAACAAATGACTCTCATGCGTCATTCTTTGTAGCGAATCGTAAACAGAGCGCAAGTGGAGTTCAACTTCAGAATGAATGACTCTTATGAGTCGTTCTTTGTAGCGAATCATAAACAGAGTGCTAGTGGAGTTCGACTTCAGAACTAATGATCCTTACGAATCGTAAACAGAGCACTAGTGGAGTTCAACTTTCAAACTAATTACTTTTATGAGTTGTTCTTTGTAGCGAACCGTAAACAGACCGTGCTAGTGGAGTTTGAGTTCGGAACGATTGACTCTTACGAATCATAAACAGAGCACTAGTGGAGTTCGACTTCAGAATGAATGACTCTTATGAACCGGTTCTTATTTCTGAACGAATGACTCAGTCACTTCTTTGTGGTGAATCGTAAACAGTCTGTGCTAGTGGAGTTCAACTTCCAAACAAATGACTCTTATGAATCGTTCTTTGTAGCGAATCGTAAACAGAGCGCGCAAGTGGAGTTCGACTTTGGAACGGATGACTCTTACGAATCGTAAACAGAGTGCTAGTGGAGTTTGACTTTCGAACAAATGACTCTTATGAGTCGTTCTTTGTAGCGAATCATAAACAGAGCGTGCAAGTGAATTTCAACTTCCGAACGAATGACACTAATGAGCCAGTTCTTTGTAGTGAATCATAACTAGACCGACTTTGAATGAATGAGCCATGATCCTGTTCTTTTAATAAATGGATGACTTCTCAAAAAGATGACTTACCTCTCAGTCTGATGATTGATTCAGTGACTTGAATAGCAAGTTTATATATAATATTATAATAATGTGTGTGTGTGTGTATATATATATATATATATATATATATATATATATTATATGTGTGTGTGTTGTGATATATAATGATGTTATAATAATACATATGTACAGTATAGATAGATATAATTTTTTCTTGCCATTTACAGGTACATTGAGTGAAACTGCATAAGCTACATGTTGGTTTAACGTTTTACATGTTCAACATTTTAAGGTATTCAACTGGTCCAGCAAGAGAAGAAACAGAACAAGGTGTCCAACGCCAAGCGAGCACGAGCGCACTGGCAGCTCCTCTACACACTGGTCAACAACCCGTCCCTGGTGGGCACCAGGAAACATTTCCAACGCCAGAGTTCTGAAAGCTTCATCAACGGAGCCCTCAACCGGACCTCCAAGGAGGGCAGCAAAAAGGAAGACGGCACCAAGGAGCCCAGCAAAGAGGCAGAAAGCGCCACCACCAACAACTGAGGACTGAAAATCACCATGCGGAGAAGGAGATCGGCCCTCCCTGCCCCCCCAGCCTCTTCATACTTAATGGCTGCTGGCCAGATATCGATGATAGTATTATTTGCTTTGGTGTAGCAGAGAAGCACATGTGTTTTAGCTAAGTGCACTTACAGCTCAGTGCCTCAGGAAGAACTTCATGCAGTCGTAGTTAACGGATCCTTTGCACATGTGTGTGAATGCATGGATGGATGGATTGTGTCTTTTGTTGCATGTGTGTGTGAGACCGTCTCTCCGTCTTGGACTTAGCGTATCAGGAATTTTAGTTTGGCACTGAACTCCCATCTAACTGCTTGATGCGAGGTTAGTATGTGTGACTATTTATGAATGTACAGGTTCTGCTCTTTTGCAAATTGATGAATTATTCATTTCCACTCAGAATCTTCATTTTTGCACTCAGTGGTGAGAATGTTCTTATCATAGATAAAACCAATAATGTCCATTATGGGTTGATCTGTGTCTGTTTTCATTAAGACAACATCTGCTGTAATTGTATTACAATTGTTTGACAAAATATGAATACAATCTATCTCACTGTTACATTGACACTTAATTTTGATATTTCCCTCTATGTCTTGTTCTGCTACCTATGGCATATTTGTGATTGAAATGAAATAAATATTAAAAATAAAGGTATGTCGACTGTGTTAAATTAAGGGAAATGTTTCCATTTCCTGCGTTGCGTAAGACGCATGATTTTACGTTTTAAAGAAACCAAATGAAAACCGTTTAAATCAGTACATATAAATAAAAAATATTTTTTTTTTCCATGCAGGGATTTAAAAAACTCTAATGCATTATTTATAAGATTATTACGAATGTTTAAAACAAATATGACGGCACAGATGTTGAAAGAGCGCAACTGTTCCGCAACCACATCATTCCTTTGTTCTACACAATAGTTTTCTCAAGAATATCCATAACGAAAAATCACTACTATTACACGTTATATTGTATATAAATGTATAAAACACAAGTTCGTGAATTTAGATGTTCAAGAAATATCATGGATTCAGACTATTTATATATTTGTTTTGAAATATTCGTTTCAGAAAAACAAAAAACTAAATAAATCATACATTATTCGGGTCTTTGTAAATTTTGCAAATCAAAATAAAAGCTAACAAATCTTTTGAGTTTCCTACAGGCGTCGTTTTGCAAGACGTTCCCTTGCCGGCGTTCAATGTCCAGCGAACGGATTTCATATTTTTTATGATTTTACAGCTATTGAACTCCGTGGTTTGTGCTGGAGAACTTGTCCATATTTATATAACCACCTTTTTGCGTTTTCAAACAATGTCCAAAACATTTGTTCGTTCAATATTTTATTAAGGTCACGTACATAAAATCATATCAAAATCTTTAAAAGGTCTGAGTATTTTTACAACATCATTGGACAGGTGGACACGAAACAAGCCACTATGCGTCAATTTACTGGACACTCGATGTTTTTTTGACTGATGGTAAAAACGGACCATTTATATTTATATAAAAAAAGAGAACATCTTCTCAGGTTACTTGGCTTACATCACAAATCGACATTTAATATCTACACTCTATAGTATCCTAATAAAACACACTGGAAAATACTTTTGTGTGACATGCCACGAACAAGTAGGCTATCTCAAAGAGAAGAAAGGACGTTCAGTCAGTTCATAAAGGCGAGAGATATTTTCAAAGCACCCGTTCGCAAAGAGATCAAAAATCACACATTTTGGGATCCCACATTACACTTAACAAACGATTTTTTTTTCAAGGTGACCTGGTTGGTTTTCCAGACACACACATGCTGTGAAAAGAGTAACAGGGTGACTTTTTTTTCCCTCAGAAGCGCTCGATGTCCACTATACAATAACGCGATGCTACTTGAGACGATTTACGTTTACGATTATGCTAAAGTGAATTGTTTTATGAGGTTTTTTGAAGATAGATTTGTCCATTTAAGTCCAGTCCACTTGATAAATCTCACAAACCCTATTTGTAATAATGAACACTCATCGTATGCACTGCTAACTTACTGAGGTAAAAATGGGCGCGCGTTTTTCGCGCGTCTGTATTACGTGAGATGACAGTCCGTATTCACCTGGTTTGTGTTGTGTTTCAGAGCAAACGAATGGCAAACATCTCAACGGGGTTGTTTGTAATTACCGTTGATCTCTGCAGATATGTTTACCGCCTCAGCCCCGAGCGGCAACCGATCGCTGTACTCGGATCCAACTTCAAACTCTTCCTGTGTTTTGGATTGCGACTCGGGAATGGACTCGGTTACCACGCTTCCCTCGACGTCCTCACCTTCTCCGTCTCCCTCCTCGCCGTCAGCCTCACCTTCTCCTTCTCCAAGGTCACTCAGGTTAAAGTTCTTCTCGGATCCCACAAAAGACGCCCTAGGGTCGAAATCCGTCGCTATTTGCTTTTCCATCTGATCTGGGTTTTGCGTCTTCATAATCAACTTGTAGGTCTTGCCTTGATACTTGTAGAGCAAATGGCAGCAGGTGGCGCCCAGCAGGGGAACGGTTGCCAACGCTAGCAAAAAAATGCTAACGACCACTATAATTAGCAAAGATGGGATTTTCTTTCTAGTTGTGAAGACCACTTGGACTTGACAGTCCTGGCCCCCATAGGTGAGGCACAGTGTGTAATTAGTGCCTGGCTTGAGGCCCTGGAAACGGTAGGCGTTGACGCCCTCCTCAATCTTGGACCACTGCACCACTGAATGTCCATTGCCAGTACTGACGCAAAGGTACAACATATCCAGGGGTGACTTTTTGGTGGACGTCTGGTAAAGACTAAAAGGCTCCTTATTCACAGTTTGGAGGTCTTGCTGTTGGCTGAGGTGAATGTTTGACTTCGCGTTAGCCATCTGGAAAGGGTTCAGCTGAACTTTCGCCTCAGTTTCTGAAACTTCCAAAGCAATAACTCCGAAATCAAACGTGTATTGTTTGAGTTCGTCCAAGCTGAGGTTGAAAGCATGGTTGGAGATATACTGCGTGCCATCGTTTATTCCGCATTTCCCAACAAATGGCAAAGTGTCGGGTCCTTCTTCCACTTGCTCTTTATCCACTGTAATGAGAGATGTTCCTGTTGGAAGGCTCTTGGTCTTCTCCTCAGATTTGGGCCACATGCTAATTACGCTATTTTTAGAGCCTTTTGAGCCAAGTTTGTCTTCTGGCAAATGGCTGGACGCTTTTGGGTCCAGCATGGAATTGATGGCGTGCTTTTTGGCGGCCGCAACAACAAGTCTCACCGAGCGCTCTGCTTTCCCCATGTCGTTGATGGCAGAGCAGGTGTAGTTTCCATCTTCCTTCTTGGTTATGTGAGGAATGATCAAGGTCCCATTTTGAAACACAAGGAACCTGGTGTTCGTAGGTGGTCCGTTAATCGGAACCTCAATTTTTTCAACAACAGCCGGTAAAGGAAACGTAATTAGCTGGTTTCCAGCATATATCTCCCATATGACCTCAGGTTTAGGGGTTCCTTTTGTCTCACAGTAAAGCATGACCATATATCCCTCATAAAGTTCAGTTTTTTCGATGTTTGGCTGATATGTGATGGACACCGTTGGAGCTTTGCAGTCCAATTTGGGCATGCTAGTGACCTGAGTACCTTTTAGGTGAGAAGGAGCTTCGCAGACGATGTTGTTTTGCTCAGGAATGGAGATTGAGGAATTGATGATCCAGTCCCTAAGCCACTCAAGGTTGCATGAGCAGGTGAAGGGGTTGTGGAAGATTTGAAGATGAGACATGGAGACCAAAGCATCAAACGTTCCCTGAACAATGGTGGTAAACTTGTTATTGTTAATACGCACCGAACGCAGTTCCTTCAGGTTGGCGAAAGTATCCTTGGAGATACTGACCATCTCATTATTGTTCATCTTCAACAACTGCAGAGCGGTGAGATTAGTCAAGTCCTCCCATGGAAAATGCACAATTTTATTGTAGCTAATATCCAAATTTTTCAGCTGGATCAACGGAGCGAAGGTGCCCCGCTCGACGGTGACGATTTCATTGTGAGCCAACCAAAGAGAGGTCACCTGGGTCACCTTTATAAAGCTTTTGGATTTCAGTGCTTTAATCTTGTTCGCCGAAAGACTCAGGGTGGTCACATTGGATGGCAAGCCCACGGGTACTTCCAGAAGGTCTTTGTAGGCACAATCTGTAAACTGGTGGTTTACTTTATCGGAGCATTTGCACTGCTCAGGGCAACAGTGCGCACCGCTAAACACTGCAGTCCCCAAGGCAATAAGCATCAGGTATTTGGTTGCCATTTTCAGCACCTGCCAAGCACACACAAAGGTGCAGATTAGTACGAATGATTTTTAAAACATATTTTTCATGCTCAAAAACAAACGTAGCAGTCATAAAGTGATAACGCAAACTGACATCATGCACAAAGTTACCAAAACCGTATGGTTTTATATTATTTCTTGACTGTTTTTTCGAGTTCTCATCGACTGAGATGAATGAGGCAGAACGAAAAAGACATCGGACGTCCCCGAGCGTTCTGCTGTGTTACCGCAAAGACTCGAGAACGGAACGCTTGGATCATGTTCGCTGTCCAGCGTTCTGAAAACGCGTTTTCATAAAATGTGTTTTGTGAATGTTTTAAACTTCTCGACATTTCAGTGTTTCCTAACCGTACAAGCCGAATCGTTCGCTAAAAGTTTCAAGAAGAAATACACTTTTACAGTTTAGCTTAAAAGATTTAACTTTCTCATATCGCCTTACCTGTAAGTGATATTCCTAACACTCCCGCGGATTTCAGTCAACACGACACTTGATAAAATGTAATGACAATATATTTAATGCTCAGACGTAAAATTATCCCAAAACATGATGCAGCATTTTATATCCCGTTGGAAATCTCTGCTGTTTTGGTTAGCAGACGGCAGATGATACATTTTAGTGTCCGTGTGAAGCTGAGCAGTCCAAAGGCTGTTTTCTCCTTGTGCTTGAGTTCGGACAGAATTCACTGCGCGCTCCCGCCTCCACAGTGGAAGGGGAGGGATTGTGAACGCGCAGCCTCTCCCTTCAATTCCGCATTAAAGCCATAGGGAGTTTGCAGTCCAGATGAAGGTTATTCATAATTTAGATACAGTTGATAATTTATATCACATGACCTTTGCCCTTGTCTGTCTTTTCGACGCGATTATTACCGATGTCCACATGATACTTTTTCCCAGTATTAACTGTGCATTTTCTGTATAAATCTGACAGGTCAGTAGCTTTTTAGATGAAAATTCATCCATAATAGCAACAAAGAAAAATTGGTCATACAATTCTAAATTTATTTCAGCTTTTAAAAAATGAAAATGACATTAAAAGTAAGTCCAGCTATTCTTGTCTAGTGACCCTCTGTTCAAAATGAACACAGAATCGTATAAATGATTGGATATTTGAAATAATATTATTATTTTGTATTGTTATTTGTAATGTGCAGCATATTTTGTCATTACCGTTGTCCCTAAAGTGATATTTGCCGCTATGAGCAAACCAGTGGCCATTAAAAAGAAATTAACAAGTAAACTGAGCTGCATTAACAATGTCAACATGATGGAGCTCAGAAACAGCTGATTTTTCTGACTGAAATACAAGAAAATGTGGATACATTTAACTCTGAAGGACACACAACCCTTGTTTATGTCTGTTCATCGCCTTTTTTTTTTTTGTTGTGGTTTGCTGTGATGAACCCCGAAACCTTTTTATATGCTGCCATCTAGTGGTTATTTTATGTACTTGTGTCATTTTTGATGTTGTTAGGCTATTCATTTGAGCAGATCGTTTTTTTTTAACTTCCCTTCACGTCAGAAAAAAACTACAACATAATGCAATTTTGTAAATAAAAAGTTTTTTTCTTTAATGCCAAAAATCATGATTTTATTTATCTTTTAATTCGTTAAATCAATAATAACTAAACATTGTTTAATGCATGCTATTCATTGTGTCATTTAGAGTTGTAGCATCAATTATGCTACATTTATTGTGATGATGCATAACATCAGACACATTTGAAAGCATTTTGTTGACATCAACTTCACATCAACTAAATGCTTAATGTCAAGTCTGGTAGCCTATAAACACATGGATCGTTAACTTTCAACTTCACAACAAGAAAAAAAAGTTTCAGCACTCTTGGATAATTTCTGATTCTCCTACAGCATGTGGGAAAAAACAGTCTAAAGCATTAACTTTTAATTTTTAATTTACCACTGTAATACATTTATCAACTAGAAAACATGCAACATGAACATTCACACATATAAATATGCCATTCTACAGAATTGGTTCAAAGTCAGAATTGGAAACATCTTGAAAAAAACAAGTCTTTTCCCACAAATTTTGTATGTATGCACATTTTATAATATCCAAGGTACACATTTCTAGTAAAATACAGTATCAATTACAATTTAAACAATATTTGAAGTGTGATTTATGAGATTTTGAATCCAATTCTTTCATTGTAAAAGGCAAAAAGTTGATCTTATGGATTCATTAGTTTGCATATACATTGAACCAAACAGTATCATAACATCTTTGTTGATAATTCAGTATACTTTATATTTGACAAAACATCCCATGTTTCAGTAGTAGACAGTAATGTTTTGGTAGTGACCACATCACATTACAGAATTTTAACTTGCATACCAAAACACTGCCAAAACATACTAAAATACAAAAAATCTGCATAACTGTACTAGTTTATTTTCCCCAAATAAAGGATTATGTGTTCCTTTTTGTCACTACCAAAACAGTGATGACATGGTTTGGTTGTGACTGTTTGTTATTGACAATTTTAGGGAATAACACCCCAAAAAACAAGGATGTCACTACCAAAGTTTCAGAAAATGTTTTAGATACTTTTGAGCCTAGTTCAAACATGCTAATCAGCACATGGTTAGCTAGCACATTTCTGAACAGTTGTACACATATAAATAAACTAAATGTTATGGAATAACATTTTTGGAACGTTAAGTGTTCCTTAATGATTCACACAGATTTTCAGACTTTTGAACACATTTACCCAGTGTTCGAATTGTGTCAAAGCTGTTGGGGGGCCCCCTTTAACCAGACCCCCCACCCCATCCAAAATAAATAAATAAATAAATAAACAAATAAATGAATAAATAAATAAACCTTATATAATATGATTCATATTTTGTCTTGTCCTTGTTATCATTAAGAAAACCTTATTCTACGATAAAAACGTATTTTATTAATTAAATATCTAGTCGAGGAAAACAAGTTTAAAGTGATTTTTACCTTTTATGGGCATTTTTTAGTGGCCACTAAAAAAAGTGTTCATTATCTTTTGCCTGAAATTCTTATATGTAATCAATAAAGTCACTTAGAATAATAAGACACAAATACAATTATTAACAAAATTAATCTTTTCAATATAGAGGAAACACAAACATCTGAATTGGCATTTAGATGTATTTACCCAGTACATGAATGCATTTAACCTGCAGTTACAAATGCAAGAATAATGTTTTTATATTTTAATCCCAAAACGTTGAATGCTGATATTTGAAATTATTTTAAAAAATGAAAAAGTACTTTAAGTGGGGAATTAAAACAGCCAGAGGGTGGCAGCAAATCAATATTATTAATCGAGTTATTGCGATTGAACTGAATCATTTAAACGCTTGATTCATTCGAAACATCTCATGTTACTCAGAGACGCAAAACAAAGTCTCTTCATATTAACTTCTTGTTTATTGAACTTGTGTAAAATCAATATCACATTTGTAATTTTTGCAAAAAAAAAAAAATAAAAATAAAAATAAATAAATAAATGGCACTCTTTGTGTGGTATTGATTAACTATCCTGAATTTTGGGAAAATGCATTTTATTAGACTGAATCACGCAGTGAAAGAACGCATTCTAAATGAGCACAGTCAATCTAGCTAGTATTTAAGCACTCATAACTCCTCTTATAATCAATGAAGCTGTCCATGCACTGTATGATAAATGAATCTCTTACTTGCATAGTTCGTACATCTGCACGCTGTTGAATTCGCAAGTTTCAGTCAAAACAAAACTCCAGGTTTCAGCAATTCAGCAGTTCTGAACGCTTCTGATTGGCCGCTGCATTCTAAACTCAACAGAGTCTTGTGTGATTGGTTATAATGCGCAACGCTGTAAAAACGCGTAAAAAAATGATTTAATGCAAGCTAAATTTAATAGAGCAATTTAATCTTTTCATTTTATTTTCATTAGTTCATGTTTTAAGTATTATAGTTTTTATTGAAAACCTAGTTTTGAACTTAGATGTTTATATCAGTTTTGGAATGGGTCTTTTTATTTTGGGGGAACAGGAAGTGTTTTATGTATTTGTTGATATTTCTCCCTGTTCAGTGAATGAGTAAATTGAGTTGAATGGGGAGCGCGAACGTTCTATTATCATTTTATGACGTCACAGTGCGCGGTTTGAACTGAATCATCGACGGTTGAACTTGTGCTGCTTCAGTCTCCACATCTGTATCTGCAGCTGCTGGTGAGTCCGTGATCAAATTATTACTTTACTAGCGTTTTCATATTGTGGAAATGGTTTCATTTGCATATCAGTCATTTTAATCGTTAATGGTGCTTCCGTATGAAGCGAATTGAGCCAAATCACGTTTATTATTGATATGTAGATTTGTTTCCATGACACCCGAAGAGCCAAAGCTAGACTATTCGTTAGCACTACTGCTGTTTGTACTTTTATAAACATTTTTAGATCACTTTACCTCAGTCCAAAACGTTTTGTTGCTTATAATCTAATGACTGGATCAGAAAATAAGTTTGCAGTATGATGATACAGACACGAGATGGCGCTCAGCATCTTGCCATTGACATTACACAGTAAACAAAATTGATATTTTCATTTATATATTCAATTAATTTATTAAGTTGCACATTTGATTTCTGGTGTAGAATCTTCCAGAAATGTTGTTGTAGAGTCAGAGATGTGCTGCTGAACACTGTGTAAGTGATTCGAACACTGAGTTTTACACCGAGCACTTGTTTTCATCAGAGAGCAGGTAAGTGCTGTAGGAGAAAAGTATTTCACTACAGCAGTGGTTGTCAATCCTGAGAGAGCTTCATGAACTGAAACGAGTGTGTCAGACAAAAGACACAAACAACACGACTGGATCAAAACTGAAAACAACTGCACTAAAGGATGGAAAAATACTATTCACGAGTTTGCCTGCCCATCCAGTCCTGATGGATAATGGCAAACCAACTTGGCTTGTTGTTGTCAGTGGAGGCTCAGGCCTCGAACTCAAGGCTCAGCTTGAGCTCTGAGTTCAATCACCACATTGTGGTACTGCATAGAGGAAGAATAACAGAAATACAGGAGGAAACAGGGAGGTGAAGGGATTCTGAAGAATTGACGCTGGGATGACGCAATAACAGCTGCTCATAATAATGATCAGCAGGAATGAATGATGAGTCTCCTCCAGAACCTACATTTGGAGCTTCACTGTAAGAGTTATAGAGTATTGAGTAATATAGCAAAGGTAAGTGTTGTATAGTAAAGGTAAGAATGCACAGGTAATAAGTGTACAGGTAGGTGACCAATAGCCCCCACCACTACACATTTAGTTTGTCTTTCAACTTACACACCTGTTTCATCTCATCAGGTCATTTGTAGACACTGTGAGATCTGAATTGATATTTCAGTAACAGAGACACACATAATGTGCAGTTGTGGGGGCCTGCAGGATCATTTTGATAAGCACTGACGATAGTTTTCTCAAAACAGGTAAAGCCCAATCACCCTTTAGTTCAGCACACACAGCCACAGACCAGCACAGGACCATCTCAATGCCATGGCCAACATACAGGTGCATTCAGGACAGTTGTTAGGGGGGTTGAAGAGTACAGGTAAGAGTTGTAGACTAAAGGTAAGTGTTGTAGAGTACAGGTAAGTCCTGTGAAATACAGGTAAGTGTTGTAGAGTACAGGTAAGTCCTGTGAAATACAGGTAAAATAGGCAGTATTTTTATATGTGCCGGCCAGAGGAGGATGGGTCCCCCCAGATGAGTCTCGGTTCCTCCCAAGGTTTCTTCCTACATTTCATTTTGTAGGGAGTTTTTCCTTGCCACTGTCGCCTTTGGCTTGCTCACTGGGGGTTTAAGGCACTGTAATGGTGCCTTGAGGTTCCTATAACTATCCGTGTCTTAAGGTGCGTCTGTTACGGCCCGTTCATAACCAGTGATGCTTATTCCAATCTACAGTAACACGCCAAAAGAAATCATATTTAACGTGTCGTGAATGCAGTCTAAATTGAATGTACTGAGATAAAAGACTGTACTATGAAGTAACAGCAAGAAAATGTGTCTTCATATCGTCTTGCGGTAATCAGTAGTTTAGTCGCTAACAAATAACTAGATTTGGTTATTAAATCATCTAAAAGAAAAAAAAGCTCTTGAACATACTAGATTAGACCAGTCTGATAAATCCTTAAATCCTGATAAACATAACCTCAGTATAATGAAATAGCGATTCAAAAGCAAATGACTCTTATGAACTACTTCTTTATAGTGATTAAAAAACATACAGATCAATCAGCGTAGTCTGAATCACATGCAAATGGCTCTTATGATTTGGTTGTTTTAATGAATCGTTAAAAAAAACTCACAAATTTCGAATTTAACAGTTTAAAACAGTCTTTCGCTTAATGAAGTTAGTTAAGCATAACTTAAACTCACTATAATGTAATAACATATACAGCACAAGCAGTGTCTGATTCACGAGCAAATGACTCTTATGATTTGGTTATTTTAATGAACAAAGTGAATCACAGCCTAAAAGCTTCATCATCTCAGTACAGGACCAGCCCTGGTCTACAGCAGTCAATATTTTTGAATAAAGAGTGATTCTTCCACAATACTCAAGTCTCCTCTGTTATTTCCATCTTAAGAATGCAAAGATGTGCTCAGATTGTATTCACACTGTAACAATGACACAGTTTCACACTGTTTTACTAACTTGAGTTTATTCTGATTGAATTATCATGGAAATTACAAGTTGGTCCCAATATCAGTAAATGAAAAGTTAAAAAAATCACTTTTATATTATTTACCTTTTATTTTAATCTTAAATTGAAACAATGAGCTCTTAATAATTGCAGTCTCATAGTTATGTTGGGCATATCATACATTCACTCTTTGGTCTGTTTTCATAACATAATCGAAATTACATTCTCTTGTGGTCATAAAAGTGTTTAACTCCCCTCCATACAATGTTCAAATATAAACATATGGGCAAAACTCTAGCTGTAACAGATGTAAAACTCACAAAACCTTCTCAGTGATTTGACACAGAAGGTAATTTCATATATGTTCCTAAAGCAGTTTGTTGTAGTGTTAAAACAGACATGTGCTGTAGACGGTGACTTTGTGACTGATCTCCTGAAGCAGTTCCTTCACAGCCTTCTCCAGATCCACCAGCTCATTGGCTTTGTCCTCCAGCAGCTTCTGATTTTCATCATAGCTCTTCTCAAGATCTGAAAAAACAGAAATTTAGTTCAGAAAACACTTTTCATGCTGATGCAGTAATATTTGCTTTACATAAAATATCAAAATGCACTATAGACGCACTTTTTAGAAGCTGAAGTTTGTCGCTGGCCTGTAGCAGCAGATTTTTAGCCTCCTGTTGGAGTTTCTCCGCTCTTTTCTTGGCCTCGGCCACTCCTTCAGCCTTCTGCGTGATCAGCTCCTCAACACTACTGTACTTGTCTTTCAGCTCTGAATCCAGATCCTGCATAAAAGTCCACCACAACACAGGAGGTTACAAATGCAAACCTTACCATATATACCATAGATTTCATAACAAGTCCAGGTAATTCAAGCACCTTTTTGAGCTTCTCAGCCAGTTCGTTGATGCTCTCAGCCTCTTTTTCTGTGCTGCTGGCGCTGGTGGAGGTGTTAAGAGCCTTTTCTTTTAGCAGAGCTACGTCGCTTTCTAACTTCAGGAGCCTTCGGGTGGCGTTACTCAGTTTTAGCTCCGAATCAGACGTCTCGGATTCCACCTTTTGTATAAAAGAGTCACATAAAGTGGCTTGAAATAAGAATTCCAAATTGTAGCACATTGATAATGACCAAAGCAAGCCTAAAATCGTCTCTTTGGTAATGTAGACTTACCGTGACCAGCAAGTCTTGTGTTCCCTTGATGTCAGCGCTGGCCTGTTTCAATGCCTCGGTTACTGTACTCTGTGCGCGCTCAGCCTGCTGCAAGGCCTCCTTCACCATCTCAGCTGTGTCTTTTACATCCGTTGCCTCCTTCCTGTGAAAATTAGAGTATATACAAACATGTTATTCAATGATCTGGCCACTAGGTGGCAATGCTACCACATTCCATAGATAAGGTACATTTCAGTGCAGTGGTTCTCAACCAGTGGCCCAAGATGTTCATGTCTTTCTTTCTTCAGTCGGAAAGAAATGAAGGTTTTTGAGGAAAACATTCCAGGATTTTTCTGCATATAGTGGACTTCAGTGGTGGCAAATGGGTTGAAGGTCCAAAATGCAGCTTCAAAGGGCTCTACACGATCCCAGCCGAGGAATAAGGGTCTTTATCTAACGAAACGATCTGTCTTTTTCAAACCAAAATAACATTTTTTATACTTTTTACTCATGCACTAGGTCTTTATGCATTACATAATCACATTGGAAAGGTCATGTGTCTTCGCTCTGTTCAAAAAGGTAGGGTAGGACGAAAAACTCCATCTCTTCAAAATCGTTTTCCCTTTTTTGTAAAGGGCGTTTGACTTTCTTTGCACATTCACTTTGTAAACACTGGGTTGGTACTTCCACGTACATTAAGCGTGATCTTTCCAATGTGACTATGTAATGCGTGAAGTCCAGCTAGTGCAAGACAAGCATTTGTTGTTAAAAAGTATATCAATTTTAGTCCTACCACTAACGACTATTTTTATATTGATTAATATAAAAATATTATATATGTTATACTATATATAACAATTTATAGTCAGACCTGGCCTTGCGGGCTTGTTCCAGCAGGCTTTCTGCTCTCAGGATGTCAGCGGCACTCTGGTTGAGGATGTCCTCGACGTCTGTCAAGCTTCCTACGCGCTCCCTGATCTCTGCGGTCAGGTTCTGGAGCTGGGCTGGTGTGGTGGGCATCTGCATCTGCAGAACTTCATTGGCCACAACCTCGATGCTTTCCAGATCCGCTCCGTCTTCTGGAGAACCAGATAGAGTAGGAGTTAAAATTCAAGGATCTGATCATCCAAGCAACTTAATTTTAAGGAAACTTGCTTAGCGTGTCTTACGAGTGAGGAAGTCTCGGATCTGTTTGATGAGTTGGCGTAGCTCCTCGTTGCTGCTGTCCACGCGCTTTTTAGTCTCATTGGTTTTTGCAAGCACTTCTTGAGCATTAAGTTTTGCTTCATCTGCTCTTACTTTTGCCTCTGACACCTGAACATACAAATTAAAACTCTTAAAGAAGAAATTCTTAAATGAATGCCTACAATGTCTACACAAAAGCATTCAGCAGTTATCAAGTGCTCAACAGTGAGAAGTTCCGAACAGAAGCATATTTCTAGAAAAATGCATTGCACAGTCTTTCATCATATCAGTAGCAGATACAGTATCATCTGAGAAACTTCACCATTTTGGAGAGCTTGTCCACTTCCTCCATAGCACTGATAATCTCTAGGTCAAAGTCTTTGGATTTCTGCCAGGCATTGTGGGCCAACGTGGTGAGGCCTTCACATCCCTCTCCTCCACACTTCCTGTTTCCTTCCCCATCCACACAGCTCAGGCCTCCACATGGGGAGTCGGCACAGTTCTCTGAGCCAGCTGGACTGCCACATGTCTATCCAGAGAGAGATCACAAAGTTAAAACTAGGTTTTTATATTTATATGTGCAAAACTCACTGCTACGATACTGGAGAATTATGTGTGATTCCAAGGGAATTGCTGTGCAGTTACTAGCATAGATATGTGTAAGTAGATGCCACATTCGACCGCTCCAGACACGTTGACATGTCTGCCAACGGTCAATGTGTTGTCACTCACAATAAATTCAATGAGTTTCAGGATGCCACAACACTGCATTACATTACATATTTTGGTACTACTCTACCAGTTGCTATTTTTACCGCAACAAAACTCGGAAAATAAAATACTGATACGGCATGTTTACATCCTGCCAGGATGGCATCTAGCATTTCTCATCTCTGCTGTTTGTAAGCTCCTTCAGTAGCTGTGGTTTACTAAAAGCCTTAAAGGAATCAGGGCTGAAGTGGAGAGAACAAAGATGCAGGTCTTTGGGAAGTTTTATTCGTCCACAGGCATCTTCCCATTCTTTTCTCCTCTTCTTATTGCAAGGAAAGCAGTGAAGATTTACATCGCTTCTCCTGTCGCCCTTCGACTGAAAATTGCAACCAAAAGCCGCAGGATGTGGCATCGTATCAGTATTTTATATTCTGAGTTGTGGTGCGGTAAAAATAGCAACATGTAGCGCCAGTAGCTCACAGAGTGCAACCATTTGACGTCAGCAAAATAATGGTGCCGCCCAGTCCAAAATATGTATAAAACGATGTGAATGTTTTAAAATAACGTAAATCTATCATGGGTTTTCTACTACATATTTCAGTAAGAGACATCAATCCGTTGTCTACTTTACCTTCTCGCTAAGTTCAGAGAGGTCCAGAGTCTCCAGCTGTCCAGCGAGGTTATCCAGTTTCTTCGAATACTCATCTTGCCTTTGAATGAACTCTTCTTTGGTCTGGTTCATCAAGTCCTCCGTTTCTGTCCGCAGGGTAGCAGACTGATTGACCAGGTTGTCTGGGTCAATGGTGGAGGCATTCGCACGGATCTCCGCCATCTGGGACTGCTCGTAGTATCGATTCATGCTGGCTCTGGCCCCTGTGGATGGAAAACCATGGTGCTTTGTTGCTTTGTCTGGGTCTTTTCAACAAAAGTGATGCTTAAGTGATGCTACTCACCTCGAATGTCTGAATTCTTCACAAACTCCACCTGTTCCAGAAGTTCTTTCACCGTCTGTTCTAGTTTCTGGGCTTCTTCTTTGAGGGAGTTCAGTTTGGTATCCGTGCTGTTGTTGTCGGATGAGATCTCGGACAAGGTCTCCTCCGTCAGGTTAAGGTTGGTGTTCATTTCAGCCATCAAGGCACTTAAGAGAGAAGATAAATTCAACAGATTATTCTCATGAGACCTGACGAGATGTATGTACACTTGCTTCCACATCCTGAGCAACTTACGTAGCTTGTTCAAGAAGTCCCTGGATCTCCGTTAGAGGCTGAGTGGCTGGATTCTGGGCTAAGATGTTGCGGATTGAGTTGGAGCTGCTTTCGATGTTATTGATGGTGGTCTGGTAGGGTCCTGTAATGCCGGTGGCTTTGATGGTATTGACCTTCTGGACCAGTCTATGGGTTTGGTTGGTGAGGTCGCCCACAATTACATCCCATTCGGCAAAGCACTGGTGGCAGCGCTCGCAATTTGGGAACTTGCCTGTGTAGCCTCGAGCGCAAGTGTCGCAGCGGGGCCCGGAAACGCCCTCCACGCAAACGCAGTGACCTGTGACCTTGTTGCACTGCTGCTCCGCGATGCCTCTTGGGTCACAATCACATGCTAAAAACAGGAACACCAAGGTTTAAGTACAGCAATAAACACATGGAAGTTCATTCAGGGTTATTGACAGTTTCATCAGACGCATGCGCCTGACCCAAAGTTAACTTCTGGTCGGTGTTTGTCTATTGGTCTGGATAGTTACCGGGGAAGCTGCTCCAAAAGCACCTCCTACTGGCAGAGAATGAATTAGCATTTTCAGTCAGCCCGTCTGATTTACGCAAAGCAGAGTTATATATTTTGCTTGTTATCAGAAACAACCTACTCTATTGATTTTAAGTCTACCAGAAGCAAAGTTTGGGTCACAAAAGCATGCTATGAGCAAGATGTTTAAGACAACAGCTCAGTGACTATGGCATTTTCTGTCAACAGTTGCAAACTTTGAGTTACTGTGACCTTATTAGCCTGGAGCTGAAAGAGTGAGTGATGAAGTCAGGGGGAGGAGTGCAAGAATGAAGGAAAAGATTGTTTGCGCACTTTAGGGCTGCACTGCTAGCGTCGACTCCGAGTGTTTGGTGAACAAAAGGCAATAAGTGCCCCACAATGACAGACGAGACACTTAGCAAACACCACGCTAGCAATGACCTAACGTGAGGCCCTTAAACAAACATAATCATCCACAAAATAATTCTAGGAGTTGTAACATCCTTGTTAACCTTCATCAAGACCATGTTCAACATGTAAAGAATCTAAAAACCCTTTCTATTTTTTATCAATTTTTATCAATTTATTCTATTTTTTTATTTTCAACACATATTTTTAGTACTATTCCAAAATCTAGTTAACAAGTTAGCTGCCTACTGCGGCAAAGATAACTTCATCTTATCCAGATTTGTAGCTTAAGTGACTGATTTTAAATGCTCTACATTAGTGTTGTCATGATATCTGACTAAAATATTACGATACTACTACTGAACCGATACTATGACAAAAACTTAGAACAACAGGAAAACTAACTGAGCAGTAGATGATCCAAATGGAGGTTATATTTTATCTATTAAAAAAAAAAAAACATTCATTACCCTTTCAAAAATTTAAATAATAATCACATGCCAGTGCCACTACACAGGACTGAGCGACTACCAAGCCTACAAGTATGTAGATATCTTTGCAATATTGGTAAGTTATAAAAGGATAAAGCCAAATCTTATTTCATGATACAGTAATCTTATTTTACAATAACAATTGTAAATCAAACAAAAATCAAAACAAAATTCAAATTTGCAGGAATTAGGATTATGAATTAGGAATTTGCAATTCATAAACACAAAATCAGACAAAAATTGCACTATGAGATTGTCGTTGCTTTAATATTTGGCCAAAACAAATAATCTTAAGGCATTTTTTGTGTTTTTATTCAATTCATGAAGTTGTCATAACCTGAATCATTATATATTCTACTGTAATTGTACAATACTATCATATTTTGTATTAGCAACTTTTATTGCATGTAGAAAAAAATTTCATTTAACAAAATGACCTTACATGCATCCATCATGTTTCAACATGTTTTTCAAATCAGAAACTCTGAGCTCAAAACTAAATTTGCATTCGCAAGGATTACGAATTTGCAATTTGTAAATATAAATTCAGATAAAAATCTAAACAAAATTTGCATTTGCAGGAATTAGGATTATAGATTATGAATCTGCAATTCGTAAACACAAAATCAGACAAAAATCTCACCATGAGATTGTCTTCTCCAAGTAGGATGCTTTAAATTTTGGCAAAACAAATTATCTTAAGGCATCCTGACACAGCTTACAAGTTATGGCTACATTAAAGCTAGACTAAATTATACCTGCTCTAAACCACATCATCCTCTAGTATGCAAGTATACCATTAAAATTACAGTGTCAATGCATTCATGCCACCTCTCAGCTGCATTGTGCAGTCTTTGTAAAGACTTAAATGCCAGTTCAGAAGCACTTCTGTGCCACCTTTTCAGTGTAAACTTGGCATTAGAGGCAGAAAAATTATGCTGCCTAGGTAGGTTGGTAGCTCACTAGGATTTGTAACAGAGTGCATGTCTTTATGGGTAAATAGGTAACCAGAGACAAGCACTTTTTTTTTGACCCCCAAGGAAAACCCAGGACAATACATGTGACACATACAATATGTGAATGGGGACCCTGTCTGGGACGGTTCATTTACTTAAAACGCATTCCAGTGTGACGTGATTACACACACATTCCACAGGAAAAGACTCCTTCACCTAAGGCCGCTAATGCATACAAGCTACTAGAGATAGGGAATTATCTCGGAGGCTAATCCCTGCTATTATCCAAGGGGCCTCAGGCGGCACCGGGGGTGTTTCTTGTTGGGACAATACCGTGAATGTGACCCCTGAAGACGGTAACAGGCGTAGGTGCTTTTGTGTTAGTGATGGGTAGTATTTAGTAGCGATTTATACTCTTACAATAGACACAAAAACTCTGGCTTTTAGTGCCTGAGGAACACACCTGCATTTTATTGTTCAAAAGCTGGGTGTAAGATTGAATGCAATGCAGTGCGTTTGTATACTCTGCAATCGTTTACATAGACATATATGGCTAAGGCATGGGGACGTAAATCTTTAAAACCTCACATCAGCCGAAAAGAACCACAGACTCCCAGGCTAAACCACTCGGGAGGTACTTCTGTAATAACAAAGTCCATTTTATTGCTGTTAAACATTCATGAAAGTGTTAACAAGCTCTAGGAAATTATGCCTTTAAAAACGCACCAACTTCTGGGTTCGTGATATATTTGCCAGATTTGTGTAAACAGTAACCAGCCATGACCAACATCCAATTTCTGTTGATAAATTTAGTCTCAAACCAACTAAAGATCTACAGTACGTTCAAATCTAACTGTCGGTACGTTTTCATTTACAAGCATGTTTTACATGGTTGTCTGATCCAGGAATGTATGTATCCTTTCCATCTGTTTTTCATCACCATGCATGGGAGGAAACGTTACGTTTTGGTCGAGTTGAAACTAATATGTCTGGCTATCAGTCCTTTCACAAGGGCGTTTAGAGTTTAGGTGGAATTCAAGGAACATTTCACTTATAAAAATGCCTGACCACTAGTTTAAAACACTAGATAGACACCTCTAGGCAAAATGTGCAAGTTAAACTACAACCTACAAGACCTACACAGATGTGGTTGGGCAAAACGCAATGCAAGGGATTTCGCAAGATTATCAAACTAGTATTTACCAGGAAACCACATGAAGCACAGCTCAGTTTGAACAAACGCTCAATCCTGTGCTGAAAGAGGGAAGAGCATATTGAAGGCGATTCAACACGAGGGTTAAAGAGGGGTAACTGGATCTTAGAGGAACACAGGGGGCTTCCTGCTCCATCAGGACTCTACAAACAATCGGAGGGGTGTGGGGGTGGAACAGATCTCTGTTAGCACACCGCTTTATCTGCTTAAAGAGAGTCCAAACCTGGTCAAATGGCTTTTAGAGGAATAGTTTGTGCAAAAAATGTCATGGACCATAAAAGAAAAGTTGTTCGCTGGAAATCTCAACTTGTAAAGTGTTGAAAATGCTGATGGTGGATCGTATTTTACATGCATCACCCTTGAAAATGAGCTGTTAATTGGGCTGAGATTGTAGTGAAGTTCTCATAAAATGCGTCACAATGATCTTGAAGGAGATCTGTAGATAGTCACTGCTCAGGACCTCAAATTCTTCATCAAGTTCAAATAGATGTCCAAAGATAGCCACAAATGCAGTCAGAGAGAGGACAAAGCCTCTTTTCTGAGGAGGAGCACTGCGGCGGACACTAATGGCCCCGTAAGGGGAAAGCCCACGAATACAAAGGTGCATTGTGGGAGTAGAGGGGATATTGCAAGGCCTCGACAGATCCACCCACGAGTTTGTCATGGTCGTGCACATCTGGGGCGAATCTAAGTGTGGGCCGAGGGCTAATGGATTCTGTTAGACATTCCGACAAAACTGGGTTGCCTACAGTTTTTATGGTCTGGGGTATTGGCAGAACTCACAACTGGCGTGTTTGCAATGTCAGCAAAATGAGTTTAGTTGTGTTATTTGGGGTTTACTTTTTAAAATGAAATCAAAACAACTACATTTCCCATTTCCTTGGACTTATTCTGCACATTTTATTGGTGTGATATTTTCTGAATACAAAATAAGTTTTCGGATTACTGTCATAACCATATGGAAGCCCATTTCTGCCACTAAATTTAAAAAAGCAATTGCAAGATATAAATTTGAAATTGCGAGAAAAAAAGTCAGAATTATGGGATAAATTCACTTTGCGAGAAAAGAAGTCAGACTTGCGATATTAACTAACAGTTCTGAGAATTGTGATATAAACTTGCAATTGCATTAAAAAATGTCAGAATTATGAGACACAAACTCGCATTTGCGAGAAAAAACGTCAGAATTGCAAGATAAATTCACAGTTTGCAAGAAAGAAAGTCAGAATTGTCAAATATAAACTCGCAATTGCGACAACAAAGTCAGACTTGCAAGATTTAAACTCGCATTTGTAAGAAAAAAATCAGAACTGCAAGATATAAACTTGCAACTGTATGAAAAAAGTCTGAATTGCGAGACACAAACTTACATTTGCGAGAAAAACGTTAGAATTGCGAAATATAAATTCAAAATTGTGAGAAAAAAACATCAGAATGGCGAGATAAATTCGCAGTTTGCAATAAAAAAGGTCAGACTTGCGATATAAACTCAATTCTGAGAATTGTGATATAAATTTGCAATTGCAAGAAAAAAAAGTCAGAAATGTAAAATACAAACTCACATTTGTGAGAAAAAGACAGAATTGCAAGATAAATTTGCAATTTGTGAGAAAAAAAATAAATGACAGAATTGTGATATAATTCTACAATTCTGTATCTCGTACATCTGACTTTTTTCAGAATTATGAATTTGTATCATGCAATTCTGAGAAAAAAAGTTAGAATTGTGAGCTGACTGCAACGCTGCATTTATTTGATCAAAAATACAGTAAAAACAGTAATATTGTGACGACATATTAAAAATTTAAAGAACTGTTTTCTGTTTAAATATTGTAAAATAGAATTTATTTATGTGATGCAAAGCTGAAATCTTCAGTGTCACATGATCCGTCAAAAATTATTCTTATATGCTGATTGGCTGCTCAAGAAATATTTATTTTTATTATCAATGTTTATTATTATCAGCAGTTGTGCTGTATAATATTTTTTTTTTTGGGAAATCATGATACTTTTTTTCAGGATTCTTTAAAAGTTCAAAAGAACAGCATTCTTTTGTAACATAATAAATGTCTTTACTGTCACTTTTGATCAAACGTAAGCATCTTTGCTGAATAATAAGTATTAATAATAAGTATTAATTTCTTTAAAAAAAAAACATACTGACCATGAACATTTGAAATGTTAGTTTTTCATAATATAATATGAATGAAATAATAATATAATTAATATCAAAACAAATATTACAGACAACTTGTCTAAATATAATACAAAAAAATAAATAATACACTGTAATACATTATTTTAGGTTAAATGCATTGCAAATTATTATCATAATTGACTGGGTCATTTACATTTATTGCACTCATATTTTCAGATTTTCTAAACTCACCGTGGCATTTGACCTCAGGATTCCCCCAGAACAGTTCTCTACACTCTCGGCAGGTTCTGCCGCCAAACCCGGGTTTACAAGAGCACTGGCCCATAATCTACAGCACAGAGGATACAAATCACAGATTAATCACTATGTGTAGTTTATTACATTCCCAAACATGGCATATCTGTGTGAAGGTGCTCTGACCTCATTGCATGATGAGCTGAAGGAATGGTTGAGATCGCAGTCGCAGGCCTCGCAGCCTTTCCCGCTAGCTATATTCCAGGTGTCCGGCGCGCACTGATCGCAGTGCTGGCCCACCACGTTGGGAAGACACTGGCACTGGCCGCTGTTTAAGTCACAGTTGCAGTTACCCGGAGAGGGGCACGTCTCCTCAACAGTGCCCATATGATTACACACACACTCTGAGAAAGACCAGGACAAAACATTAGAAACTCAGTGGCCATGCGTACTAGATGTACAGTATTGAAACACTGATTTCTTCATAAACGTACTTCTGCAGCTCTGGGTTAGTGCATTGCCGTAATAGCCCAGCTTGCAGCGGTTGCAATCCTCGCCCTCTGTGTGGTACAGGCATTTGAGACAGGTGCCCGTACGGGCGTCGCAGGACTCCGGGTCTGTCATGTCGATGTTGCTGTTGCACTGACAGGGCCGGCATTCTCCGCCCACCTCGTGTGGGTTTCCGTAATAACCAGGGGCGCATTCTTCACACCTGGCACCTATGGGTGACACAATAGGAAGTGTGTTGAATTACAGCTCTCAATGCTACAAAATTACATATTACAAGAGAAAATATGACCATATTCTTCCATATACACTACCGTTCACAAATGTTTCAAACCTCTTTTGCTCACCAGGGCTGCATTTATATTATCGAGAATATAGTAAAAAATTAAATATTGTGAAATAATAAGCCAGCTTACTAAAATGCTATTTAAGCTTCTTCTTTTGAGACAGTATCTCATCCTAGAGCTACAATCAAGATAAAACCACTAAACTTGGGTCAGACCTTCAGACTGCTATGTCTTTTTGTACTCATCCGACTTACGGTTTTTGTAAACCGGACTATCAAAACCACCAAAAATCTTGTAGACTTTCATTGAGGGGGTATTTATGGTGTATTTAAACTGTCTATTGCTATAGCAAAGCTTAACAGCTCCCTACTGAAAAACTGCTAAAACCAGCCTACGCTGGTTGGTTGGTCTCCCACGCTGGTTTTAAAGTGGTTTTAGCCACTTTAGGCTGGTCTAAACTTAAGCTAAGACCAGTCCGATCAGCTAAAAAGTCAGCTTTTAGCTAAGATTAGACAACCAGCCAAGGCTGATTTTAGCATTTTTTTAAATAAATCCACCTATTTTTGCTGGTTTTAGCAGGTTTTAGATGGCTTTAGCTGGTTGTTAAACTTTTTTATGCTAAATCTGGTTTTAGCTGATTTTTAGTTGGCTTTTTTTTAAATCAGCTGGTCTTAGCTGGTTTTAAGCCTTTTTTAGCTGTTTTTTTAAAGAATCAACTAGTTTTAGCTACTTTTTTAATGAACCTAGTTTTAGTTGGTTGTTAACTTTTTTTGCGCTAAATCAGCTGGTTTTAGCTGTTTTTTAGGGTTTTTTTTACTGAATCACCTGGTCTTAGCTGGTTTTAAGCTGTATTTTACTAAATCAGCTGGTTTCACTTGGTTTTAGCTTTTTTTAAACAGCTAAAATTAAATTAATCAACTGGTTTTAGATGTTCTTTTTTTATTTGCTTTAGCTGGGTTGTTAACTTTGTTCACTTTTTTAGCTGGTTCAGCTGGTTTTAACTGGTTTTAGATGTTTGTTTTTTTTTAATTGAATCAGCTGGTATTACGCTGTTTCTAGATGGCTTTAACTGGTTGATAACTTTTTTTGCCAGTCAGATGGTTTTAGCTTTTTGTTAAACCAGCTGGCTTGAACTGTTTTTTGCTGAATCAGCTGGTCTTAAGTTGTTTTTTTTACTAAATCAGCTGGTTTTACTTGGTTTTAGCTGGTTTTTAGCTGGTTTTTAATGAATCAACTAGTTTTTGCTGGTTTCAGATGGTTGTTAACTTTTTTGTTTGCTAAATCAGCTGGTTTTAACTGGTTTTTAGCTGGGTTTTACTGAAACAGCTGGTCTTAGCTGGTTTTAAGCTTTTTTAAACTAAATCAGCTGGTTTTAACTGGTTTTTAGCTGGATTTTTACTGAAATAGCTGGTCTTAGCTGGTTTTAAAATAAATCAGCTGGTTTTAACTAGTTTTTTAGCTGGATTTTTACTGAATCAGCTGGTCTTAGCTGGTTTTAAACTAAATCAGCTGGTTTTACTTTGTTTTAGCAGGTTTCTAGCTGGATTTTTTTTCATTTATGTTAGCAATATGTTAAATAACATTCCAATCATGATAGAAAAATGTGAATCATGCTAGAAACATGCTAATCATCCTAAAAATATTTTATCAACATGCTAATCATGCTAGAAACATGCTAACAACACGCTAATTTTGCTAAAATTATGCTAGCAACATTTTAGCAACATCTCTCTAATCTATCTACACCTGGGTGCCCAAACTCACCCCTGATCTAAACTTTCAAACTTCAAAATTTTACAACTGCTTCAAACTTTCAGGCTAGGCTTTCTCATACCAACTTCACAGTTTGTTCTCAAACTTTACTCATCTAGTTACAATTTACAAATTGCTGGTTTCTACTTGAATTTAAAATGTAATTTATTCCTGTAATTAATGCTGGATTTTCAGCATCATTACTCCAGTCTTCAGTGTCACATGATCATTCAGAAATCATTCTAATATGTTGATTTGCTGCTCAAGAAACATTTTTATTAGTGTCAAACTGTTTTAAAAAACAGTTTTTACGGTCTATTATGTTTGTCGAAACCAATACACTACTATTCAGGAATTAAAACTTGTATTCAACAAGGAGGCAATTAATTAAAAGTGACAGTAAAGACATTTATTTTGTTACACAAGAATTTGATTTCAAATAAATGCTGTGCTTTTAAACTTTCTATTTATCAAAATAAATGTTCCTGAGTAAAAAAAGTATCAGTTTTCACAAAAATATAAAGGAGCACAACTGTTTTCAACATTCATAATAATAATAATAATATATGTTTCCTGAGCAGCAAATCAGCATATTAGAATGATTTCTGAAGAATCATGTGACACTGAAGCCTTGAGTAAAGATACTGAAAATTCACCTTTGATCAATAAATGAGCAATAAATAATATTACTGTTTCTTCTGCATTATCAGTAAATAAATGTAGCCTTGGTAAGCATAAGTGACTTATTTCAAAAACATTAAAAATCATAAAAGATTCCAAAGTTTTGAACGCTACTGTAAACTATAGGACAAGTTCTAGCATGTGTCATGATACAGGAAATTTACAGTGTTCTTGACAGATGCTTTAAATCACATAAACCTGGTTACCTTTATATCCCTGGTTGCAGACACAGAACACCTGGTTAGAGTCGAGGCTCTTATAACACGCGCCAGAGAACTGTCTCCCGCTGCCGGGACCGTCCGGACACATGCAGGGACGGCAGTGGTCTCCAGAGCCCAGGACAGGGTCACCATAATAGCCGCTCAAACACCTGCAGAAGAGATTTTATGAATGAAAGGCTACATTCATGATAATTTCGACCTGTAATGTTGAACAAACAACACAGTAACTAACCTCTCGCAGTTGTGTCCAGTAGTGTAGTCTCTGCAGGACAGACACTGACCCGTGAGCGGGTCGCACTGCTCGGCGTGGCCATTGCAAGTGCAGGGGCGACAGTTAGGGAAACCCCAGTATCCAGGCAGACAGCGGTCGCACTGCCGCCCATACGCTCCGTGAATACACTCACACTGACCGGTGGCCTCGTGACAGAAAGAGTGGATGGATCCCTCAGGACTGCAATCACATGCTAACCAACAAGAGACCACAATTATGCTTGTGAAAGACTTTTTAGAAATACATGATGCAATCTGTACTATTGTGAGACTGATAAGTTGTACTTACGCCGGCAGCCTTGCGGGCCAAAAAAGGAAGGTCGCTGGGGCGCATTTGTCACAGTTCCTGCCAACCACATTGGGACGACACTGGCACTGGCCACCGCTTGGGTCACAAACCGTGCTGAGAGACCCCTGCGGGTCACACTGACAGGCTGAGAGAAACAGAGGAGAAAAAAAAATTGTTTTACTAAACAGATCAAATTAGCGCGAGAGCGCAATTCCATGACAGCGTAAATGGGAAGGGAAATTTCTCCAGGTGATTTACTAACAATGCACAAATGAAAAAAACGCAGACGCAACGTCTCATTTACATATCGACCAACACAATATACCAAGTGCAGTGCAAATCAATGTAGTCGCAAATAAAGAATAAAGAAATAAAGAAGTCACAGTACGTTAAAAAAGAACCAGAGGCCAAAAAATTAAGGTTTGCTAGAAGTTTTGATAGACCTGGTATTGCATGACTCCTAGTTGAAGGTTCCAAGTCGTCTTTTATTTCCTAAAGCAAATTAAAAATAACATAAGGATATGTTTGAATAATGTGTTTTTCTGGCTTTACAAATAAATTAATACATGTGGACAAAAATCCACTCTCCTTTCTACCATGCGCTCTCTGTTCTCTGCAGTGCCTCCTCCTAGCAACTTGAACTCTGTGTATTCAGGCTCAAGACAGTTAGGTAGTGCAAAATCATTTCATAATTGCAGCCATTTCAAGTGCAAAATAGTTTAAGACATTTTGACATTAAAATGCATATTTAAAGGAAAAGTCCACTTCCAGATAATTTACAGGGGGAGCCTTTGACATTAAAAAGTATATAAATGTTATTATTTTAATGAAAATAACTGATCGTTTTGCTAGATAAGACCCTTCTTTCTCAGCTGGGATCGTTTACAACCACATTTGGGATCATTTGAAGCCGCATTTAAACTGCATTTTGGAAGTTCAAACTCAGGGGCACCATATCAGTCCATTATATGGAGAAAAATGCTGAAATGTTTCCCTCAAAAAACATAATTTCTTTATGGCTGAAGACAGAAAAACATGAACATCTTGGATGACAAGGATGTGAGTACATTATCTGTCAATTTTTGTTTCGAAAGTGGACTTCTCCTTTAATAAGGTCAGGCACAAAAATAACTGTTTCCACACCTTTTCAGCACTAATTCATCTTTGGTAAAACTTGACAGAACAATTTTAATGCCATAAGACGGTTTGCTCTGGAGCAAGCTGTTAGCAAAACTGGCCCCAGGATTAATTTCAGGATCACTGGGTCTTTCTTCCCAGTCATCTTAATGGCAAAAAGCGCTTCAGTTTACCGAAATTCACCCTAAATGACTTGAACAATAGTAGTGTTTTTGAAAAATATGTAGAAAACCTATGAAAGAGTGACGTTATTTTAAAAATCCACATTGTTTTATACATATGTTGAACTATGGGGGGCGCCATTGTTTTGATGATGTAAAAAGGTTGCACTCAGTGAGCTACTGGCACTACCTGTTGCTATTTTTACCGCAACAATGAAAATAAAAACTGATTGTGTGGCTTTTGGTTGTGATTTTTTAGTCGAGAGGCAACAAGAGAAGCAGCAATAAAAAGAGCAGAAAAGAAAGGGAAGATGCCTGCGGATGGATAAAACGTCCTAAAGACCTGTGTCTTTGTTCTCTCCACTTTAGCCCTGATGCCTTTGAGGCTTTTAGTAGACCACAGCTACTGAAAGAGCTTACAAACGGCAGAGACAAGAAACGCTAGATGCCATCCTGGCAGGATATAAACATTTATATTTAATCATTTATTGTGTTGGAGTAAAAATAGCAACAGGTAGCAGCAGTAGCTCACTGAGTGCAACCATTTTACATCATCGAAATAATGGCGCCCCCCCATAGTCCAAAATATGTATAAAACTATGTGGATTTTTTTAAATAACATAAATGTTTTGTCGGTTTTCTAATATATTTCAGTAAGAAACATCATTTACGTTATATTAAGCCACACAAGTCTTAATACCCAGGGTTCCCTTTAACATTTACTATTTATTGCACAATTAATCATCATCTACAGATATTTCATAATCTAAAACAACAAAAACTATTAAGAATTCAGATAATATGTCAAAATGGACTCTGTTTGGTTGATCTCTCTACTACATTTATGTAAATTATCCATCATATTACTTAATGGCTGTAAAAAAAAAAAAAAAAAACTTTTGGCTACCAAAGTTTTAATATCAGTATTAACAGGTTGGAGCTTGCATACAGTTCAGAATAGGCTCAGGTCCAAAACAGCCTCTCTGGTGGATGTGCACAGCTCATAAATCACACTGAAGTTCAACTCAACACCTCAGTGGCTCCGAGTTCAAACCACTTGCATAAAAATGCTTGTTTAGTGACTTGGCACATCATCTCACCATGAAAGACCCACAAAACCCAGGAGGCTTTGAGAAGTCAGTGGTGCAGGCCAAAAGAGCTTGGAAATTTTACACAAACTTTTCAAAATAGTGTAGCTTTTCTAGTTACTAGACACAGTTTCCAAAATGTAGCAGGTTGCTGGCTTTTATATCACACCGTTTTGTGTGAAACCACCTCCAAAAATGTCAGATGGTAAAAAAAAAGATAATAAAAACCTTAATAGTTGATGCATAGTTGATTACATAGTTGCTTTGAAACAACTTATTTATTTATTTATTACAAATCAGAGAAATAAAAATAATGTACTTTTTCACTAAACCAAAGGAAGAATATTCAGTTATTTTCATTTATTCACCACAATATCAATACATAATAAAATAACTTATTTATTTTATATATTTATTTACGTACTTATATCATCAGATATAATTAATGTATTTAAATATTTAATATATATATATATATATATATACACTACCGTTCAAAAGTTTGGGGTCAGTACATTTTTATTGTTTTTTTTTTTTTTTTTTTTTTTTTAATAAATTAATACTTTTATTCACCAAGGATGTATTAAGTTAATAATTAAAAGTTTATTAAAAGTTAATAATAAATAATTTACATTGTTATAAAATATTTATATTTTGAATAAACACTGTACTTTTTAAACTTGTTATTCATGAAAGAATCCTGAAAAAAAAAAAAATTACAGGTTCCAAAAATATTTGGCAGCACAACTGTTGATATTATCCAACATTGATCATTCTAATAATAAATCCGCATATTAGAATGATTTCTGAAGGATCATGTGACACTTAAGACTGGAGTAACAGCTGATAAAAATTCAGCTTTTCATCACAGGAATAAATTCTATTTTAAAGTATGTTAAAATAAAAAACATTATTTTATATTGTAAAAACATTTTGCAATATTACTTTTTTTTTTTTTTTTTGTATATTTTTAATCAAATAAATGCAGCCTTGATGAGCATAAGAGACTACTTTAAAGACTATTACAAGTCTTACTGACCCCAAACTTTTGAACGGTAGTGTATATATATACTTACCTGTATATTTAAGTTAAAAAAACTTCTTACATCAACTTCAATGTAGTTTTGAAGTTTTTTAAAGTTTGAATGTTTTTTTAAAGAGGAAACTCACCACCACTAAATTTATTTTATCCAAACTGCAGTAAAATTTTTGAAAAAAACAAAAAAACAAAACAATTACTACTTAAAATAACTGTTTTCTATTTGAATATATTTAAAAATGTAATTTATTCCTGTGATTTCAAAGCTGAATTTTTAGCATTATTACTCCAGTCACATGATCCTTCAGAAATCATTCAATATTCTGATTTGTTACGTAAAACACATTATTATTATTATTATTATTATTATTATTATTATTATCATTATATTGAAAACAGCTGAGATTCTTTGCTGAATAGAAAGTTCAGAAGAACAGCATTTATCTAAAATATAAATCTTTTGTAACATTAGAAATGTCTTTCTCGTCACTTTTGATCAATTTAAAGCATCCTTGCTAAATAATAGTAAATCATTTCTATAATCTAAGCTTTTATAGTGTAGTGTCTTATGTTACAAAAGCTTTTTTATTTCAGATAAATCTATGGAATAGTGAAAAATTGTGCTCAACTGTTTTAAATATTGACAATAATAATAAATTACATTTTAAAATATATTCTAATAGAAAGTTTCATTGTGCAATTTTTCACACTATTACTGCTTTTGCTGTATTTTATCACAAAAATGCAGGCTTGGTGAGCAGAAGAGACTTCTTTAAAAATATTACAAATCTTACAGTTCAAAAACTTTTGACTGGTAGTGTATTAAAGTGTAGCCTTGAAATGTGTCCTACTTTTCCTAGAAGTGAGTTTAACTGTATTTTTTACATTATGTATCATATAAAGCTTGACAAGTAACACTTTCCTAAAGCCTGACTTGAAGTTGTCTTTCCAGTAGTAGTGTGTTACGCTGTTTGATTTCATCAAGCGTAACATTTTCACACTGATGTTTATAGTCAGCAAAAAAAAAGCTTGCATTCTGATTTACGCCTCGAGCTATGTCTTTTGCTTTTCTTCTTGTCCTGACAGCTGATGAAATTGTAAAGTCTCAGACAGGAAGCATGTAGAGCAGTATAATTATGCCAGAGGCCCCGTTACAAGCTCTGACACGAGGCAGGAAAGCACCGCTGATGAGAGACGGCAGACTGAGGAAAATGAAAGCTGAATGAACGATGACAGAATGACTGGCGCGTCTATCATAAAGGGAAAAGGGGATTCTTATGTGGTTAGAGAATGGAGCCGAAATTGTGCGATGATGACAGGTTGAGAATCTGTATGTGTGTGCACAAAGTGGAAAGATCTTAAGGATCAAGTTAATAATGCCATAACAGAACTAGACTTAGAAAATTCTGTATAGTATAGTGTGAGCATTTGAAACTAAAAATAGATGTGTGCAAACTGTAAAATGCATGTGTGAATAAAGAAAGACCCAGCAGGTCCTTAAAGGTCCACTGAAGTGCTTTGAAACAGGCAGCCTTATTTTGTGTTGATGTAATTTCAACTGAAACAGGAAGACAGGGCGGACATATCAAGCAGTCCCGCCCCCTTTTTTAAATAGGCAATAGTGTTTCGTTTATCAGCCCTTGGGACAGAGCCATTGAACTGGGTAAAGCCCAGCTTGCAACTGCGTGCAACCACGTGCGACTGACCCGATCAGCATATTTGTGTTTGCGCTGAGGGGAGCTTTAAAGATTTCTATGTTTTTGCAATGTTGAGTAATGTATCACAGACAAATCTCACAAATCCTTTCATAAACAAAGTGTAGAGAGAGTGTACATAAGAGATTCATTGTGCAATGTAGAGAGCTTCATTGATTATAATGGAACTTTGTGAAATTGCGATGAACTAAGATGAGTGACAGTTTTTAATGATTTTTAAGGGAGTTTGTAAATGAGATATTGATTTAACACAACAGTTAAATAAGAAGGTAATATTAAGTGGCTTACATTGTCTGAGTATAACACTATTGCCTGATTTTCCTTCATTTTTTCGTCATCAAAAATAGTCTGAAACAAGTCACAACTGAGCCTCTGCTCATCTCCATTCAAACACAGCGGTGTTTCGTTTATAAATGAATGTGTGTTTTTAAACTAATCTAGTGAGTCAATGATTCAATTTCCCATTCATAAAGACTTGCTTTATTCCGGAATGAATCAGCCGTTTGAACGAATCAAATGAATGAATGATTCAGTAATTAAATTAGTGACTTGCCGCCACCTACTGGCAGTTTTAATTTAATTTTTAGTAAATTATTTTAAAGTTATTTAAATCATTTAATATTTCTATATTCAAAATTTTATATTTAAAACATTAATCTCCACATGAATTTATGAATTTGATTGCACTTATGCCACCTCTGAGCACCATTAAACATATGAAAATACACCTACAAGCCACTTTTGTGTTCTTTATGACACCTCTGTAGTACAAATTCATTTTGTTAATAGTGATCTCATTTGATTGGTAATTGTTCTTATTCTGTTGTTTTAATTAGACATTTTAAAAAGCTTAAAAATATAATTGTTAAAGAGTTTGACATAAAAAATGACATACTTTTCATAAAGTCAGAAAAATGCCATTACAAAGGTAAAAACAAAATTCCCCTGTAAATCACTTTCAGGAGTCAAATATCACCTTGTAATGGAAAGGCCAATTTTTTATTAGATTTGATTAGAAGGTGCTCCTAAAATTTTGACTGTGCTCCTACATTTTTTAAGTTAGGAGCACAAATGCTCCTAAAAAGAAAAGTAATAGTAAAGCCCTGGTATGACAGACACAATCTCAACCCTATCGCTATAAAATATAGCATTGTGTAGGATTCAGTGGAAAGCATATTTACACTGTCTGAATTGATTACTATAAGGTAGGTAATTTATTATGAGGTTATAGCTGTACCTTTAACTCCCTGGTGCAGAAGAGCTGACACACTGAAGATGTAATTCCTGCAGATATCAGTCATGGGGGTTTTAACCACGGCTTGGCTGTTCTCCAAACAGCGGTAGCGCTGGAAGGTTTCCCAGGCGCTGTTGGTCACCAAGTCTCCACCCTCTGATCCAGAGCCAGAGAAAATATCCAGGTTTTTGCAGTGTGGCATGAGGACGATCTGAGGGCAAGAATAGAAATCGACTGATCAGCATTTGAAGATTCCAATGTAATTGAGATTGTTTGACAGGGTAAAAGAGGGAGCCTACCGAGTCGATGAGTGTGTACGGTGACTGCACATCGCTGAGAGCCGAGTAGAGAGACAGGCTCAAACGCACGGTGTAGTTCAAGCCTTCTTCAAAACACACAGGCCTAGACAGCACCACATACCTGTTCGACAAAATCAAGATAATTCACCTTCTCAGTTTCAACAAAACCTAGCCTTCCCAACATGTTCAGCAAATTTTTCCAGTCAGAATCAAGGCATTTCAATCGAAATTGGCGCATTCTACAGTTCTACAGTAGTAAATCACATTCCAAAATAAGTGTCCTTGTGTATTTTACTCACTTTTGCGACTAAAAATAGATAAAATAGAAAAACAGCACTAAATGTAAAATGTATTTAGGAGTGTGTGTGCAAATATAGAAGAAGCCCAAGTGGGTCCTTAAAAAATCTATAGAGTATACAGTTTTGCATGAGGGCGAAAGATTTTCTCAGTTGGTCATGTGAATTTGCTGCATTGACAAACAGAAATCTGCTTGGTTTGAAAGTGACTTTGCTCCCTGATGGCACACATACATCATGAAGACGTCTATTTGACGTCTGTATTTACATCTGCAAGACACATTTTTTAGAGTGTTTGCTCACCTGCAATACGTCTGTAGGACGTTTCCTATCAGATGTCAAATAGATGTCTATTAGATGTCTTTAAGATGTTTATGATTTAGAATGTATGTAAAACTGACATCCTACAAACATCTGTCAGATGTTTGTGCACAGAAGACGCTTTCCAGATCAAGTGATCTTTAACAGACATCTTGCAGACGTATGTGTGCTATGTGGGTTTTAGCTGTGCCCCAGATAGCACACATATGCCTGCAAGATGTCTATTAAACATCACTTGATCTGGAAAGCATCTGCTGTGTACAAACATCTGACAGGTGTCTGTAAGATGTCAGTTTTACATGCAATCTTAATTATAAACACCCTAAAAACATCTAATAGACGTCTATTTGACATCTGATAAGAAACGCTGAAATGCTGATGTCAAATAGACGTCTCCGAGATGTACGTGTGCTTTCAGGGGCTTCATACATAACTACACTATTGACAATACACAATGGGTTTTTTTCCTTGAAAAAAAATTGCCTAAATTTTGCTGAAGAGACTGCACTGAACTAACTGAAGTGACAGCTCATAATAAGTGATTTGGAACGCTCTACACAGGCACAAAGTCAATGCAATTGACTTCAATGGGGTTTTATGTTAGCATGTTGCTAAGCTAATATCCTGATACTTTAATAAGAATTAAATGCAATAAGCACAAAAATCTTGGGTTTTAACACATTTAAATACTTATTATTGTTATTTTTGAGCTTTGAATGCAATAAATATATTTTTAATAAACACCTCTCTAGATTTGTGGCAATGCATTTTGGGATTACGAAAATTAACCATGGTTTTACTACATATAAAACCAAAAAAACTACTATAGTTTACTATAGTTAAACAATGGTGACAACAAATTAACCATGGTTTTGCAACACTAACTATAGTTTAACCATGGTACTTGTAGTTCAAGTTATACAAATGGTAATGAGTACTCCCCAAAAAAACATGGTTTCTACACTTTTACTATAATAAAACCATAGTTAATTTTGGCAAAGGTTGTACAAGATAAATGAGATGCTGCCTTAGAATTTGGTCTAAATGAACAAAATGTTAATCACTATAGCTTTTCAGTGATATTTTATTATTATTTATGTACTGTTGTAGGTTTATTATTATTTTGAATTAGCTTCTTAATTTTAGTTACATTTTTAGTATTTTTTTTTGTTATGCATTTTTGTCATTTTATTAGTTTGAAATATTGTTATAATATTTTGAATTCTAATATACAATATTGTTCTAATATTCTAATATATATATATATTATTAAAATAAATATGTTAAAGATGATGTGCTAAAATGACTAAAACTGAATAAAAATGAATTCTTTTTAGTAAATTTATTAAAAAAAAAGACAAAATTACTAAAACTAAAGTAAAATTAAACATAAAACTGAATATATAAAATAAAAGATCATTCAAAATACTAATTGCATTATTTAATTTAATTGCAATAATAGTTGCATTAATAGTATATAAATAATGAGTTGGGTTGGTCAAATCCAAACCCTACAGACTGTAAAAATAGTTATAAAATGTATCAATTATATACTGTTGTCGTTTTTATAGTCTGTTGTAGTTTTTAAATTTAAGTAAAATTTCTAGTAATTCCGTTATGTGTTTTCCTAATTTTTATTTTACTTTAATTTATTTAATTTGTTTGTATTTGGGTTTAATTATTATTTCGTTACAACTTGTCATGCACATTTGCTGGTAATCGTGTCATTTGCGTCGCCCCGGCACTAATTAACGTCTATTGGTGTCTTTGCATTGACTTTGTATGTAAACTACTTAAATAATTAAATTAGCTTTTGGTGCACGTCAGCTGGCCTGTCTTTCTTCTCTCATACCTGGATCCGGGATGCAGAGACACCACCTGGTTGTCATCGTCGGGCATCGTGTTTGCACAGCGGCTGTCGGCGGTAATGACGCGAGGTCTGATGACAGTCATCAACACTTCTTCCCACTGCTCTGGCAGCTACAAACCATGAAAGAGCAAGCAGATGATGTAATGATGTGATGTCTTTAGTTAGACATTTCTAAGCTGTACTAGTCAAATGTCAGTGCCAGTATTATACTGTAGAGAAAGTCACCTGAGGTTCATATCGGATGATAATGTCATACTCCATAGAGTGGGGGATGTTGTCGATGCTGAACTCAAGATAGGCACCTTCAGGAACGTTCACAAAACCAATGCCTGTCCAAGTAGGGGATCTGTCTTGAGGCTGGGGTCTTGGGACAACCGTCACACCCTACCGATAGAAAGATATATAGAGATTTATCATTCAAATACTCAAAGACTTTGACAAATGGGAATAACGAGGACACTTACAGGTCCGAACTTGGCGTCCTCTGCTTCATAAGTGTAATGGTCCAGAGCGATGAAGTAAAAACCAGATTCCACCTGGTCGCAGCGTCTGCCAAACATGTGCTCGCGACACTGACACTGACCGGTTTCAGGAGAGCAACTGGAAAAGAAATAACATCAAGAAATTTAGATGTCTCCTCTGGAAGATCTGGAGGAAAATAGCTCTGAAGGACATATTCAACACTGACACACACACAAACATTCAAGACACAAAACCTTTGGGAAACAGCACCCATCTGTTTGTTGGACCGCTGTTAAAGCCTGCCTTTGTAACTCATGTAAATGCAGTTTTCTTACTGAACAATACTGCCAGTTCAGAACTTAATCTGAGACTAAGAAACATTATTTTCACTGTTTTTTCAGGCCTCCTGCCAGTAGTTTCTCAACAGGCTGATTCAACTTACTGGAAGAACAGAGTAGTAGAAAGAGAAAGAAGATATTTACAAGTTCTGAAGAGAATGTAAGTTTTTTAAGTCCAAGTCTGATCACAATAAAAGTAACACCTCAACTCTCCTCAGCAAGCCACATGAGTTAAATCATCATTTAATGTCTATAATGATATACAAGAAAAGTTTAATACTTAGGGTAGTGTTTTTATTATTAACAAAACCTATTCAAAATTGGTAGCTGAAAAACTTATATTCCATAATACAATTCTAGAAAAATAGGAAAAACAGAAATGTTGCCTTGGCGACTAATTGAAATAAATTAGTTACTAAAATAAATGTAAAAAATTAAAGCTATACAGAAATATAAATGTAAAAAAAGAGAAAAAAAAAGAAATAAAAATAACAAGAGCATATAACAAAATGACTAAAACCTCAATTAAAATTAACACTATACTAGTATATAAATAATACTGACTTAGGGGTTAGTCATGACATTTTTTATATATATATATTTTTTTCGTTTTATTTTTTCCTAAAATTTTATTTTATGTAATCCAAATATAATGGATATAATATTAATACAAATATAATAATTTTTTAGACTGTTTTAATGGTTAAATTAAATTTTATTAATGCAAAAGCATGTCTAATTAACTGAAATCACGAAACTTACACTATTTAAAAGCAATTTATTAAAAGTTAAACAAAAAAATTCATTTTTAAGGCCCTATGAAATATGTTTTTTTTCTCTCAAATTTAGTTTTCTTTTTAACAAATTCTGTTTTCCATTAGTTTTTTTTTTGGGACTTTAAGGGGTCATTAAATTAAAATAATAATAATAATAAAAAAACATCTTTAAATGATTAATTTTATATTTTAAAAAGAACCATACTTTATTATTATTATTATTATTATTTTTTTTACTGTATGTTTGCATTTTTCTGGTAAATAAATTCTGGTAAATAATTTTTCAGGTAAATATTCTTTAAAAAATAATGTTTTAATAATAATTGTATTATAAGTAGGTAGTAGTACTATCATTACATTAACTAATATATTTCTGTCACAGTTTCCTAAAGTTAATCCAAATTTTTATTTTGACAGGTTATTGTGAAGAACTGTAAGTTTCTATCATAGACCAATCCGGTGTTGGCAAACAGTAATAACGTTTTTGTGGGCGGAGCCTATCTGATATCTAAGTGTCCGTCTATGGAAGCTGTGGAATAAAAAGAAATTCTAACTTTATTCTCACAATTCCGAAATTATATGTCACAATTCTAAGAAAAATCAACTCCTCATTATCTCTTTTGAGTTTATATCCCACACTCCTGGCTTTTTTTCTGCCTCAGAATACACAGACTCACTCATATAAACTTGCATTTGTGAGAAAAAAGCCAGAATTGTGAGATAAAAGGTGTAAATGTAAAATGTTATAGGCTTAAACAGTATTTCATACTGTAAGTGTAGGGCTAATATAATATATTCCCTATTAACCACATTTGAGAATATTATGTAGACCTATTGTTCAAATCAAATTCATGCTTTAAAAGTAGAGTAATCATAGTGTTTCTTCCATTAGTTTGTCTGGTTAAACATCTGTTTAGCTTCAGTTACCGTCTTTGACGACACAGAGACACACAGAACGTGCAAGATTTATATTAAAATAGTCTTTTTGCGACTTAATATTCACAGACACTAGTCCATATCATGTTTTGATTTAAGCGTACTGACCTACTTTTTTCTAGCAAATTCTGTGATACTCCGCATTATACAGTAAATTCCTTTTTTAAGACCGGATTCCGTGTTTCCGTCCGCGTTTTCTTTATCGCGGAAATTACAGGGCCCTATAATTGGTCAAATCCTTAACCCTATAAACTATAATAACAGTAATAAAAACTGTATTTGAATGAGAGATTCAGGCACTACAGAACAGAGTAGTTTTACTCACTTGTTGTTGACTGCACCACCATGATCACAGTCACATGGTCTGCAGCCATCCATGTCGTTACTGAGACCCCAGTGCTGAGGCTATGAGAGAGAGAGTTGTTAAAAGACCATTTAAACACCACAGGGTTTATGACAGACCTCACAAGAAGCAAAATGTAAACAGCAGCTCTTAAAGGCAAATGATCACATTCTGGTGTAACTGAATGCTATAAATCTGTAAAATAAAATAAAATAAAATGCACATTTATTAATTTAATAAAAATGTAAGCAATATAACACAAACAAAATGGCTTTTGCAGTAAGTATCAGGATTAATCAAATGTGTCACATTAAAAGAGAAGTTCATTTCCAGAACAAAAATTTGCAGGTAATTTCACCCCCTTGTCATCCAAGATGTTTGTGTCTTTCTTTCTTCAGTCGTAAAGAAATTATGTTTCTTGAGGAAAACATTCCAGAATTTTTATCCATATAATGGACTTGAATGATGCCTCAGAGTTTAAACTTCCAAAATACAGTTTCAGTGCAGCTTCAAAGGGCTCTAAACAATCCCAGCCGAGAAAGAAGGGTCTTATCTAGCAAAACGATTAGTTATTTTCCTAAAAAATGTGCATTTTATATACTTTTTAACCTCAAATGCTCGTCTATTCTCAGCATGTTGAAAAACTACCATCTCATTTTTCCAACTTCAAAATTGCTCTACATCGCTGTTTTTTTTTTTTTTTTTGTAAATGGTATTTGATCTTCTTTGCATGTCCACTTTGTAAACACTGGGTCGGTACTTCTGCAGCGATGTAGGACGATTTTGAAGTTGGAGGAGAAAATGAGACGGGAGTTTTTCGACATACCCTAACCGTATTGAACCAGAATACACAGAGTTTGCATGTGCTTCGCACACTGTAAAAAACAATTTGTTGAGTCAACTTAAAATAATTTGTAACCTGGCTGCCTTAAAAGTTTAAGTTCAGTCAACTCAAAAAAAGTTTATTCAACTTGAAATGTTAAATTATACTAAGTGACAGCTAAGATATTTGAGTTGAATCAACTTAAAATTTTAAGGCAGCTGGGTTGCTTACCCATCTGTTAAGTTTAGCAAACACAAATATCTAAGTTGTTACTTAGTACAACTTAACATTTCAGGTTGACTAAACTTATTTCAGTTGACTGAATTTAAAATTTTAAGGCAGCAGGATAACAAATTATTTTAAGCTGACTCAACAAATTGTGTTTTTTATTTTTTACAGTGCAGAGGCAAGACAAGCGTTTGAGGTTAAAAATTATATAAATTCTAATTTTTTTAGAAAATAACCAATCGTTTTGCTAGATAAGACCCTTCTTCCTCTGGCTGGGATCATTTAGAGCCCTTTGAAGCTGCATTTAAACTACATTTTGCAAGTTCAAACTCACAACCACCATTAAAGTCCATTATATGGAGAAAAATTCTGGAATGTTTTCCCCAAGAAACGTAATTTCTTTACGACTGAAGAAAGAAAGACACAAACATCTTGGATGACAAGGGGGTGAGTACATTATATGTCAAATTTTGTTCTGGAAGCGAACTTCTTTAATTAGTATAAAAGTAAAATGTTATGCTTTTAAAATCATTGACATGGTTATTGTACAATATACAATACAAAAATATGAATGAACTCATAAAGTAAGCAGAGCACGCACCAGACACTGGTCACAGTTCCTTCCGGTAACCAGACGTTTACAGTAGCAGTTTCCTGAGTCTGTATCGCATGGACTTCCACCTGGAACCGTTCCCAAAGCGTTGCATGTGCATGCTGGGTAACAACAAAACAAAAGAAACTTTTATTTGAGAACTCACAACCATTTTTACATTAACTGATGAATGATTTGGATTCACTTTAGTGTGTAAGGTATGTACTTACGCTGGCATCCCAGAGGGTCGTCGCTGAGTCCGTAATGGCCTTGTTTGCACTGGTCACAGCGTTCACCCTCCACATTAGGCTTACAGCGACATTGACCCGCGATCAGCCCAACAGACACGTCTGTCAGCGCATCACACACTCCACCATTGAGAGAGCCGACCGGATCGCAGTTACAGGCTGGAAAAGACAAATCCAGACAGTGTACTTAAAGACAATGGGAGGAACTGTGAACAGCTAAAAATACACACAGAAATGCATTTGAATCAAATTAATATATTATAAAAGTTACTCCATGTTAGTAATTGGATTAATATTAATGAATTGTAATCTAAGTTGTTATAAAAGTTTGATGTAAAACTCATAGACCACATTTCTGCTTTGTGGTCAACTAAAAAACCTCAGTCACCACAAAAAAAGAGGAATGTGAAACCCTAGACGCGTGTGGTTTGACGAAAAGGGCGGCGCTTTGCCCTGTAGTGACGGACCACTTCAAAGCCCAGGTGTTTCTGCTCCCAAATCTCCACGAGCAGAAGCGAACAAAGCAACAGCTGGACCAGACTCACATCACAAACTAGACCAGACAGGTAGAGGAGCATTGGCTGTTTGAAGAGGAAAAAAAATCAGAGGAAATGACAGGAGAGGAAATGAGAGGGGACACGTACGCTCGCAGATGTTGGGGTCGCGGATGTCTTTCTCCGGATTTTGGTAGAAGAAAGGCTTGCACTGCTCGCAATTGTGACCCATGGTGTTGTGCCTGCAGTCGTCACATACGCCGCCGCTCACGTTACCCGAGGCCCGATACACAGCCATGTCGAAATGACAGGAATCAGAGTGATGGTTGCAGTTGCATTCTGTGAAAGAAGCAAGGACATGTTAGCGAGGAAATGGTAGATAATGAAGTAACAACTGTACAACAAAAAATGAAGACAGAATTGTTTAAAAACTATAATGCAGTAACAAATAACTTTTTAATAGCTACAATGCAGTAACAATTGCACAACAAAGAACTGCGATGTTTGAAAACTATAACGCAACAACAATTGCATGACCAAAAATTATGATATTAAAAAAACTGTAACACGGTAACAACTGCATGACGAAGAAATACGATGTTTAAAAACTATAGTGCATTAACAGTTGCATGACAAAGAATTACAATGTTTGAAAACTGTAACATAGTAACAACTGCGTGACAAAGAATTCTGAAGTTTAAGAAGTATAATGCAGTAACAAATGTACGTCAAAGAATTACGATGCTTAAAAACTGTAACGCAGTAATAACTGCGCAACAAAGAATTACGACGTATAATGTGGTAGCAATTCTATGACAAAGAATTACAATGTTAAAAAAGCATAATGCAGTAACAACTGCACGAAAAATTACGTTTAAAAAGTGTAACACTGTAACAGTTGCACAACAAATAATTACAATGTTTAACAACTGTAACACAGTAACAACTGCATGACAAAGAATTAGGTTTAAAAACTGTAATGGAGTAACAATTGCACAACAAAGAATTACAATGTTGAAAAATATATAATGCCCTAACATCTGTACCACAAAAAATTATGACGTTTAAAAAAACTATAATGCAGCAACAATTGCGTTACCAAGAATTACAACGTTTAAAAACTATAACGCAGTAGCAACTGCGCAACAAAGAATTACAACGTTTGAAAACTGAAATGTAGTAACAACTGCGTGACAAAGAATTCAGAAGTTTAAAAAGTATAATGCAGTAATAATTGTACGACAAAGAATTACAATGTTTAAAAACCATAATGCGGTAATGATTGCACAAGAAAGAATTACGATGTTTAAAAAGTGTAACACAGTAACAACTGCATGACAAAGAATTACGATATTTGAAAACTATAACAGTAACAACTGCATGACAAAGATTTACGATGTTTAAAAAACTATAAACGCAGTAACAATTGCACAACAAATAATTATGACGTTTAAAAACTGTAACACAGTAACAACTGCGTAACAGAAAAGTACATTATTTAAAAACCATAATGCAATAACAACGGCACGAGAAAGAATTGAAACGTTTAAAATATGTAACAGAGTAACAATTGTACATTAAAGACTTTAACAGTAACAACTGCATAACAATGATTTATGATGTTTAAAAACTATAATGCAGTAATAATTGTACGACAAAGAATTACGATGTTTGAAAACTATAACACAGTAACAACTGTGTGACAAAGTATTACGTTTAAAAACTGTAAGGCAATAACGACTGCGCGTCAAAGAATTAGTTTTTTTTGAAAACTGTAACGCAGTAACAATTGCACAACATAGACTTACATTTAAAAATTACAATGCAGTAAAAATTGCATGACCAAGAATTACAATGTTTAAAAACAATAACGCAGTAACAACTGTGTGACAAAGAATTACGACATTTAAAAACTGTAACGCTGCAAAAACTGCATGACTGAGAATTACGTTTTTTTTTTTTTACTATAATGCAGTAACAACTGCACAACACAGAATTAAGTTTAAAAACTAAAACACAGTAATTACTGTACAAATCATGATTAAAAACTAACGCGGTAACAACTCTATGACAAAGAATTAGAGCATTGAAAACTATACTGCAGTAACAATTGCATGCCAAAGAATTTTTGACTATATTGTTTTAAGGAGTTACAACAGTTACAAAATATATTTATCCTGCTACAGAAAAATTAACTTATCCGAGTTAGTAATGTACCAAAGTTGAAATATTGATATCAAAACTTCATTAGAAACTACAGTGCAGTAACAATTGTACTACAAAAAGAACGTCAGAACGTTGTTTAAAAACGCTCATGCAATAACACTGATACAATATTATAAAATTAAAGTTTAAAAACTATTAAGCAGCGACAAAAAGAATGTTACAAAACTTACTTGATTTGCAATATAAGAACGTCCAAAATAAAGGTTCTATGTAAACAATAGTTCTATGTAAACAATAAATAATTCATAAATATCACTACGTTTTTATAACCTGAACTAACCTTGTCATAAAAAGCTATTTTGAAATAAATTAATAGATCCGGACAAAAATGAGCAAAAGTTAATTGACCCATAAATGAACATTGCAGAACATACTTTTACAGGCGTTGGTGTTGCGTCCCTCTGCGGGCCTCCAGGGCAGGTCATGGTAAAAGTCTTGACAGCGTTCACAGTTCAGACCCATGGTGTTATGATTACACATACAATGGCCATGGACCTACGGCAAAACAGACATAACAATGATAACCAAGAACAAAATAAATGTAATCAAATTGAGACTGTGTGTGGAACAGTATATTTAAAGGCACCACAAATTATAAACAGAAGTCCTCAAAATGAATTTGAGCTAATTTCCTACTCTGACCCTAACAGGGAAAAGTTTCTTCATACAACAGAAAAAAGATGAAGTTGCTCAGAACGATCTACAAATCCGGCCCCTAACCAGATGGCAACAGGAAATGTTTATACTGGATGCATCTGGTCTACATTAAACAAACTCCAGTCCTGGCACAGACACAGATCTAGATGCAGTCTATATGTGAGCTTTCACAGAACTGCTCTGTTCTTGGAGAAGATGTAGAGTCACTTCAGTCCTTTGAATGAAATTCTTGCACATAGAAATGTAGCGAGACATGGATATGGATGTAATATCTCTTCATTACTTTTAGTAAGAGCTCCAACAGACTGAGACACATCCCACTACACAGAGATTGTAAACAGAGGAGGCGGCAGACTAAACAGGAACCACGTTCCTTTGGTGTATTTCATCTTTGGCTCTGATAGAAAAACCGCAGAAACACATACTACAATTTCAAGCATAAATGAAACAAAAAAGGTTTGTAAATAAGAAACTCTGCGTGCATTTTCTCTGCCACATGAATATTTGCACTGTAAACTATTCAATAATGAAACCACGAGGCGGTCCGCATACTTTCATACTAATGTGAAACAGATCCAAACTGAATTAGCAGCAGATTGTGATGGGACTTCAAACGATTTCTTTTTTTTGACAAATGTGTGCGAGATGTTTTATTCAAAGCGGAGGTTTAAAAAGTCACAAAAAGGTCTGCTGCATTTAAATGTAGCATAAATCAAAAACTACATCTTATTGAATATGCTTTATTTATCTACAATTCACTCTGGTATAATACTGCATTAAATTTTCCTAATTTTATGTGATATGTGATCACAGTCAGTTTGTGGTGACTGGAGGGAAAAATTTTGAAAAAGTGTAAAAAGTGTTAAATGGAGCTTGGCATAACAATAAATAATATGTACAAAGAAGTAAAAAAAAAAAAAAAAATATATATATATATATATATATATAGAGAGAGAGAGATAGAGATATATAGATATATAATGTAAATATATATATATATATATAATATATAAAATATAAGAATTATAATAATAAAAAAATATAAACATTTATAATAATTAAAATAAAAAACAAAATAAAATACAAATGTAAACCTACATACATAAAACTATAAGACAGTAACAATTTGAATATATAAAAAATAATATGAACAATAATGAAAAATAATCACGTTTAAAAATATAACTAAATATAAAATATAAAAAATATATAACTAAAAACTATAACAAGTAATAACTGCACGACAAAGAATTACGGCATTTAAAACATATAACATAGTAACAATTATATGACAGAAGAATTATAACATTTAAAAACTATAACAGTAACAATTGCACAAAGAATTTTGATGTTTAAAACTATAACGCATTAACAGTTGTATGAAAAAGAATTCAGTTTAAAAACTATAACGCAGTAACAATTGCACGACAAAGAATTGAGACTTTTAAAACTATAGCGCAGTAACAATTGTGTGACAAAGAATTACGACATTTAAAATTATAATGCAGTTACAATTGTATGACAAAGAATAACATTTAAAAACTACAACTGCACAATAAAGAATTACATTTAAAAACTATAACGCAGTAACAACTAAACAACAAAGAATCGTTTAAAAACTATAACGCAGTAACAACTGCACAACAGAGAATTATGTTTAAAACAACTGCGCAATAAATATTTACGTTTAAAAATGTTAAGGAAGTAACAATTTCACAACAAAGAATTAAGTTAAAAAACTATAAGGCAGTAACAATTTCACGACAAAGAATTGTTTAAAACAACTGCACGATAAAGAATTACGTTTAAAAACTATAACGCAGTAACAACTAAACAAAGAATCATTTAAAAACTATAACAGCAACAACTGCATGACAAAGAATTACGATGTTTAAAACTATAGTGCAGTAACAACTGTATGACAAAGAATAATGTTTAAAAACTAACGCAGTAACAACTGCACAACAAAGAATTATGTCTAAAACAACTGCACAATAAAGAATTACGTTTAAAAACTATAATGCAGTAACAATTTCATGACAAAGAATTGTTTAAAACAACTGCACGACAAAAAATTACATTTAAAAACTATAACGTAGTAACAATTATACAAAAATAATTATGACCATTAAAAATTGTAACAGTAACAACTTTATGACAAAGAACTTCAACTGATTTCTTTTCATGACAAATGTATGTGTTGTAAGATGTTTTCTTCAAAGCAGAGGTTTAAAAAGCCACAAAAAAATCTGCTGCATTTAAATGTGACATAAATCAACTTCCTATTAAATTTGCTCTATTTATCTACAATTCATTCTGGTGTAATACTGCATTAAACTTTAATAATTTCATCTCATATGTAATTGTAATTTTTGATGACTGGAAGGAAAATTTAGAAAACGAATAAAAAATGTTACATGAAGCTTTGAATATTTGTACGAAAAAGCAAAAAAAAAAAAAAATAAATAAAATAAATATATATATATATATATATATATATATATATATATATACATATATATATAATAAAAAATAAAAATAAAAAATAATAAAATGCAAACATAAATAAACAAACAAATAAATAAATAACATTAATATCTTGAATTACAATAACAAATGGCTTTTGCAGGGCATAAAACTCACCATGCCATCCACGACCTCTCCAGCTCCATCGATGGGGGCGCATTCAGATGCGTGACCATAACAAAAACAGTTTCCTCTGACCACCATATCGTAGATTGCGTAATAGTACTTCTCCTTGATTTCTATACGTGAGTCCAGAAGATTGTCCCCGAGAGTGTGCAGCTTAGTGAACTTCACCCTCAGATTAGTGATCTTCAACATGTCTATAAATGTTAGGAAGCAAGAAGTTAGCAATACAGCAATTTGGTTGGACTATTAGGCCACAAGGATGTAAGTCAAAAAGTTTTTGTTTGCATCCTTACTTTGGATTCTGGGGCTGTAGGGATCATCAATCCTGAAGGCCGGATCCAAAACCCTAAAGATGACCTTTAAAAGCCAAAGGAACAAGAGTCAATGGAAAATCGAGTCTATAAGCAAGTGCTCACCAGGAGTACAGTGCATTTCCAGAGCTCACCTCGCCCTCAGTTGAGGGTTCAATGTCGGAGTAGCGAGAATCGCAGATAACGTCGTCCACTTTGGTCATGGGTCCTTGAGAGACGAAGGGGAAGGAGGACTCGCAGTCATAGGCGAAGTAACGGTACACTTGCCAAGTCTTCCCGAAGTCCGCAGAACGTTCGATCACCATCGCAGCAGGTCTGAACGTCTAGATAGGAATCACCAGAAGACACTGTCAACTTGGGATTGATATTTCTAGTATGAATGATAATCCTATATCATAAAGATTGAACCCTATATAGTATCTATACTCATTTTTTATTTTCAGTTCATTTTAATGTGAAGTTATTACAGTGTAATTACACAAAGCAGTAATGAGTAATATTAATTAACTGCATTTAAATATTATAGGGTTAAGTTTAAGGTTAGTTGTTTGTAATTAAGCATAATTTATTATTATTAAATGCATGTAACATTAGTTAACTGCATTAGTTAACATTAACTCAGAACAACAAGTTAACAATAACTCTTTTTTTTTTTTTTTTTTTTTTTTTTTTTAGCTAACAACAGATAAATGAATGAAATTAAAATACTATTTTGTCTAATCCAAAATAAAAAAGTAAATTTGTAAATTTGTAAATTTAAACTAGTAAATTTGGCATCTCAACATTATAATTTACAGTTTAAAAATGTACATTTATTTTAAAATTTGCTGAAGAAAAATGTTTTAAAACTGAAGAATTAATAAATTATGCAGAAAAACATACAGGCCAATAAGGTAGTGTTATATCATCCAGTGTTATTTTAGTATCAAAGTTACAGTTTTTGTTACTATTTTTATTTTATTTCTATATTTTTAGTTTTCACTCATTTTAGTTAAAGTTTTAGAAATTTTGTTGTGTATACTTGTCATTTTTTAAATATGTTTATATAGTTTTCATTCATTTTATTGATCAGTTTTAGTTTAGTTAGAGAGTTATTTTTATGATTTTAGTTTTGGTTAACAATATTAACCTTGATGTCATTACTAGTTTCATAATTTGTGACAAATTTTTTAATAATATTTTTAAGATATAATGTTAAATGGTTAGAAATTGAACTTGTAGAAATTATGAAAAATTCTATTTAATTAAAGTTCTGGTATATTGGCAATACTGGTCTGGAAGGTATTGGGTATTGGATCAAAAGTAATGTTATATTATTTTATACTACAACAAACAAACCATAATTACATTTTTGTTCCTGTACAATTTCCCCACAATTTTTGCAATAAACATCCCAGGCACTATTGCTCTCTTGATGCCAGTCGTTTCATACACACTCTCTGATATCTTTGAACTGTACTGCTGAAGTGAGATCATGCTGAAATGTAATCTTTAGCAGAAGCATTCCAGTCGTCTCAGTCGGCTGCACAGCTGGGTTGATCCCAGACCTCCCACGGCTCCCACACACTAAGCAACACTTCCCCTCCTGCCAGCAAAATCCACACCAACCCCCATTCCCTTCCCACATTCTCTCCTAACGACCGCAAATCTCACCTCAGCCAGGGGCTGTGGCGACACCTTCCCCCCAAAACACACATCGCTGTCCCCTCAGCACTTACTTTAAAGGTCATGATGAGGTGGGTGAAGTGGAACTCTGCCTCAAGGTTAAGCTGGATTGTGACGTTCTCCAGGCCTGAGAAAGAGAGATAAAGACATGATTTAGAACAAAGACTTGTATTTCTCTACATTGACAAACTCTTCTTTAGGTTCTTTTTTGGTTCCATAAAGAACTTTTAACATCAATAGAACCTTTCCATTCCACTAAAGGTTCTTTTAAGGACTGTTCATGGAACAGTTCTTTTCTGAACCAAATAAAATATCTTAATTTGTGTTTTGAAGATAAACGAAGGTCTTATGGGTTTGGATGGAGCAACATGATGGTGAGTAATTAATGACAGAACTTTCATTTTTGGGTGAACTATCCCTTTAACTAATTGGACCTTATTTTACAGATTTTCTTCATCATGATGATGAAACTGTGAGGAAGGCTTGAACAATATAGTTTCAGTACAAATTGCACAACTTTAACTGGAACATCTGCAGCTTCTACATTAAGAAGCAATTGCACTAATAGTACTGGAAACCTCCACCGCTCTTTAGTTACAACTGCTTTTTTAGTGGGAAAGTGCTTTGGGGGTCTATAAACATCAAAAATCAGAATAAACAGAGTCATATCTTTAATTAAGTAGGAAATCTCCCCTTGTATTCCCAGGCTTTTGGCCCAGTTGGCTGCTGTATCTCTCATGGGTACGTAGTTCTCTGTCCTCCTACCCCATACTCTCTCCTAAACTATACATTCACAGGCTTCTCTGGTTGCATTCATGGCCCCTCGTTTCCTGTCCCCACTACATTTCACACTCCTCCGCTGCAATAACCAGTAAATCTCTGGATTTCCATTTCCTCTGTCTGTTCGTGTCATCGAGGAACATATGGCCTGTAGAACTGTACATTCTGATAGCTTGAAACAGCTGGACCTTCTCCATGTTGGCTGAAGATGTTTCGCAACTCAGCCGTGTCTTCATTGGTTTTAGGAAAACGGGAATGTTCCCAAGTAAAATACGCTTTCTTGAAATTCTTCTGAACTTATATGACAGGTTTGTGTGAGGAACAGTATAAACTTTAAGTCATTATTCACCAAAAATTGCCTTTGCTGTAGGTTGTGAAACGTAACATCCAGAATTTAAAGGTCACACAAGTTATATAAGCATCAATGATAAAGAAAAGGAAAAATCTCTACATACTTTCATACTTTACATATTTTCCTTACACCTTTAATGCCTTTAATAAATTGTACACACGATTTAGTAAAGCAAGGGAACGAATTAGTAAATCAGTAAATTATATGCACACAATTTAGTAAAACAAGGGAACAAATTAGTAAATTGTGCGCACAATTTAGTAAAACAAGGGAACGAATTGGTAAATTGTGTGCACAATTTAGTAAAATGTGGGAATTAATTAGTAAATCTAGTGCACAATTTAGTAAAACAAGGGAACGAATTGGTAAATTGTGGTGAAGATTTAGTAAAACAAGGGAACAAATTAGTAAAACAATAAAATCTGCGATTTAGTAAAACTAGCAAATGAAATAGTAAATCATGCATAAGATTTATTAAAATGAGGGAACAAATTAGTAAATCATGTGCACGATTTAGTAAAACGAGGGAATGTATTAGTAAATAGTGTGGCGATTTAGTAAAATGAGGAAAACTAATTAGTAAATTGTGTGCACAACTTAGTTAAACAAGGGAACAAATTAGTAAATTGTGTGCACAATTTAGTAAATCAAGGGAACGAATTAGTAAATTGGTAAATTATACGCACACAAGCATATGCACAGATTTAGTACAATGAGGGAATGAATTGATAAATGGTGTGCACGATTTAGTAAAACAAGGGAACAAATTAGTAAATCTGTAAATTATACGCACACACAAGCATATGCACAGATTTAGTAAAATGAGGGAATGAATTGATAAATGGTGTGCACGATTTAGTAAAACAAGGGAACAAATTAGTAAATTGTGCACACAACATAGTTAAACGAGGGAACAGAGTAGTAAATTGTGTGCACAAATTAGTAAAAACAAGGGAACGAATTATTGAATCGTGTGCACAATTTAGTAAAACAAAGGAACTTATTGGTAAATTGTGCGCACAACTTAGTTAAACAAGGGAACGAATTAGTAAATCGTTTGCACAACTTAGTTAAACGAGGGAACAAATTAGTAAATTGTGCACACATATTAGTTAAAACGAGGGAACAAATTGGTAAATTGTACACACGATTTAGTAAAATGAGGGAATAAATTAGTAAATTGTGTTCACAATTGTGTTTTTTATTTTGGTTTGACACAGTGTAAGATAATTTACACAATCTTCATTTGGCAGGTAGAAAACTCTTTCCCAAGGGAAAAAGAGATGTCATTCCACACTTTAAAAACTGGTCATCACCCTAACTGGTCAGCAATTACACAACTGCTTTGAAGCAGTTAGTCCCTCCATTGGCCTGATTATAGGGGAACTAACGGACACACTAATGAGAGAGAGTTCCCTCTAATAAGACCTTGTTTCACAGCCTTCCTACATTCCCATGGGAACTACATGAATAGTGCAGTCATTCACATCCATGACTGAACAAACTCTTAAAATAGTATTGAATAGTGTTGTAAAGAAAGGAAGATGAGCAATTGTTTAGTTTGGAGCCACAACACAACTCACCGTTTTCCGACTGCCACCAAGTCTTGAGGCGGTTCGGGGCAAACGTAGTCACGACATTTTCGATTCTGTGGCTGGTTATTTGGTTCATGCTCTCGTCGTAGGTTTCCCTGGAATCGCACACAAAGCACTTCTTCTCTTCCTGTGATGGAGGGGGTGGAAAAGCCAGATAAGGTCAATGGCATTCTTATGACGCAAGAACTCCTCCAAAATGAAATGAATGAATGTAATGGTCATTCTGAAACAAGTCAACCCACTTGGTCTGACTTACATGATGCAGCTTTTTCAAAGTCTGATGGTTTACAGAAAACTTTGGTTTCATGTGTTGTCCAGATGTTGAGAGGTGCTTTGTGAAATTTTCTCTTAATTAAAACCCTATTAAAGCAATTGGGCTCTCTTGAGGGAAATTAGCTTGAAAATTGGGACATATATGGTGTTGTAATGTGACTAGTGCATTAAAATGACTTCTGACCTCAGCTGCAAAGGTTTGTCTTTGATGACACCACCTAGTTTTAGATGATTACAAGTGAATAGAGATGAAGATCAACTGAAGACTGCTGATCAAAAGAACTGATACAATGGTGATGGAAATTCTTGGTCTTGTGACAAAACTTGGAAGCAATTATCTCTCTATTATGGTTTGGCATGAATGATTATCATTCAGCCATAGCATTATCGAACCCCTATAAACCTCCAGGTTGGAGTTTTGAAGATTCAGAAGACCCACATAAGATGTTCAATAGCTCTACGTCAAACATTTTAAGCCGTTTTGTCTAGAAGGAAGCCGTCTAGACATTCAAGGGTCGCAGGAAACAAATCTCTGTTCCAAAAACACCCACATGAAATAACAAGACCGCAATAGCTTTTTCAGAAGATGTTCCAGATAAAAGCCCCAAGGGGTGTTGGGAGAAATCCCATAGAGTGGAAATAAAATGCATAAATTCTCAGTTGTGGCATTAAAATACAATTATCAGGCCAAGAATAAAACCCACAGGGGTGCAGCTTTCATTTCGGATGAGCATATATCAATTGACGTCATGACGTTACCATAAAATTAATGCTTGTCTTTGCAACTTTTTGAAAAAATTGAAAAACAAGTCCTTGTAATTTCCACCACAATGGAATGATGTTAACACATCAGAATTTTAACTGAAAGTCAAGAAGTCAATCTTTCTGAGACTTACTAATGAAGTACTTATTATTGAAGGATAATGGTTTTAACATATAGATTACCTGCAAATGACTGACGATACAAAAAGGCTCAGGTTTCTGGAGACCGCATGTGGAAGTGGCCGAGAGTTGGTGCGCTCTTCCAATGAGAAGATCTCCTGTGGCGGGATAACAGCTTCCCTCTGTGCAAACATCTCCCAGCTCAGGCACATCTGCGAGAGCCCATGCCCCTAAAACTTTGTGGAAGAAGCATATAGACTTTGTTTGTTTGTATCTTCAAGGTTCTTTATGTTTCAGTTTTCGAAAAGCTCAAAAGAGACTGCTAAATTGACATACATACTTACATATATATAAAATGGACCATAAGCCACCTTGCTGTCTATATTTAGATGCAGTTGGCATCATGGCAGTTGATATAAATTACATTTAAATTAACTACACTACCAGTCAAAAGTTTTTGAACATTTTTAATGTTTTTTAAAGAAGTCTCTTCTGCTCACCAAACCTGTATTTATATGATCCAAAGTACAGCAAAAACAGTACAATTTTGAAATATTTTTACTATTTAAAATAACTTTTTTCTTCATGAATATATTTTAAAATGTAATTTATTTCTGTGATCAAAGCAAAATTTTCAGCATTGTTTCTCCAGTGTCACATTATGCTTTAGAAATCATTCTAATATGCTGATTTGCTGTTCAAGAAACATTTTTATTATTATTATTATTACTATTATTTTTATTATTATTTTTACTTTGATGAATAGAAAGATCTGAAGATCAGCATTTATCTGAAATAAAATGCTTTTGTAACATTATACACTATACCTTTCAAAAGCCTTTTTTTTGGAAAAGAAATTATAGGAATGAATACTTTTATTTAACAAGGATGTTTTATATTGATCATAAAGTGATAATAAAGACATGTATAATGTCACAAAAGATTTCTGTTTCAGATAAATGCTGATCTTCTAAAAAAAAAAAAAAAAAAAAAAAAAAAACAGAAAAAATTCTGTTTTCAACATAATAATAATAATAATAAACTTTTTTTTTGGAGCAAATCAGAATATTGAAATTATTTCTTAAGGATCATGTGACTGGAGTAATGATGCTAAAAATTCAGCACTGAAATCAATTTTAAAAATATATTTAAATTTTTACTATTTTTTAAATAGTAAAAAAAAAAAAATAAAAAAAAAACATCTGTTCAAAAAAAGTTTTGACTGGTAGTGTAAGTATGTTAAACCTTAAATGCAAAAAAAAAGTTATAAAAATTCACAAATGAGCAGGCAAAAGTTTTAAAATACATAGAATTTGTAAAATTACATAAATTATAATATGTACTTTCTTTTGAAAACTGTAAGTGATGTACTTACAGTAAATAGATTAAATAACCGTTAAAAAGTTTGAGAAACTATGCTTTGTGCCAGTTAAAATAGGGAAAACCTCTATATAAAGAGACTTTGCCTCAACAAAACAAAAATGAGACTTACTTAAAAGGGCTGCGAGCTGTAACAGCATGTTTCTAGATTCTTTCTTCAGCCTGGGTGCAGTAATCCTGGTTTTGCTTGGAAACTGCAGCGCTGAATCTGATCCCTGCAGACCGTGCCGCTGCTTTACTGCAGCTGGAGCTGCGCTGAACTTTTTCTCCTCAGCCGCTAATCTACCGCGCATGCGCACAACGCTTCAGCTCATTTCGCGCGCTCCCTCCCCCATTGACGGAGGTGGTCTTGAGGTAAGCAACGGTCAGTCAAAAACGGATAAAAGTAATTAAAATAGCACTTAAGTGTAAGTTTAACTACTCGAATCTAATATACAACATAATGAACAACAGTAATAGCAGATACTTGCATAAAGTGATGAAAATGCGCCATTTGAAGGGATTTGAAACGGTACCTCAGATATTTTTCTTTCTTCAAATAGGGAGCGATTGTACGGGTTAGTGAAAAAATGAATGAGAAGACTAAAATCTTTTGCTCCAGTTTGGTAATATAGTCATATTGGCTGCTTATGCTGCACAGTTTTCCATTTGTATATTGGGAACGACAAAATGCCAGAGGAATTTATCGTAATTTTACTTTAATTGTGGTTATACCACGTTTTAATAATGATAATTATATCAAATGCTACCACAGACTGCTATAATCATTTCACCATGGTATTAAAAAATGTGCCCCAAGGTACTAAAATGGTACAACGGTGGTATCCCTGGTGGAAAAAACCAGCATATGCTAGTTAGGTAGGTTTTGATGCTGGTTTAAGCTGGTCCTTAGCTGGTTTATGCTGGTCCTTGACCAGCAACATGACCAGCAAAAACCAGCAAAGGACCAGCTTAAACCAGCTAAGGACCAGCATAAACCAGCAAAGGACCAGCTTAAACCAGCATCAAAACATACCTACCAGCATATGCTGGTTTTTTCACCAGAGATATTTTCGAGAAAACCTTGGTACTATGTGGTATTTGTTGTTAATGTTAAGAGAAAGACAAAACCTTTCTGTGGTTGCAACGGAAAATGTTTTTATTAAAAGATTAAATTCACGTTTTTCATAGTAAACTAGTTTCTCACATACAATTACAAAGTCTTAACAATTACCTTAACAGCTATTCTTACTCCCAGTGAAATGGCCTTAAATAAGGGAGGATTCCTCAGTAATTAGACAGTTTAAAGGTGAGTCAAAGAGCAGGAGGTTCATGTGGAACTGATGTGGATTTGGTGGTTGTCTTGACTGAGATAAATGAGTGTAATAATTACAAAGTAGAAAAACACAGAAATCAGTCAGTTTAGACGTTAGGAATTAAACCAGAGATTTGGATTATCAGTATATTCCGATATTTCGATGTTCAGAGGTAAGTCCTCCGAAAGCACACATTGTAAAAAGTGAAACCTAACTTGATTACATTTTAAGGTCATTCATCCTACATCCTGTCACCTTTAACCAGCTCACGTAGTGTTTCTCTTTGTTTTCTCTTTGTAGACTTCAGGAAGAGATTAGGTGAGGTGACAACTAATATCTGCAGATCCTTCTGAAGCCTGAAAGACACAGTTTAAGCATTCAGCAGACTGTCTGACCAAAAAAAGTTCAGTCAAGTAATTTCAAGTTGTAACATCTAAATCATCCTGTTTGTTTCAAGTCAGAAAATACTTAGTAATGTGGCTGAATCAATCAGACTACATTAGGTTCCCTTTATCTTGACCCAATGAAGATTGGGTCTCAGACGAAATGTGTCCCAACAACAATAAAGTAGTTAAAAAGGGGGGAAGATCCACTCAGCCAGACCAATGAAATAACATCAGTGGGGCTTTACCTTTGGTTTTGCAATTCAATAGTAAACGGAGAGGCTGTTAACACCACAGGACAAAAGCACAGACCCTCCACCTCCTGCGAGAGACAAACGAACACATTCCACAAGCAGCAGGCGTCTAAACTTGACTGACTTATCTAAATGAACATTGAACAGCTGTTCAGCTCAATTCTGAAAGTAATAATGAAGTAGGTTTTTAATCAAGAGGTTTAAATTACTTATCAGTGAACCAAAAACAATGAAAATACTTTTGGAGGAAACCTAGAGGAATATCCCTGAACAGCTCAGGCATAAGCCAATTTGGAAAGACCTGAACAGAACTGATTTAAACAATAATTGAAGTTTCTTCTTTGATTTTCTTAAGTCTAATTCAAACGAAACCCATGAGTCTTTCTGAATGATTCATTTGAAAATCTGGCTCATAACAGTTGTGGTACACATTCTTTTTATGTTATCTTATTCAGTTCATCAAGCTGATAACTCAAGTAAAATATGATTTGTTTAGCTGTGGCACTGAAGATTGAAGCAGCAAGGAAACAATACTGCTTGGTTTGCGTGATGTAGCCGACATTTTTAAATTTTACTCTTGTGACCTCCTGTGGACAGTCAGGGTTATGCACTACCTATGTAAGATCCTCAAATAAAGATTGGCCCATAATATGCTAAAAATATACTATAAATAAAATACTTGAGATTTAAAAAAAACTGGACAGAACGAGAATACAATCATAAGCCATTTCTGGTGCATGATGAGAACCAATTCATAGCACTAGATTGTAAACAAAAAGTCAGCAAACCCATAAAGGACCAGGATAAAAGGACTGCGCTTATCCCATAATCCTAGTCCGTTGCCTTCGGCATTTTCCCATGGCAAACACTGAAACGGCTTCCTCTAATTTTGAGGAGGGGAAGCCCTTGCAGGCTTAAGTGGAGCACAGATTGTATTTATCCACTTTGTCAACAATAAAGTTCCTCAAGTCATCTGCCTCCTTCTGGAGTGCCTCCAAATCTCTCATCCTTTCTTCTTTTCTTTTAGCTGCATCCAGAATCATTTTCTCCAAGTCTGAAAAGACAAGGATCAAGAAGAATTTCCTATTGCTAACAAGAAATTAACACCTAGATATTGAAATTCATAATACTCTTAAATCCAGATGCATACTGTACCTTCAATTTTCTTCATTTTATCTTCCACATTTTTAGCCAGCGTTTCTGCCTCCATTGTGATGTTCTTCAGACGTTCGTTAGCCTCTTCATTAAGGTTCTGGTTTGTGCTATTCCGTTTTAATTTTTCAAACTGCTCTTTCAGTTCCTCAAGATCCTACCAATGCAGAAAAGCAATCCACTCTATTAGTACACTTTTAAACAGTAACCGTGTTTGTACATCCAAAATACTGCTTATTTAAATAAATATATGTAGTTGTTCCTGTGAGACTTACCTTTTTGGCGTCTTTGGCACTGTCGAGCGCTGCATTGGCAGCATCTTTGGCCTCCTTCCCCTGAGCTCTGTTCATCTCCGTCTTATCCTTCAAGGCCTTGATTTCATCCAGTAACTTTTTGGCACGAGTTGTATTCAAACTATCCTCTATATTTTTTAGTTTAGGTTCAGTCTGTTTAAAAGTGATGAGAAAATATTCTTACGAAGCAGTTCATTAGGGCAAAAAGTAGCAATTATATCTCAAAACAAGGTTACGCCATACATGTCTGAAATGACATGACGGCGAGTAAAAAATGATAAAATTACTCACTTAAACATTCCTTTAAACATGCATATATTGTTAAGCAAAATAAACCATTACCTCATTAATGTTCTCCCTGATAATCTCATTGTTTTCTCCGGCCTCGTCCAGATAATTGAATATCTTGTCATTGAGCTTTGCTGTATCATTGAGTGCTTTCTCTATCTCGCTCACATTGATAGCCTTGGTTCTGTTCCTGGTTATGCAACAACCAAACAGGATTAGTGATGCTGGTGTCCACAGCACTATGGTAAATGGTAAAAACTACAGCTTTGACACACAGACTTCATTAATGCAGCCTCACAAGATTTCTTTGGCCCTCTCCTTCATGCCTTCAGCAATTCTGGCTTGTTTTTCCAAGTGCTCTAGATCATCCTCGAAGTCGGTGATGTTTGCCAGGATCCTCTTGATGCCCTCTATCATGTCCTTGATCTCATCAGGGGACTTGGGCAGCTGAATGGACAACACAGCATTGGCCAGTTTCTCAATGTCCTCTGGCCTCACCATCTCATCTGTTAAGGTACAACACTCAAATAAATGTACATTTTACCATGTCAAATGAAAACATAAGTCTATATTTGGTTAAATTGTTAAGTTTGTTTTTTTGTGATCATGGACTAAGTTCAATTGAAGGCCAGTTCACACTAACATAAATATTTTTGCATGCGGTTCGTCTGTTCAGACCAGTGTGAAAATATGGTAGACAGGCTGAAAAAAAATGGCAAACTGTCTGACAGTAGGTTCTGTAACTTGCTTATGGAAAAGCAGAAATACAGCTACATGGGTAGCTGTGTACAACTTTCACTAGCAAAGAAGTCAACATGTTTTCAAACAGCTGTTCTGATTTTTGTAATTACTGAAAAACACCAAATACAAGAGAACAGAGACAAGTTTCCGAATTTCTTCTCAGTTACTCACTGTTGCTTAGCAAAATAGTTTGTTCCTGAGCGCCATCTAGTGATGGCTGCTTTTGAAACACTGCTTCATGAAAGAACTCCACTTCCAGAACAAAAATTGACAGATAATGTACTCACATCTTGTCATCAAAGATGTTCATGTCTTTCTTTCTTCAGCCGTGAATAAATTTTGTTATTTGAGGGAAACATTTCAGGATTTTTCTCCATATAATGGAGCGCTATGGTGCCCTGATTTTGAACTTCCAAAATGCTTAAACGATCCCAGCAAAGGAATAAGGGTCTTATCTAGCGAAACGATCGGTTATTTTCATAAAAATAATACAATTTATATACTTTTTAATGACACTCGTCTTGTCTCGCTCTGTCTGAACTGATTTTTTCCAGTTCATGACTGTTAGGGTACGTCGAAATACTCCCATCTCATGTTCTCCCTCAACTTCAAAATCGCCCTATATCGCTGTTTTACCTTTTTCGTTAAGGGTGTTTGATTTTCTTTGCATGTTTACTTTGCAAAGACTGGTTTGGTACTTCTGCAGTTATGTTGAATGATTTAGAAATGATTTTTGAAGTTGAGGGAGAAAATACGATTGGAGTTTTTCGACATACCCTAACTGTCTTGAACCATAATACACAAAGTTCAAGGAGAGAAAGACAAGATGAGCGTTTGAGATTAAAAATAGTATGTTTTTAATGAAACTAACCAATTGTTTTGCTAGATAAGACCCTTCTTCCTTTGCTGGGATCGTTTACAACCGCATTTGGGATCGTTTGAAGCTGCATTTAAACTGCATTTTGGAAGTTCAAAATCAGGGCAATGCATCATTCTCCATTATATGGAGAAAAATGCTGAAATGTTTCCGTCAAAAACATAATTTCTTTACGACTGAAGAAAGAAAGATATGAACATATTGGATGACAAGAGGGGTGAGTATATTATCTGTAAATTGATGTTCTGGAAGTGAACTTCTCCTTTAATGAAGCTCCTTTAATGGTTCGGAGTACATATCAAACTGCTAAAGTCAGGTGATTTCAGTAAATGATGCTTCATTACGTCATGAGTAGGGGTGTAACGGTACACAAATATGACGGTTCGGTATTTACCTCGGTTTTGACGTCACAGTTCGGTATGATTTCAGTGCAACCAAAATTTTTTTTTTTTTTAATTAAACGGTTTAGTGAACAAGTTGCTCTTTCTTTAAATACAGTTAGAATTAAAATTAGTCTCGCGTAGCCTTCAGACTGACGGCTGAAGGTCTGGGAACTTTGTCTGCTTTGAATGGTCAAGACCTGCCCAAAAGGCCATTTGACTGACAGGTAAAGCAACCAATCAAGTTTCGTTTTGTGGCGCGTCATGTTTAGGGGCGTGGAAATGCAACTATACAACAATAACACAACAATAACAGACCGTTGTGTGTAAAACTCTTGGACATATTTTAAAGATTGTATGCCATGAAATTTAAGTATTTCACGTACTTCTGAAAATCCAGAGTTTAGTTGGTACTTATGAGCACTCATTGTCACAGTTGTAAACACGACAGCTTTCTTCTTTGATGAGGGAGTTTGCGGTCACGCCAAGTGGACATTAGCCAGTGTTCCGTATGTGTGACGTCTGAGGCTGAGACTACTATAAGGTTGCAACATCTTAAATTTAATTACTATTTATTTTTAAATACAATAATCAACACACAACATTTAAAAAAGACGTGTGCAAACATGCAGTTTTTACATTAACTTATAAATTATAAAATTTCTATTGCGTATATTTAAAATAAAATGTCTTTTTTTAATTGGGCTAGTTAAATTAATTTTCAGACTACCAAAATCTGAGAAGTACCTCCCCGGCTACTAGGGATTTTAAAATTTTACGATCCCTGCCACATCTAAGACTGTCAAAACGACATTTATTATAAAAGTCCCACACCGGAAAATTTTCAGTACAAATTCGTGAACTGTTAACTCCTAGTCATGAGTGTTCCGAAACATTTAGAAATTTCAACGGTTTGCCCTTGGGGGGCAATCTCTGTGAACCCATGAATCATGCGAGTTTATTGAGATCACCCCCAGTGGCGAACCACTGAACCAGCGTCTATGGATTTTTACCTGATCAGTTTTATTGATTTGTAGACATTTTTAATTAGACGTTTATGTAAATAAAAGGATGAGTAGTAGTTAATAGTCTCTTCCTGACTTGTTTAGATGAGCTCTCTATAAAACAAACAAAACAAGCTGTGCAATTCAGTCATAATTATTTAAAAAAAACCACATACTATACAGACACTTTATATTTAATGGTATTTTAATTAATTGCAGTTAAATTCAAGAAAACATTTGCATTGGGTTTGTAAAAGCTGTTTTTTAGCATGTTTTGGCATGAGTTTTTGTTGCATTTACACAGTTTTGACCAGCAGGTGTCACCAGTGTGTGGTGTTTTGAGCAAATCAAAATGAGTCATGTTGCGAAACAATTGGTTCAATTGATTCAAAGCTTCAAAAAGGTTCTTTTCACCCATCACTAGTGTCACCAAGCTGTAGAATATGTAACAGCAGGGGCTTTGGGCATGTGATCAAAACTACAAGTCTTATTGGTTGGGCAGCTTTTTTCACAGTGTGATGTTTTTCACAGGAAAAGATGTTTTGTGAAACACAAGGTTAGCACAAGCGTGAATAGGATTTGAGAGCTATAGCTGACGGCAGGATTACTGCAAATAACAACTTCAAATTTCAATCTGTTCCTCAATTCACATGCTCGAGAACTACTTTTATGGTACATTTGTCATTGACACTAGTCACTGTCTACTTTTGTTGTATGAAAAAGAGAAGCTTGTGCCTTTGATTTTGTGCTTCCCAAAATGAAAACACTACTACTGATTTGCCTGGGAGTGACCTGAGGTGAACCGAACGAAATGACTATCCATTTTTTTTTCTGACTGGATATGATCAAAGACCAGGCAAGCTTTACCAGAAGCTAGAAACTGATTTGTTACATGCAGTACCTCTCAAGTAGTTCTTGAGCTTCTCTATGAGGTTCTTGGTGTCAATCTTTTCCTTCTCATATTTGGTCTTAGTCTGGTTCATTTTATTCATCAGGTCCTCAGCTTGATCTTTGATTGAATTAGTCATTTTTGAGGTGCTCATGAGCTGTAAGTAGAAAAGAAAACAGAACAAGGCTTAACTTTTACATGTAAAAGATAAAATTATAGTAAAGCTGTTGTGGCTTCTGAAAAATGACCCCAATATAGACACTTTGAATCACAAAGCAATATCTGCTATAAAGTATATGCATTAAAATGATAAAGTAGAAAGGTACTGGTATGTTTTTAACATGCCTTAGCATCAGCTTCCTTGAGTTTATTGCGCAGATCAGTTATGTTCTTCTCAGTCATATCTGCCAGTTTGAAGGCTTCGAGGCTGATGGGTAAACTCCCTGTACAGGCCGGCCCCCCACATTTCCCACATGAAGCTCCACCACATTTTGCCTTCTCACATTCTGCATCGCCTGGAGCCCCACAGACCTACGACAGAAAGATTTGTCACTGCAATGCACATATATTCCTTCTTCCAACTGCAAAAACCTAGCTTTACTGTTCATTCACCTTTTCGTTGAGGTTGGCAACACTCAGAGCTTTTACTTTCCTCTCCAGCTTATCCATTTCTCCTATGCGACACTTTGCAAGTTCCAGTGTAGCATTCTCTCTTGTCTTCCTGGAGGCTTCTTGGACCTTTTTAGCTGCTTCCACTTTCTTCTCACTGTCAGTGAATTCGTCATAGAGCTTTTTGATCTTATTCAAAATATCTAGAAATGACACACAATAGTTGCATAGTAGCTCAATATTATAATGATATTGTTCACAAATGACTGTGATTCTGCAACTTTTTGTGTTGGTAATCATTGAGATAAACACTTTTCATTTACAAACCATTAATAGCTTTTGAGTCTGTCACTGGAATCTCGTTTGTCTTCTCCCTGAGATTCTTCAACAGTCTATTGAACTCAAGATGGATATTGTCGATGTCAGTGTTGAGCAGTACAGTTGGATCAATAATGATTATGTTTGGGTCAATAGTCTCCGTTTCATTCCTGAGGAGTGAGTAGAAAGAAATTAAATTATAAGATAAAATTTCAAAGGAGAAGTCCACTTCCAGAACAAAAATTTACAGATAATGTGCTCACCCCCTTGTCATCCAAGATGTTCATGTCTTTCGTTCTTCAGTTGTAAAGAAATTATTCTGAGGAAAGCATTTCAGGATTTTTCTCCATATAGTGGACTTCTATGGTCCCCCGAGTTTGAACTTCTAAAATATAGTTTAAATGCGACTTCAAACGATCCCAAATGCAGTTGTAAACAATCTTAGCTGAGGAAGAAGGGTCTTATCTAGCTATTGCAAATGCTCATCTTGTTTTGCTCTTCCAGAGCTCTGTGTATTCTGGTTCAAGACAGTTAGGGTACGTCGAAAACTCCAATCGTATTTTCTCTTTCAACTTCAAAAATCATTTCAAAATCATCCTACATCGCTGCAGAAGTAACAACTTCCAAAATGCAGTTTAAATGCAACTTCAAATGATCCCAAATGTGGCTGTAAACAATCCCAGCCGAGGAAGAAGCATCTTATCTAGCGAAACAATTGGTTATTTAAAAAAAAAAAAATACAATTTATATACTTTATTAACCTCAGATGCTCTTCTTCTCTCTCTGCGATGTGCTTGAGTAGTCTGTGCATCTCTGGTTCAAAACAGTTAGTGTAGGTCGAAAAAATCCCATCTCATTTTCTCCCTCAACTTCAAAAATCATTTAAAAATCATCCTACATCGCTGCAGATGTACCGACCCAGTGTTTGCAGAGTGAATGTGCAAAGAAGATCAAACACCCTTAACAAAAAAGGTAAAACAACGATGTAGGAATTTGAAGATGAGATGGGAGTTTTTCGACATACCCTAACTGTCGTGAACAAGGAAAAACAGAGTTCAGGCAGAGCAAGACAAGATGAGCGTTCGAGGTTAAAAAGTATATAAATTGTATTTTTTTTTTTAAATAACCGATTGTTTTGCTAGATAAGACCGTTCTTCCTTGTCTGGGATCATTTAAAGCCGCATTTGGGATCATTTGAAGCTGCATTTAAACTGCATTTTGGAAGTTCAAACTTGGGGCACCATAGAAGTCCATTATATGGAGAAAAATTCTGAAATGTTTTCCTCAAAAAACAGTTTGTTTATGACTGAAGAAAGAAAGATTTAAACATCTTGGATGGACAAGGGGGTGAGTACATAATCTGTACGTTTTTGTTCTGGAAGTGGACTTCTTCTTTAAGAATATATTTGAAAAGAATTAATAGATTTGGAATAAAAATGAGCATTGTGTGATTAACCCAGAAATATTGTAGTATATCAATTAAATTGTGTAAAATTATATTACCTAATACGTGCCAAGAGCTCCTTTAGCTTCTCAAGCTCATCCTTGGCGGTCAAGTTAGCCAGACTCTGCAGCTTCTCCAACAAAGTCTTTAAGTGTTGTAGTTCTGATATAGGCCGATCGTCTTCAGGACACGGCATCATAGTTTCTGTCCTCTCAATAGCTAGTCTAACATCTGAGACAATTTTCTGCCAGAGGTGGTAGCAGTCATGGCAGGGTTCACAGGCAGGAAAGTTTGTTTCATGGCCCGGGGCGCAGTCGTCACAGAAAAGGCCCGTCACCCCTGGCTTACACAAACACTCACCAGTGTAAGGGTCACAAGCTGGATAAATGGTGCCCTCCAAGTTACAGTCACAAGCTAAATAAAAAAAATTAGATCATTTTATTTTAGTCAGCAGACAGTGACTTGGAAGGGAATGAGACACTGCGTTTATCAATAGCTTACACATGCACTGTATATCGGGGTTTCCAAAGTGATTCGGCCCACACTCGTCACATTTTCTGCCTCCATACTCTGGCTGGCACAAACACTGGCCTGTGATCTGGAAGGACATAAAGTGAAAGTGTGAACTCCAAAAAACATGATGAGACACCTCTTCTTAAGAGAATTTGTTGTATGAATGATTATGTAAACACAAGATACTAACCTTGTCACAGATGTAGTTGAGAGCATGTTCTGGGTCACAGTTACAGAGCTGGCACCCAGATTCTCCATCCAGGTTCCAGTATCCATCCTCACACTCATTACAGAGGGTTCCCTTGACACCTGTGCGACACGGGCACTGGCCAGTTTCCTGGTCACAGAAGCAGGGACTTCCAGCTGGACACTTTGTGTCATCTGTGCCCCTCCGGTCACAAGAGCACTCTAAAAATACATTAAAAACAAGACATATGTTGTTTATGAAGACACTGTTCACAAGGGCAAATAAAAACATAATGAAGGCAAATAAAAACTCTATTCATATAAGTTTCTTCTTTTTGACCTTCTAATGTTTCATCAAAGTGTCATACTGGATCTACAGTGAAAATGACAGACTTCTATCTGGTGACATAAGCTAGTCATTTAATCCACTTAAACCTCATCTCTTCCCAATCAACTGCATGCTTACATTCATTATTGAATGCAACACCCACAGCTCAACCTAAGCCAACCAATTAACAACCAAAAGATTGCCCGCCATACAAGTCCAATTTTTTCGATAATCACTTGGACTCTGTTTGATTATGACTTTAATATTAAACTTTATTCTGGGCCACATTAAAGGAGAAGTCCACTTCCAGAACAACAATTTACAGATAATGTACTCACTCCCTTGTCATCCAAGATGTTCATGTCTTTTTTTATTCAGTCATAAAGAAATTATGTTTTATAAGGAAAAGATTTCAGGATTTTTCTCCATATAATGGACTGATATGGTGCCCCGGGTTTGAACTTCCAAAATATAGTTTAAATGCGGCTTCAAACGATCCCAGATGCGGCTGTAAATGATCCCAGCCGAGGAAGAAGGGTCTTATTTAGTGAAACGATCGGTTATTTTCATAAAAATAATACAATTTATATACTTTTTAATGTCAAACACTCATCTTGTCTTGCTCTTCCCAACCTTTGTTTTTTTTCCGGGTCATGATAATTAGGGTACGTCGAAAAACTCCCATCTCATGTTCTCCCTCAACTTCAAAATTGCCCTATATCGCTGTTTTACCTTTTTTGTTAAGGGTGTTTGATCTTCTTTGCATGTTCACTTTACAAAGACTGGGTCGGTACTTCTGCAGCGATGTAGGACGATTTTGAAATGATTTTTGAAGTTGAGAGAGAAAATACAATTGGAGTTTTTCGACATACCCTAACTGTCTTGAACCAGAATACACAAGTTCAGGGAGAGCAAAACAAGATGAGCATTTGCCATTAATGAAAATAACCGATCATTTCGCTAGATAAGACCCTTCTTCCTCAGCTGAGATTGTTTACAACCGCATTTGGGATCGTTTGAAGCCGCATTTAAAGTATATTTTGGAAGTTCAAACTCGGAGCACCATAGCAGTCCATTATATGGAGAAAAATCCTGAAATGTTTAACTCAAAATACACAATTTCTTTATGACTGAAAAAAGAAAGACATGAACATCTTGGATTACAAGGGGGTGAGTACATTATCTGTAAATTGTTGTTCTGGAAGTGGAGTTCTCCTTTAACAGTTTTCTCTTAGTTTTCTGTAGTTATCTTTCGATTTTCTTAGTTCTAGGAACTAGCCAGCAGGGTGGTTCTTAGAGAACCAGTTTCCCTTCAGGCCGTTTTTCTGGTTGCATCTTTATTCACGACATACACAAACATCAACAACCAGTGAATCGAGGGCACAGAGATTGGAGCTGTTTTTGCTGTTTGTCTTGGGTTTTGTGATAACGGAGATGGAATTTGAAAGCACAGTTTACGTGACTGAAAGAGCATGAAAATCTGACTAAGGGCCAGGTTGTCAAAACAGCAAATTAGTGCAAGAGCGCAATTCAAAAACAGCGCTGATGGGAGAGGAAATTTCTGCATGCTTTTTGGTACATGGGTACTCTGGGTTCGGGCCAAAATTCAGAGCTTCGAGCCTTCCCCTCAGACAGCACGCTGAATTCGCATAAACTTCTATTGCATAAATCTATTCATTATATGTAAGTGTGAATTCGTGAAACAAGTAAAATTCTCCTTGGTTGATATTTGGGCCACATTAACTATATTAGAGAAAAAAATATCCTTTTAAACCTGTACCTTTGCAGTCTTGAGCGAAAGCATTGCCATAGTATCCACGTTTGCAGCTCTGACAGCGCGGCCCCTCTGTGTTGTGTAAGCAGCGCAAACATTCACCAGTTACAGCATCGCATGCCTCACCATCACGAGGATCGATGTTATTGTTGCAACAACATTCTTCACATCGGCTGTCTGGCAACCTTAGGTCACCATAATAACCAGGAGCACAGGAGTCACAGTGTAGGCCTGCAAGAACAAGGGTAATATTTATAATAGGTGTGATTTTTTTAGGTGTATTGTATCTTTACGTCTCTTACTGTGTGTTGCATCAAAGAGGTAACTGGAAGACTCTTTGATGGCCTGTGTAAGAAGTAGTGAACAAGTACCTGTATGTCCAGGCAGACATTCACAGTATGGAGCTCCAGAGTATGGATCCTTATTGCAGGAAATGGCAAAGAAACGCCCACTTCCATTCGCATCTGGACATAAGCATGGCTCACATGGCTGCCCTGAGACAGGGTCACCAACATAACCATCCTTACACCTAGAACAGAAAATGATCTTAATTCCAGGAATTCATTTACTTTGCTTAAACCTCGCAATTTCACTATTTGATCTCTTGCCTTTCACAGTGGAGTCCCATGGAGTGTTCCCTGCAGTCCAAACAGTTTCCAGTTACGGGGTCACAGATGTCAGCCAACCCGTTGCATTGGCAACGTCTGCACAGGGGAAACCCGTAGTAACCAGGATAACATTTATCACATTGACGACCAGTTACTCCTTCCCGACATGAGCACTGACCAGTTGTCTGGTCACACAGCTCAGCGGTAGAGCCGGACGGATCACAGTTACATTCTAGAGGGGGTCAGTGACAAATAATATGTCCAAGATAAAGAATTTATTTTACACCAATGTTCTAAAAATATTCAGAATATGAGAATAGGGCTTACGCGAGCAGCCATTGGGTCCAAGCCCATATGTCAGAGAAGCACAGGAATCACAGCAACGGCCAATAACGTTGGGTTTGCATTGACACTGTCCACCGAATTTACTGCAAGATGAGCCATACGCTCCAACACGATGACAGCTGCAAGCTGTTTGATTAACACAGATACACAAAGTATTCAGACCAATGGCAATGGAGCAATGGAATTAAATCCATGTGTATACACCGATCAGGCATAACATTATGACCACCTTCCTAATATTGTGTTAGTCCCCCTTTTGCTATCAAAACTGCCCTGAGGCATGGACTCCACTAGACCTCTGAAGGGGTACTGTGCTATCTGGCACCAAGATGTTAGTAGCAGATCCTTTAAATCCTGTAAGTTGCAAGGTGGGGCCTCGATGGATCTGATTTGTTCGTTCAGCACATCCCACAGATGCTCGATTGGATTGAGATATGGGGAATTTGGAGGCCAAGTCAACACCTCAACCTCATTGTGCTTCTCAAACCATTCCTGAACCATTTTTGCTTTGTGGCAGGGTGCATTATCCTGCTGAAAGAGGCTACAGCCGCCAGGGAATACCGTTTCCATAAAAGGATGTACATGGTCTGCAACAAAGGTTAGGTAGGGGGTATGTGTCGAACTAACATCCACAAGGATGACAGGGTGCAAAAAGACTGGCCAACCTCTGGTTCATAGCGGACAACTACATAGTAGTCATGAGTAGCTGGTATATTGCTGACATTAAATCCATTAAGTCCAGCCCCATCCCAGCAGAACATTGCCCAAAGCATCACACTGCCTGTGCCGGCTTGCCTTCTTCCCATAGTGCATCCTGGTGCCATGTGTTCCCCAGGTAAGCAATGCACATGCAACCCGGAAAAGAAAACATGATTCATTAGACCAGGCCACCTTCTTCCATTGTTCTGTGGTCCAGTTCTGATGCTCATGTGCCCACTGTTGGCACTTTTGGGCATGGACAAGGGTCAGCATACTACAATGCACTGTGTATTCTGACACCTTTCCATCAGAAACAACATTAACTTCTTGAGGAATTTGAGCTACAGTAGCTCATTAGTTGCATCGGACCACAGAAGCCAGCCTTCGTTCCCCACATGCATCAATAAGGCTTTGCCGCCCATGACCCTGTCGCCGGTTCACCACTGTTCCTTCCTTAAACCACTTTTGATAGATACTGACCACTGACCACGGGAACATCCTACAAGAGCTGCAGTTTTGAAGATGCTCTGACCCAGTCGTCAGCCATCACAATTTGGCCCTTGTCAAGCTTGTTCAAATCTTTACGCTTGCACATTTTTCCTGCTTGTAACACATCAACTTTGAGGACAAAGGCCCTGTCCCAAATGGAACACTTCACGTGCACTTGCGGTCTTGCGGACTTCCAAGGGGTGCCGCATGCGCATTTCCGTTAAGTCCACAAGACCACAGGATGTCCTATTCGTCATTTTAGCATTCAGCAGAGTGCTCGTGAGCTCCCCCTTTGCAACCATTATGCACCCTCAATATGCACTTCTGCCAAGCCTGCACTGGTGCGAGCTTCTACCCGACAGTCAAAGTGACATTACGTGCGGACATTAAGTGCGGACTAAGAGGAAGACCGCGAGGGTTTAGGGCAGTGGTTTTCAATCCTGGTCCTGGGGACCCACTGCCCTGTACATTTTGTGTGTCTTCCTTATTTAACACACCTGATTCAGATCATCAGCTCGTTAGGAGAGATATCCATGTACTGAACTGAGTGTGTCAGATAAGGGAGACATACAAAATGTGCAGAGCAGTGGGTCCTCAGGAGCATGATTGAAAACCACTGGTTTAGGGTGCCATTTGGGACAGGGCCAAAATGTTCACTTGCTGCCTACTATATCCCACCCACTAACAGGTGCTGTGATGAAGAGATAATCAGTGTTATTCACTTCACCTGTCAGTGGTCATAATGTTATCCCTGATCTGTGTATATGTCATTTAAATTTAGATGATACTCACACAGTGCACCGTTGTGAATGAAAGCTGACATACTTCCAATAAGCTTTTCACATACTTCAGGAAGGATGTGCTGTCCTGCCTGTGCGCCCAACTCAATACAGCTGTATTGCTGTAACTGTGCTAGATATGACTGCGAGCAGAAGTTTGACAGGGTGTCCACTTTGGGAATGAGGCCCAGCTATGGAAAGTGAATATGGGTAAATAAATACACTAAACAAAAGGTAGCTAATTTTCAATTTCATCTTTCCTTGTAAAAAGATGATGGTTGAAATCTTACAGAGTCAATCAAGATGTATGAGCTGGTCTGAGGGTCGGCACTGGGATTCTTTCTAAAAGTGACATCCAGATGGTATTTATTACCATCACTGAGGCATACTGGAAGATCCAGAGTGGCTGTCCTGTATGTGAAGAGTTAAAATGTAGTTAGATGAGGTTAATGGGGTCCAAAACAAAATTTGACCCTACATTTTTCACTTTTTCTATTCTGCAGAGAAAAGATGATCTTACATGTTTGGAAGAGCATGAGCATAAGTAAACAATGCCAGAATTTTCAACTTTTCTCCTTTACTAAATTAGCACACGGTGAAAAGCTGTTAAATGCAAAATATACCCTACAGAAATCTCACCTTCCAGAGCCTGGAAGAGTAAACATTTTGTCAGACGGGTCATATGGACAATGTCTATCTCTTGATCCAAATGATACAACATTCACGATAGCTGTCCAATCATCGGTGGACTGCAAAGACAACATTTAGAATACATAAATGTGAAGTCGACCAAAACATTTCAAACAAACATTCACATTCAAATATTGAATGAAAAGACTGGCCAACCTCTGGTTCATAGCGGACAACTACATAGTAGTCAAGAGTAGCTGGTATATTGCTGACATTAAACCTAAGTCCAGCCCCATCCTGAACTCGCACAAAACCCGGTCCAGTCCAAGTGATGGGTTGATTTGGTGCATGCTGTCGCAGGATGATCTGAAGAGGTGAGCCTGGTTCAAAGGGGATTGTCCTCTGCACAGAATCAACCAAGACAATATAAATAGCAATATAACTTGGACAGGATGTTTATGTAACAGTTCAAGCTTTACCTGGCCTTGTCTTCGTCTTCGAGTTCTTCGTTTCTCACGTTTGACCACCACAACCCTGCCATTACTGATCTTGAAGTCATAACCCCTCTGTCTGTAGTAGTGCTCACAGATGGGTAGTGTGACATGGGGGTTGTATGGGGTTGGAGATGGCTTCACCACTGGGGGTTCGGTTTGTTTATAAGGTACTGGGGAGGGTTTCGAAACAAAGGGACAGAGAGGGAGCTTGGTTGGTCGTACAGGTATCTGTTCTAGGGGGTACACCAATGGAGGGGCTTGTATAAATGGAGAGATTTCCACCTGTGGAAGCAAAATGATGGTCATGAGTGTCTCTTCATTCTTATGAATTATTAAGAATATAATGTAGTGCAATCATATCAGGACAGTCCCAGTTTCTCACCAGAGGTGCTGCATGTTCAGCCTCATAGATATAGAAATCAAGTGGAGCCAGGAAATATCCAGGGGCCGGCTCACTACATTTGTGGCCTACCATGTTAGGCCTGCATTCACATTGGCCATCCACTGAGGAACATCTGTGTGAATATGCACATACAGACTTGTAAACAATTAATCAGTGGTTTGCTCTAGAAAAGAAACTGTAGTATCATACTTAGTTCTCAATGCGCCTCCAATGTCACAGTCGCAGGGTAAGCAGCCATAGACTGTGTTTCCCAGACCCCAGTAACCTGGCTGGAAAATTGGACAACATAGTAGAATATTAACATTTCCAATCATAAATGACTATTTAAAGGGTTAGTTCATCTAAAAATGTCAATCTGGACCACAAAACCAGTCGTAAGTAGCACAGGTATATTTGTTGCAATAGCAAAAAATATGGGTCAAATATGGTTGATTTTTCTTTTATGCCAAAAATCATTAAGATATTAAGTAAAGATCATGTTTCATGAACATATTTTGTAAATTTCCTACTGTAAATATATCACAACCTTAATTTTTGATTAGTAATATGCATTGCTAAGAAATTCATTTGGACAACTTTAAAGGCGATTTTCTCAATATTTTGATTTTTTTTGCTCGCTCAGATTCCAGATTTTCAAATAGTTGTATCCTGGCCAAATATTGTCCTGTCCTAACAAACCAAACATCAATGTTCATCATAGCTTATTTATTCAGCTTTTAGGTGATGTATAAATCTCATTTTCAAAACATAGACCCTTATGACTGGTTTTGTGGTCCGCTGTCACAAATGAAAATTCTGTCATTAGTTACTCAGCTTCATGCCGTTTCAAACCTGTAAGACCTTCGTTCATCTTTGGAACGCAAATTAGATATTTTTGATGAAATCTGAGAGCTTTCTGACCCTGCATAGACAGCAATGCAACTACCACGTTCAAGGCCCAGAAAGGTAGTAAAGACACTGTTAAAATAGTTAATGTTACATTAGTGGTTCAACCTTAATTCTATGAAGCTACGAGAATACTTTTTGTATGCAAAGACAAAAACAAAAATAATGACTTTATTTAACAATTCCATGGTATTCTTGTGAAAGTGCGTCAAGCACTGACACGGAAGAGAGGAAATTGTTGAATAAAGTTGATATGTTTGCTTTCTTTGCACACCAAAAGTATTCTTATAGCGTCATAACACTATGGTTGAACCACTGAAAGGTTGTAACGTCCTTACTACCTTTCTGGGCCTTGAACGTGTCAGTTGCATTGCTGTCTATGCAGGGTCAGAAAGCTCTCGGATTTCATCAAAAATATCTTAATTTGCACTCTGAAGATGAACGAAGGTCTTACAGGTTTGGAACGACACAAAGTAATTAATGACAGAAATTAATTTTTAGGTAAACTGTTTCATGAAGTTTATATACTGTGGTCTAATCTCACCAGACACTGGTCACACTGTGGGCCAAAAGCAAATGGCTCGCAGATGCATGTTCCCGTTGTCTGATCACAAGGGTTGCCAGTGCTTATAGTTCCCATAAAATTACACCTACACACTGAACATGTATAAGAGAAGAAGCATTAGATAAAATTTTTTTAAGCAGATGCATACCTTCTGCAAATAGGTCAAAGCAAAAACATTTAGATATTCAAACTCACTTTCAAACATTATTGAGTATGTAATGCACCAGTTGAGTCCCATTCTGTGGGCAAATAAATACTTACACTGACAGCCATTAGGATCATCCCAGCTGAACCCGTAGAACCCAAACTTGCAGCGGTCACAACGCTCTCCTTCAACGTTTTGTTTACATACGCACTGGCCAGACACTGGATCGCACAGACCACGGTCCACTGAGCCATCAGGATTGCATTCGCAAGCTGGATAGGAAACATCAGAATCTCTCTGCACTCTCTTTATCTCTCTGCACTGGCTATCAGTTGCAGCATCAAGTTAATGACATTAATTCTTGCTTACAGATCAACCACAGGCCCCACACCCTCCTACACTCTAAAAATGCTGGGTTATTTTAATAACCCAAATGCTGGGATCAGCCCGTTGGGTCATTTTATTGAGTTATTTTTAATATTTTTAACCAGGTGCTGGGTAGTTTTTCTGTAACTTCTTAACTTACCGGGTCATTTTTTTAATGCTGGGTTGAGCCTGTCTCTAAAATTCTACTTTTAAATGTTACATTTTTATGTCTAAAATGCTTGTTAAAGGAGTTTAAATGTATGTAATATTATAAACTATGCTGTATTCGCCCAAATAAATTCAATTTGTCTTGTATTTTGTCCATGTGTTCTTGTATAATAAATGTTCATCTTTTGATTATTGCTGTTGCCTCTAGTAATTCTGTGTTTTTTCAGTTGCAGTTCATTTTAAACCAGCAATTTAATAATTTTTAAACAATAGTTGACTTATATAAAACAACCCAGCATGTTTGGTAAAAGAGTTAACCCAACCAGCTGGCTCAAAATAACCCAGCATGTCTTCTGACCAATATTTACCCAGCGCCGGGTTGCCAAATGACTCAAGTTGGGTTGTTTTTAACCCAGCATTTTTTAGAGTGTACTTGCTCTTACAAGTTTACATCCACTCCAAAACCCTGAGGTTGGTGGGTAAGCAACACCTTGTGATACCATCGCAGAGAGACAAAGTCACTTTCCGGTGGAATGATCTTCCCACCTTCATCTTTAATGCTTATATTGAAGAGACAGCTGGAAACTCATCTCTTCTGGGACTACTTAACTGCATCTTGAAAAGTTATTTACTTTGTTATTTGGCTCTTTATGATTAATCACTTGTATTGCTCATTTGTAAATCACTTTGGATAAAAGCATTTGCTAAATGAATAAATGTAAATAAAAAAAAAACATCTAAGTACCCTTTCCACCGAACCTAATGGAATGATTATTTTAGAGGACAACAATAAAAATATACAGCAGAATGATTTCTTAGTACGTCTAGAGAATTTTATTATTCACCAGGTCACTCACGTATACAAGCATTGGGGTCGTCCACAGAGCGTTGAGGGTCCTGGTAGTAATATGGCCCACACAGCTCACACTGGGATCCAACACGGTTGTTCCTGCAGTCATCACACACACCACCACTAACCCCACCAGTGGCCAGATAGCGTGCTAAGTCAAAGTGACACTTCTCCGAATGACCATGACAGTTACACCCTAAAACATTAAAGGAAGAGTTACATATGGGCTTCAAATGTTGCTCCAAACCCGTAAGACCTTTGTTCATCTTCGGAACTCAAATTAAGATATTTTTGATGAAATCCGAGAGATTTCTGACTTTGCATAAACAGCAATGCAACTGACACATTCAAGGCCCAGAAAGGTAGTAAGGACATTGTTAAAATAGTCCATGTGGTTCAACCTGAATTTTATTACGCTACGAATATACTTTTATGAAACCACAACTGACGCAGAAGAGAAGAAATTGTCGAATAAAGTTATTGTTTTTGTTTTCTTTGGGCACAAAAAGTTTCTCGTAGCTTCATAAAATACAGTTGAACCACTAATGTCCCATGGAGTATATTAACAATGCCCTTACTACCTTTCTGGGCCTTGAACGTAGTAGTTGCGTTACTGTCTTTCCAGGGTCAGAACGCTCTCAGATTTCATCAAAAATATTTTAATTTGTGTTCCAAAGATGAACAAAGGTTCTCCATGTTTGATACGACATGAGAGTGAGTAATTAATGACAGATTTTTCATTTTTGTGTAAACTATCAACGGTCTGGCTAAGTGCCGCATACTTCTGCAAACATCCGAGTCTGTTTTTCCAGCTGGCCTCCAGGGGGCATCATGGTAGAAGTCTTGACAGCGCTCACAGTTGTACCCTGCGGTGTTGTGTTGGCAAACACATCTACCATGCACCTTGAGCAAAGACAGAAGAAGTGAAAATCAAAGGATCATAAAAAAGACAATTATTATAAAGCATGCATAATTTCTTTAAACTAAGCTACTAATTTAAGAATAAAAGCAGTCTCATATAAAAGCAGAGCAAGACCTTTTTTCACTACAGTGAAGCCTGACAGGTAGTGATTATTGATAACTGCCCTATAAAGGTTAAATACATTTATACTTATTTTTTTAGAAATGGTGTCAGCAAAAAAGAATGTGACTATACTATATTAATTTTGTGTTGGAAGCTCTGGAAGTTCATCAAAAATATCTTAATTTCTGTTCTGAAGATGAACGAAGATCTTACTGACTTGGAACGACACAAGGGTTATTAACTAATGACAGAATTTTTCATTTTTGGGAGAACTATTCTTTTAAGATCTCTTCTGAAAGCGTAAATAAGACACTTATGAGTCTATCCGTGCTCAGGAGAAATGTAATGTCTCCATTAATCTCCATTTAATTTCAATGCTGTCTCGGAAAAGCAGTTCAGATTTTAATGGGTCTCAAATGTGATTTTCGTTCTTGCAGGAGTATGCTCACCATGCCAGGCTCACTGAAGGTATCTCCACGTGTGCCGTCCACAGGAATGCACTGACTGGCATGGCCATTGCAGAAACAGCTCCCTCGAACCACCATCTCATAGAGGGCATAATAGTATTTATCCTGTGGGTTCCTCCTCCGTCGCGTGAGCAACGTATCGCCCAGCGTGATCAAACGGGTGAGGTTTACTCGCAGGTTCGTCAGGGTGATCAACTCTGAAGTCCATGAGAAGTAAGTCAGAGATTTTATTGGTATTCGCCATGATATAGGCCATCAGTATCAGTACATCACTTAAGATCTGGTTCCTGAAAAAGAAACTTTCCTTCAAAGAATCAGTGGAACTCACTATGACAAGTTTGAACAGCATAAATTATTTTTACAGTGAATTTTTCAAAGCGTCTAGCTCACAGTGAGCTCATCATTTAGTTATCGAGGCCTTTCGCTTGTTGGACATGCCTTTAGGCATCATCCTGGCTTGACATTTTTATTACTGTCGTATTTCTAAAACAAACAAAACATCTTCAAACGAGATATGAACCTTGTACAGTAGGGTCGTATGGATCATGGATGTCAAAACTGGGATCCAGGGCTTTCAACACCACCTGGATGGAAAGCACAGGAAGAATAAACTTGAAATGTAGTTGAAAGTAATTGAAGAGGTTGGATTAATTTGGGATTGCTCTGACTATACCTCTCCATCGGTGGACGGCTCTGTCCCAGAGTAGCGACTGTCGCAGATAAGGTCATCAAGACTATCTGCTGGCCCCTCAGAGATACCGGGGAATGAGTTGGCGCAGTCCTCCGCAAAGTAACGAAAAACCTTCCAGGTTTTCCCGAAGTCTTTTGACCTCTCAACCAACATGGCAGCAGGCCGGAAACTCTGTTTAAGAGTATTTCTTATCAAATAAAATATCAATTAGCTCTGTCATATGGAAAGTGTTGAACATACCTTGAACGTCAATATCAGATGGCTAAACTGAAACATTGATTCCAGATCCAACTGAATGCTGACTTCATGCACACCTGGGATTTTGGAATTAAGTGAAATTAATGCTTAATACCAGTAGTATTTTACGATACATGAAGTTCATGCAAAGATGGAACGCACCATTCTCCGACTGCCACCAACTCATCTTGCGTTCAGGTTGGAAGGTGGTGATGATGTTCTCAATGCGGTGGCTGTTAGAATTATGGTGGAGATTGTAGGGGCTCCTGGAGTCACAGATGAAGCACTTGCGCTCATTCTGAGTTTTGAGATAAGGGCAATAATGTCTTTTAAATGGCAATGTGTAATAACTTTAGTGTGATTAACAAAAAAATTGGTTTTCTACTCCATTAACAGTTTTTAGGCTGGTCAATGACCTGAACCCGAGAACAAGATCAGATTCATTCAGGGGTGCATTTCACAAACAACAACATAACTTTCTGCTTAAAGGAGAAGTTCACTTCCTGAACAAAAATTTACAGGTAATTTACTCACCCCCTTGTCATCCAAGATGTTCATGTCTTTCTTCAGTCGTAAAGAAATTACGTTTCTTGAGGAAAACTTTCCAGAATATTTCCCCATATAGAGGACTTACATGGTGCCTGTGAGTTTGAACTTCCAAAATGCAGTTTTAATGCAGCTTCAATGGGCTCTAAATGATCCCAGCTGAGGAAAAAGGGTCTTATCTAGTAAAATGATCAGTTATTTTAGAAAAAAATGACAATTTATATACTTTTAAACCTTAAATGCTCATCCTGTCTAGCTCTGTGATGCACATGTGAACTCTGTGTAATCCGGGTCAGTACAGTTTGGGTATGTCGAGAAACTCCCATTTTATTTTCTCCATTGCTGCAGAAGTACCAACCCAGTGTTTACAAAGTGAACATGCAAGGAGGGTCAAACACCCTTTACAAAAAAGGTAAAACAGCAATGCAGGGTGATTATGAATTGGATGGAAAATTAAATGGGAGTTTTTCAACATACTCTAACTGTATTGACCCGGATTACACAAATTAGAGTTAGACAAGATGAGTATTTGAGGTTAAAAATTATATAAACTGTAAAAAAAAAATATATATATATATATATATATTTTTTTAGAAAATAACAGCGATCGTTTCGCTAGATAAGACTCTACTTCCACAGCTGAGATCATTTAGAACCCTCTGAATCTGCATTTAAACTGAATTTTGGAAGTTCAAATTCGTGAGCACCATTGAAGTCCACTATATGGAGAAAAATCCTGAAATGTTTTCCTCAAAAAACATCTTGGATGACAAGGGGGTGAGTAGATTATATGTTAATTTTTGTTCTGGAACTTCTCCTTTAAAGGCAGTGTAGGTGATTTGGTTCAAAAACATTTTTGTTATGACGGTTGAAAGTCTTTTCACATCCCGACAGCAATCACTAAAGCTGGGCTCACACTACAGGATTTTTAAAATCCCAAGCAATTATGAAATCTGGTTGCAGTGCACACATAAGGAGAATCTTTGCAGATTATCTTCCCTAAAATCTTAAACATGCACACAAGATTTGAAAATTGTGGCGCATCACACACTACACGATATTATTAAGATTATCATGATGGAGGGAGCGCCTCACGTCTAATGTTTACAATTGTTAGTTAGCGTGCTAGCAGCTTTACGCACTCACCCGGTAGGTTGAAAACAGACGATTTCACTCCAGAGCTTGTTGTTGTGGTATGTTTTCAACATATTATACAAACAGTGTTACTACAAAAACATAAGAAGCAGTTTCCTCCATCTTCACTATCCAATGGACCGTACAGCAGCTGTTTTGCGGTCGCGCATTGGCTGTTGTGAAAGTACTGACGTAATCATAGCTGTGATCATCCCAATTTAAAATCCTATATATCAAACATGTTTGATATGATCGGGGCGGCCTCGATTTGTGTGAGAGCAGATCGGGAGGTGCAAAATTCGATCTGTGAACGTTTCACATTACCAGATAATCCGTGACGAACATCTGGACCGATCGAGGTGCTCAACAAGATTTTTGCTCCGATTCTTGAGAGGGGAAATCAGGGCAAAATCGGGCTAAAAATCCTAGTGTGAGCCCGGCTTAAGTGGTCTAAATCCTGGTCCTGGGGACCCACTGCTCTGCACATTTTGCATGTCTTCCTTATTTAACACACCTGATTCAGATCATCAGCTCATTAGGTGAGAGCTCCATGAAGTCAGGTGGTGGGGTAAGAACTTTTGCTAATAAGCATTTTGAGATCAAATTAATGTCAGATCATAGCTGTAAATAGCAAGCATGGCAATCTCAGGACTACTTTGATAGGTTTTGTTCTCTGTTGTTTTGCTTTATTTCCAGATGTTTGGTTGTTTATTGGTGGAACTAGGGATTAGTCCACTTCCAGAATAAAAATTTCCTGATAATTTACTCAACCCCATGTCATCCAAGATGTGCATGTCTTTCTTTCTTCAGTTGAAAAGAAATTAAGGTTTTTGAGAAAAACATTCCAGGACTTTTCTCCATATAGTGGACTTCAATGAGCTCAAGGTCCAAACTGCAGTTTCAGTGCAGTTTCAGAGGGCTGTACACGATCCCAGCCAAGGAATAAGCATTGAATAAGGAGTCTTGTCTAGCAAAACGATTGGTCATTTTTTACCACAAGTGTTCATCTTGCACTAGCTCAACCTCACGGAGTACTGCCCAAGTGTTTACAAAGCGAAAGTGCAAAGAAAGTCAAACACCCTTTAGAAAAAAAGGTAAAACAAGGACGTCGGATGATTTTGAAGTTGGAGGAGAAAATGAGAAAGAGCTTTTCAAACCAAAGTACACAGACCACGTGTCTTTTCCAACATGATTACATAATGTGCGAGGTCAAGCTAGTGCAAGATGAGCATTTGTGGTTAAAAGTATATAAATATTTATTTTTTTCAGAAAATGACCAATCGTTTCACTAGATAAGACCGTTATTCCTCGACTGGGTTTGTGTAGAGCCTTTTGACTCTGCACTGCAATTTGGACCTTTAACCCACTGATCTCCATTGAAGTCCACTATATGGAGAAAAATCCTGGAATGTCTTCCTCAAAAACCTTCATTTCTTTTCAAAAAAAAAAATCTTTATTCTGAAAGTGAACTAATATAGTTTCTCTGGCCTGAAAACAATGATTTGTTCACAGATTGAGCACTACTTCTCTCATGAACTTGCCAAGAACTTGCCAGATTTTCATTGAATAAGGACTTTTCAGTCTGTTCTTCACACAAAACCAGCGAATGGTTTCAGAAGACTTGGAATATAGTGCACAGAGTCTACTTTTATTGGGTTTACTTTGGAGCTTGACAGCCGCAGTCTTCATTCACTTTTATTATATTGAAAAGACCCACCAGGATGTTTTAAAAAAACACCTTTTGTGTTCCATGCAAGAAAGAGGCTTCTACGGGTTTGGAACAACATGAGGAAATGAACAAATAAAAACGGAATTTCCTGAGTGAATTATTCTTATCCTCAGCAGGGAGTGAGTCGCAGAAGCGCATGCAGTAATGTATTATTCTATGTAATTAGTGTCTCCTGGCACAAATTCACAAGAATTTCCTGAATATAGTGGTGACAGTAAGGGGGGGATATGCGGGGGTACGTCTTCGTTGCGGGCATGTATGGACAAGAGCTGTCCATCACATCAGTAATCTCATTTTAACACCTGAGAAACCATCTTAACCAAATGCATGCAGTGTTTATGCAGCTTCATTTTATTTATACTGTCTGTTATTGGAGGCACCGCTCTTCAGGCCAAAAAAAGTAGTGTAAATATACAAAATGAGTGCTGAACGACACACCCACATACCAGCTTTATCACCTGCATAGACAGCGCCGAGGGTATAGGGAGGGAGGAAAGGGGAATATGGAAACAGGCATAAATTAGTCTTGTGGCAGAGAAGAGGTAATGACCTATACGACAGCTCAGGGAGGCACATCAGAACTTGTCTGTAGTATGTATTACCCAAAGGGTCGGCCAGAGCGCTGTCAATCCTCACTGAAAAAAGAGAAAAAAGCATGCCGTCTCTTTTTAATCTCAGTGTGGGTGCTGAAAAGAGATCACTTTAGGATGGAACTGTATTCTGGGTAGTTTGGATTGGGAAGATGTTATGCAAATATGTCTGAGAAAACTGTATTCGGAGTCCTGAGGGAAATGCTTTTGCTTTAGGGTTCAAGGACTTGGGAATTTACAACCTTGAATTTGTGATCTTTTTTCAAATATTTTTTCCGAGTTTCAAAGTGATGTGTACTACCAAAATCCAGCAAAGTCTTTCCCTGCAAACCATGAGCAGCATTCTGGGAGCAGCTCTTTCATTTCTGGTTTGATACTCTGAAGACATACATATTTTAAACCACAACACTGACATTCGGACCTCTTGAAGTGTTGCGCTTTTGACAACTGACCTCTAGGTGTCCCAGGATGCAATAGTTTTGTGGTCTGTGCAGTCCACAGGTGGAGGAAGCCGTGAGCTGGGCGGCACGACCCACCATGAGGTCACCGAGGTTAGGATAACATGAATTCCCCACACATTCGTCCTGAAGGCGGACTGGAGCAGCTATCACTAAAAATAAAAAAGGTTCAGCTATACCAGGTTTCACATTAGGTAAACTTAAAGTAATAACATTAGCTGCATATTGATGACTCATCCTGTACTCCAAATTGGTCTCTAATCAAATGCTCTCTAGACTAAAAATGCTCCTTCCCCTCAATTAAAGAATGTAAAAGTGAACGTAAGAGTCTTCATTTTCTCACAACATCAGAGCCAATGAGGATGCAGTGGCTTAGTTTTGTTTATGATGTGACAAATACATAAAAAATGGGTAAAGGACAGGGTGAGCAGTAGCTCATTTAAAGAGACATGCACTGAAACGAGTCACTGTGAACAGAGCTGTTTTAGACAAGGTAAAAAGGGTGTTGTTTTGCATGACCACTGAAGAATTTTAACCATAGTATGTTGCAGACATTTCATGAAGACTCTAAAGAATCCTACCAACTGAAAAATAGACATCTGATGACATCCGATTTAACCTGCTAAGGAGACATTGGATGCCAAAGTTGGTATTATTCTTTAGGATCTTCATGAAATATCTGTAACATACTTTGGTTAAAATTCCTCAATGGTAGTGTAAAACACCCTTTTTACACTGTAAAATACAGCTATGTTCACAGCGACCCGTTTCAGTGCATGCCTCTCTTTAAATGCTAATGAGCTCTGCTTACCCCGCCCCTCTTTTTTGTGTATTCAGTGGCGCATTACCATCAAAAACTAAACGAATTTACTGCGTCCTCAGTGGCTTTGATGTCTGGAGAAAATGAAGACTCTTATGTTTACTTCTACATCCAACTACAAAGTACCCGCATTGCTTACGAGACATTGTGGTCGCTATAGCTGCTCGAGCATGGTGAAAATGGCGGACAGCGTACAAATGGCTGAGGGTGGAAATATGCTAATACAGGACAGTCTGTCAGCAGTTGTGGGTGGGGCCTGAGCAGTATGACCTCATATTGCTCAGGCCCAGCCCACGGCTTGATAATTAAGACTGTTTAGGTCAAAAAAAGACGTGAATGGACTTCTTCCTGTTTTGTACATACAACTTATGGAAGCCTGTTTCCAACACTGAAAAAAAAGGTAATTGTGACTTCTTCTCTCACAATTCTGACATTTTTTCTCACATTTATGAGTTTACATCTTGCAATTCTGACTTTTCTCAGAATTGCGTGATTGCAATTGAGTTATAAAGTCAGAATTTCGAGATATAAACTGGCAGTTCTGAGAAATGAAGTTATAATGGTGAGATATAAACTGGTAATTCTGACTTTTTTCACTCAGAATGATACAATTTTGAGTTATAAAGTCAGAATTGCGAGAAAAAAAAAAGTGAGATAAAAACTCACAATTGCGAGAGATAATGTCAGAATGGCAAGACATAAACTGGCAATTCTGACTTTTTTCTCAGAATTGCATAATACAAACTCGCAGTTGCAAGAAATAAAGTCAGAATTGGGACCTTTTATCTCACAATGATACAAACTCACTATTGTGAGTTATAAAAACAGGATTATGAGAAAAAAGGAATTGCGCGATATAAACTCACAATTGTGAGAAATGTCATAATTGCAAGATTTGAACTGTTAATTCTGACTTGTTTCTGAGAATTGCATGACACAAACTTACAATTGTGAGTTATAAACTCAGAATTGTGAGGAAAAAGAATTGTGTGATACAAACTCACAATTGCATGATTCAAACTTGCTATTGCGAGTTATAAAGTCAGAATTGTGAGATTCACAATTGCGAGAAATGATGTCAGAATTGCGAGATATAAACTGGTAATTCTGAGTTTTTTCTAAGAACTGCGTGATAAAAACTCGCTAATGCGAGAAAAAAATTCAGAATTGTGGGATATAAACTCACAATTGCAAGAAATTAAGTCATAATTGTAAGATAAACTGGTATTTTAGACTTTTTTCTCAGAATTGCATAATACAACTGCGAGATATAAACTCAGAATTGTGAGAAAAAAAGATTTGCGGGATATAAACTCGCAATTGCAGGAAATAAAGTCAGAGTTGTGACCTTTTATCTTGCAATTCTGACTTTTTTCTCAGAATTGCATGATACAAACTTGCTATTGCGAGTTATAAAGTCAGAATTTTGAGAAAAAATAATTGTGAGATCTAAACTGGTAATTCAAACTTTTTTCTCAGAATTGCATGATACAAACTTATGATTGCAAGTTATAAAGTCAGAATTGCAAGGAAAAAAAATTGTGAGACAAAAACTTGTAATTGCGAGAAATAACATCAGAAATGCGAGATATAAACTGTTACTTCTGACTTTTTTCTAGGAACTATATGATACAAACTTGCTATTGCGAGTTATAAAGTCACAATTGCAAGATAAAAATTCAGAATTGTGGGATATAAACGTGCAATTGCGAGTCATGAAGTCATAATTGCAAGATATAAACTGGTAATTCTGACTTTTTTCCTCAGAATTACATGATACAAACTCACAATTGTGAGTTAGAAATTCAGAATTGTGAGAAAAAAGAACTGCGAAATATAAACTTACAATTGCAAGAAATAAATACTTTAAATACTCAGAGTTTCATTTATATCTCACAAATTATGAGAAATTAAGTCATAATTATGAGATATAAACTGGTAATTCTGACTTTTTTTCTCAGAATTGCGTGATACAAACTCATAATTGCGAGTTATAAAGTCAGAATTGCAGAATATATAAACTCGCAATTGCAAGAAATAAAGTTAGATTTGCGAGATATAACTGACTAACTTTATAACATCTTGCCGTTGTGAATTTTTAACTTGCAATTGCGATTTTATATCTTGAAATTTTGACGTCATAACTGAGAAAAGGGTCAGAATTGCAAGATAAAAAGTCACAACTTTTTTCATTTTTTATTTAATGGCGGAAACGGGCTTCCATATAAACAAACTTTGTCTATGCCAAAAATTATACGAAGAACATTTTTCTGTGGACTTTAAAAAATGGGTTTGCTTGAGAAAACTTTTTTTTTAAGTTGAACTAGTATCCATGAAAAACAATGATTTTCGGTAACTGAGGCAGCAACAGTGCACTTTTCACTTTTGAGAATGCACAAAAATAATAATGATTCTTAGCTGCTCTGGATCCATTTGCCTGAATCCATTTGTAACGGGCACAGATTTGCAGAAAATTACCGTCGTTTGATTGTCTATGGACAGTCACATATGTATTCCCAATATTTTATTATGTAAGGCACATGTTACACCTCAAATAACAAGGGAATTAATGATTATTTAAATATTCAGCCAGTCTCCAAACTTATTCTCTCAAATGGCCTGAATATGCAGATCATTCACAGCTTATATGGACCGAACTCCCCTGGCGTGACTAAACAGATAAACGCATTCAAAATATAAAGCAACTCTTTTAGTTTTAGCAACATTTTCTCTAAAAGTTTTAGTTAGAATAGTTTAAGAGTGTGATTATAAACACAATAAGGCTCTGAGTAGATATTTGTTCCAGGCATTTAACCAAAACCCATTCAGAACTGAAAAGGCTAACTTGTTTCGGGGTTTCGGCCTACAAAAATGCATCATCCCTGCACTACTTACAAAAACAATTACATAAGAACATAATCTTTTATTTCTCTCTAGAAACTAGACTGCAGTTTGCAGCTTAAAAGTAATTATCGCTTGAATTACTTCACTAATTCTCCAGAATAAAACCAGGGCAAAATTAACACAAGTATGAGCCAGAACAACTACTAAATGTCAAGTGACAGTGATTTGTTCAAACTGGTTTTGCTATGTAAATTAAAGAAATATGTAGAAAAATATACATCTAAAGACAACTTGCATGTTAGAGGATTCATGTGTCAACAAGTGGGGGGAAAAAATTCAATTCAAGGGTGGCAAGTGATCACATGTTTCCCATGATTGGGCTCATGGGGTAATTTCACTGTCAGCTTGCAGCAATGTCAAAGACTCGAGCAGACTTACAGAGGAGCAGGAATGCTGATGTCTTCAATCGGATCAGCATATCTGGACCTGTGGGACAAAAGGGTGCAGGAGGAGAGAGAGAGAAAGGATGGATGGATGAATGAATGGAGGAGGAGGAATGTGATACAAAATCAATGTGAGAAATATGTCAGCCCTTGCTCCAAGGTTTACTACCGCTTTAATTAAAGCAAGGTGTCAAAACGTTTTCCTCATTGAGTATTCTGCAATCAAAATGTCAAGTATGAGCAATCAGATGAACACCTTGAGAACATCTTGACTGCATTTATCAGCACTTTATTTGCACTATTAATCAGAATATATTTGGATATTCTGTACTTTGATTTGTCATTTAGCTGGATATGAATAGAATTTCTTCTAATAAATGTAAAAATATATTTATTTTAATTTATAAATGTTATATTTTTATTCCTGTAGAAAATATATATTTTAATACAACTAAATTATTTGCAACAAAAAAATAGATTACTAAAACAAAATATATATATAAAATAAAAAAATTGCATCATACAGTAAGATTAATACATAAACTAGGTAGTAAAGTTCGCAGACAAACTTTAAGTTGGCTTGAAGAAGTTTGAAGTAGTTTTTAAAAGCTTGAAGCTTGAAGGTTTCCAGTTTGAAGTTTAACTAGTTTGAAGTTTAAAGTAGTTTTAAAGTTAGTTGCTAGGCTACCTGGGGTGGTTGCTAGGGTGTTGTTATGTGGTTGTTAGGGTACTTGGGGTGATTGCTAAGGTGTTGTCATGCAGTTGCTATGGCAACCGGGTGGTTGCTAGGGTGTTGCTATGTGGTTACTAGGTAACTTGGGGTGGTTGCTAGGGTGTTGTTATGCGGTTGCTAGGGTACCCAGGGTGGTTGCTAGGGTGTTGCTATGCAGTTGCTAAGGTACCTGGGGTAGTTTCTAAGGTGTTGCTAGGGTACCTGGGGTCGTTGTACAATGTTGCTATGTGGTTGCCAGGGTACTCAGAGTGGTTGCTAAAGTGTTTCTTTGCAGTTGCTAGGGTACTTGGGGTAGTTGCTAGAGTGTTACTAGCATGTGATTAGTAAGTCACCAGCATGTTGGTAGCATGATTAAAAAGTTAATAGCATGTTGCTAGCATGTTTCTAACATGATTGGCACGTTATTAACATGCTGTTAGCATGATTAGCATGTTACTAGCATGTAAGCATATTTCTAGCATGATTAGCGTATTACTAGCATGATTCTAGCATGATTAGCAAGTTACTAGCTGCATTTTAACATTATTAGCATGTTAATAGCATGTTGCTAGCATGATTAGCAAGTTACTAGCATGATTCTAGCATGATTAACAAATTACTAGTATGTTGCTATCATGTTTCTAACATGATTAGCATGTTACTAGTATGCTGTTAACATTATTAGCATGTTACTGGCATGAATAGCATGTTTCTAGCATGATTAACATATTATTAGTATGTTTTTAACATGTTTTTAGCATGTTACTACTGTGATTCTAGCATGATTAGCATGTTACTAACATGTTGTTAGCATGATTAACAATTTACTAGCATGTTGCTGGCAATTTCTAACATGATTAGCATGTTACTAGTATGGTGTTAGCATGATTAGCATGTTACTAGCATTAATAGCATGTTAGTAGCATGATTCTAGCATGATTAACATGTTATTAGCATGTTTTTAGCATGATTTGCATGTTACTAGCATGTTGTTAGCATGAGTAACAATTTACTAGCATGTTGCTAGTACGTTTGAATATGATTTGGACATTACTAGTATGGTGTTAGCATGAATAGCATGTTACTAGCATGATTCTAGTATGATTAACATGTTATCAGCATGTTTCTAGCATGATTAACATGTTACTAGCATGATTCTAGCATTTTTACCATGTTAATAACATGTTGCTAGCATGATTAGCATGTTACTAGCATGTTGCTAGCATGTTTCTAGCATGATTAGCATGTTACTTGCAACCCTATACAACTAAATTACTTGCAAAAAAATAGGTTACTAAAACCAAAATAAATAAAAAATGGGACTGTTTTTTGGGTGTCCACTTTTTGTCTGCTATAAAATCTGGGTCTGCTGCTTTAGAGCTGCTGCTCTAAAAGACCTCCATTAACTTCAGTATTGTGAGATGAGCCTGTAATTTGATCATTTTAACTATGTCTATGGCACAAAGAAGAAGAGTCTTTTTTTTTAAAACACAGCATAGATCATTCAGCACAATGCACTAGTCCAGTTTCATTCAAGAAAATCCACAATGCATTTATGTGGCAACAGCCCTGGAAGTACAGGTGGGCTTCTGTTGTGATGAAACACAGAATTTAAAACATGCAAGAACAGGATTGTCATTATAGCATTAGATTTGCTTTTAAGCAACGCACACAGCATGGCCTGTAGTAGTTGGTACTGCATTCAAATTAACCAAATTGTGCTAAAATTTAATATAGGATTACTTATTTAATCCAGACAGGACAGTTTATCTCTCATTAACTTAATTTAATTACCTCTAATTAACTGAATATTATATAGATAGATAGATAGATAGATAGATAGACATAGATATAGATATAGATATAGATATATATACACTGACCAAAATTATAAATGCAACACTTTTGTTTTTGCCCCCATTTTTCATGAGCTGAACTCAAAGATCTAAAACTTTTTCTATGTAACCAAAAGGCCTGTTTCTCTCAAATATTGTTCACCAATTTGTCTAAATCTGTGTTAGTGAGCACTTCTCCTTTGCTGAGATAATACATCCACCTCACAGGTGTGGCATATCAAGATGCTGATTAGACAGCATGATTATTGCACAGGTGTGCCTTAGGCTGGCCACAATAAAAGGCCACTCTAAAATGTGCTGTTTTATCACACAGCACAATGCCACAGATGTCCTAAGTTTTGAGAGAGCAAGCAGTTGGCATGCTGACTGCAGGAATGTCCACCAGAGCTGTTGCCCGTGAATCGAATGTTCATTTCTCTACCATAAGCCATCTCCAAAGGCGTTTCAGAGAATTTGGCTGTACATCCAACCGGCCTCACAACTGCAGACCACGTGTAACCACACCAGCCCAGGACCTTCACATCCAGCATCTTCACCTCCAAGATCGTCTGAGACCAGCCACCCGGACAGTTTGCATAACCAAAGAATTTCTGCACGAACTGTCAGAAACTCTCTCAGGGAAGCTCATCTGCATGCTCGTTGTCCTCATCGGCGTCTCAACCTGACTGCACTTCGTCGTCGTAACCAATTTGAGTGGGCAAATGCTCACATTCGATGGCATCTGGCACTTTGGAGAGGTGTTCTCTTCATGGATGAATACCGGTTTTCACTGTACAGGGCAGATGGCAGACAGCGTGTATGGAGTCGTGTGGGTGAGCGGTTTGCTGATGTCAACGTTGTGGATCGAGTGGCCCATGGTGGCGGTGGAGTTATGGTATGGGCAGGCATATGTTACGAACACAGGTGCATTTTATTGATGGCATTTTGAATGTTGTGCCATTCACCCACAACCATCACCTCATGTTGCAGCATGATAATGCACGGCCTCATGTTGCAAGGATCTGTACACAATTCCTGGAAGCTGAAAACATCCCAGTTCTTGCATGGCCAGCATACTCACTGGACATGTCACCCATTGAGCATGTTTGGGATGTTCTGGATCGGCGTATACGACAGTGTGTTTCAGTTCCTGCCAATATCGCACAACTTCGCACATCCACTGAAGAGGAGTGGACCAACATTCCACAGGCCACAATCAACAACCTTATCAACTCCATGCGAAGGAGATGAGTTGCACTGTGTGAGGCAAATGGTTGTTACACCAGATACTGACTGGTTTTCGGACCCCCCCAACACAGTAACACTGTACATTTTAGAGTGGCCTTTTATTGTGGCCAGTCTAAGGCACACCTGTGCAGTAATCATGCTGTCTAATCAGCATCTTGATAAGCCATATATATATATGTAAATATACATATATATATATATATATATATATTTATATATATTTACATATCTTTACATATCTTTGGCACTATTATTTGTAATCACTATTACAAATAAAATAAAATATTAGTGTCTAAAACATGAAGTGACTAAATGTAAAAATATGTGGTTTTTTTATTTGATATTTTTAATACACCTACATTTCTGTACTGCAAATAAATACAAATTATAAAAAAGTTATAAAAAGTTACTAAACATAAAAGAATGCATATTAACAATGCTTATTTTGTTGAGGTTATGTTCTCTCTTGCGCGCCCTCAAAATTTCATATTTTTAATACACCAAAAGTACTATATTGTGACTAAATAAAAACATAGGTTAATAAAACACATTAAATTTAGTTTAGTTGAATGAAATTACTCATTAACACTTCTGATTATGTTAAAACATGAAGTCAAATAAAATAAAAAGAAAATCTACAAATATATAAGTTGCTAGAACCTTAAAACAAGTTACAACAAAATTACTTTATTCAAAATACAATAAAATAAATTATAAAAGCTGCTAACATATTATATATATATATATATATATATATATATATATATACAAATAAAATTATTTTAAATAAATATGATTACATGTTAACAATTCTTATTTGATGAGATAATGTTCATATTTTCAAAAATGTGGGATTTTTAAATTTGATATTTTAATACACCTAAATTACTATATTGCAAATAAATAAAAATATAGGTTATTAAAACACATTAAATTGCCATATTAAAAGTAAAATGAAATGTAGAAGTTACTAAAACATTAAAACGAAAGTTAGAACAAAATGACTTGATTCAAAATACAATAAAAAAATATAAAATTTGCTAACATATTATGCTAAAACACAAAGTCAAATAAAATAAAGATAATATAAAATATACAAATAAAATTATTTTAAATAAAAATTATTAAATGTTAACAATTCGTATTTTGATGAGGTTATGTTCTCTCTGTCTCGCTCTCAAAAAAAATGCTGAGTGAATAAATTATTTTATTTTATTTTCCATATTTTCAAAAATGTGGGATTTTTTTAATTTAATATTTTAATACACCTAAATTACTATATTGCAAATAAATAATAATATAGGTTATCAAAACACATTAAATGGCCATATTAAAAGTAAAATGAAATGTAGAAGTTACTAAAACCTTAAAACAAAACAAAATGACTTGACTCAAAATACTATAAAAAAATTATAAAAGTTGCTAACATATTATGCTAAAACACAAAGTCAAATAAAGTAAAGAAAATATAAAATATACAAATAAAATTTAAATTAATAAAAAAATGACTAAACATAAAAGGTTGCACATTAACAATTCTTATTTTGTTGAGGTTGTTCTCTCTCTCTCTCTCTCTCTCTCTCAATAAATAAATAAATAAATAAACCCACAAACTATCCCAACAAAAATAATAACACAATAACACAATAATAACACATTTTTAAATTTTAAACTAAATACTAAGGCACATAAAACCACATATAACCCAAATACTCTAAACCAAGAAATCATTACATCAGCTTTGACAGAATATTTTCCACACATACCTCAGCAGATGAAGACAAATAGCATGTGGTTGGACAGGACTTGACTGAACAGCTTTGACTTCTACCAGAAATGATTCATCACAGTCCAAATACCCTACAGAAAACAATAGAGCACCGACTTACAATTTGCACATCATAGTATTACTCTTAATGCAGCAGCACAGCTGGTTAAACAAAAGCGACTGAACACTTACACCACATCAGCGGGATGGAGAGTTTGAAGGTGATTAGCCGGGGTCTTCTGCTGATGATCTCAGCGTAGAGTTGTTGTGGTTCCGGGCTTGTGTGTGCGTACCTGTAGCTGCCAGCGATGGATTGTGTGGTAATAACTCTGAAAGCTGGAGCCTGTAAAGACACACCTGAGCTCCCGTGTGTGTGAGAAGGAAGAAAAGCCCCAAGGCTGTGTGAGGAAAAAAGGATTATGTTGCATTGAGAGTTGATTTACGCTTGTCATGTACAGAATACAGCATTCTGTTTGAGAGGGAATGATGGCTGGATTCATTACGGGACATGCTCTTGTCAACGCGGTTAATGTCACATCAGAGATAGAAATTGTTTGACATGAAAATATCTGAAGCAACACGAGTTTACATGCTTGGATTTAACTGCTTTTGAAGGTGTGTCTAATAAAGCATTTGCTTTGGAAGAATGAAATGAATGTTGGTTAGTGAGAACTTTATGTAGGAATGAATATTTCAGGACGTCTCCCAAGAATCATTATGAAAAGTACATTGAGAACAAGCTGTAAGAAGCAGCTATAAAGCAAGTACTGGACTTAAAATGCACAGGGGAGTCATTGCGTCTACTTTTTTAATGGCGGTGCTTAGATGTTATACTGAAAGCACCAAATAATAAAATAAACAATTCTAGAGTGTTTTGGGTGCCCACTTGATGTCCACTATAAAATTTGAGTCCTTGGACTGAAGTTGTTGCACTAAAAGCACCAAATAATGACGTGTCAGTCTAGTAGAGATGTGCAGATTTAAAGAGACAGTGCACTCAAAAATGAAAATTCTGTCATTAAAGGAGAAGTCCACTTCCAAAACAAAGTTTCACAGATAATGTACTCACCCCCTTGTCATTCAAGATGTTCATGTCTTTCTTTCTTCAGTCATAAAGAAATGTTTTTTTGAGGAAAACATTTATGAATTTTTCTCCATTTAATGGACTGATATGGTGCCCCGAGTTTGAATTTCCAAAATGCAGTTTAAATGCGGCTTCAAACGATCCCAAATGCGGTCGTAAACGATCCCAGCTGAGGAAGAAGGGTCTTATCTAGTGTATGCTCGTCTTGTCTTACTCTGCCTGAACTCTGTGTATTCTGACTCAAGTATGTCAAAAAACTCCAATCGTATTTTCTCCCTCAACTTCAAAAATCATTTCAAAATCATCCTACATCGCTTCAGAAGTACTGACACAGCCTTTGCAAAGTGAACATGCAAAGAAGATCAAACACCCTTAAAAAAAAAAAGTAAAACAGCAATATAGGACAATTTCGAAGTTGAGGAAGAACAAGAGATGGGAGTTTTTCAGCATACCCTAACTGTCATGAACCGGAAAAAAATAGTTTAGGCAGAGTAAAACAAGATGAGCGTTTGGCATTAAAAAGTATGTAAATTGTATTATTTTTATTAAAATAACAGATCGTTACGCTAGATAAGACCCTTCTTTCAACCGCATTTGGGATCGTTTGAAGCTGCATTTAAACTGCATTTTGGAAGTTCAAAATCAGGGCACCATATCAGAAAAGTCCTGAAATGTTTTCCTCAAAAAACATTTCTTTACGACTGAAGAAATAAAGACATGAACATCTTGGATGACAAGGGGGTGAGTACATTATATGTGAATATTTGTTTTGGAAGTGGACTTCTCCTTTAATTACTCACCCTCATGTTGTTCCAAATCTTTAAGACTTTCATTCATCTTCAGAACACAAATTAAGATATTTCTGATAAGCTTTCTGATCCTGCATAGACAGCAACGCAGCTGACACATTCAGGGCCCAGAAAGGTAGTAAGAACATTGATAAAATATACGCATTTTAAAACGCATTAAAAACACGCGTCGAAGACTGACATGGAAGCAGTGTTGCCAAGTCTATGGTTTTTCAGCAGAATTGGCCTACTTTAACACTGTTGTCACAGGTTATTTGTCATGTCCATGGGCTGTCAAATAAAAATTTGATGTTCATTTAAAATATTGTGGTAAAAGAGATCATCAATGTGGAGAAAATCTTGTTTACATCAAAAAAAACATCTATCACTGTTGCACTTGCATCTTGCATAAGAGAGCCGCATGTTTCAGTTTTTAAAAAAACATGTCTCGTGCCGACATATGGCACAGTTGTGCTTCGGGTGTCCTGTGTTTGAATCCTTTCCAGAAGTTGTTGAATAAAATCGTTAATTTTGTTTTCTTCGTGCACAAAAAGTATTCTGGTAGCTTCACAACATTATGGTTGAACCACTACTTAATGACAGAATTTTCATTTTTGGGTGAACTATCCCTTTAACACTGTTGTCACAGGTTGTTTTCAAGTCTGTGGGTTGAAGCGACTCCAATAATGGGATATGTAGCCTCTGGAAAGCAAATTTTACCGGAGGACCCGCCCCCACCGAAACACAATTGGGCAGGTTTTATTGTGAAAACCTGGCAACCCTGCATGGAAGAGAAGAAATTGTTGAATCAACTCATTATTTTTGTTTTCTTTGCACACAAAAAGTATTCTCGTAGCTTCATAACATTACGGTTGATCCACTGATGTCACATGGACTATTTTATCAATGTCCTTACTACCTTGGGCCTTGGGCCTTGATGCAGGGTCAGAAAGTGATTCATCAAAAATATCCTAATTTTGTTCTGATGATTAATGTCAGGTTTATGCAGGGTCAGTAATTAATGACAGAATTTTCATCAAAAATATCCTAATTTGTGTTCTGATGATTAATGAAGGTATTACAGGTTTGGAACGACATGAGGGTGAGTAATTAATGACAGAATTTTTATTTTTGGGTGAACTATCCCTTTAACACTGTTGTCACAGGTTGTTTTTTTTAAGTCTGTGGGTTGAAGGAACCCCAATAATGGGATATGTAGCCCCTGAAATGCGAATTTTACCAGGGGGACCCGCCCCCACTGAAATGCGATTGGGCAAGTTATATTGTGAAAACCTGGCAACCCTGCACAGAAGAGAAGAAATTGTTGAATAAAGTTATTATTTTTGTTTTCTTTGCGCACAGAAAGTATTCTTGTAGCTTCACAACATTACATGGAGTATATTAACAATGTCCTTACTACCTTTCTGGGCCTTGAGTGCGGTAGTTGCGTTACTGTCTTTCCAGGCTCAGTCCGCTCTCGGATTTCACCAAAAATATCTTAATTTAATTAATAAGTAATTAATGACAGAATTTTCATTTTTGGGTGAACTGTCACCTTAACACTGTTGCTGCAGATTGGTTTTCATGTCCACAGGTTGAAGTGACCACAATAAAGTGCTATTTTAGCCCCTGCAATATGAAATGCAATTGGGTGTTTTGAGTGTTGTGAAAACCTGGCAACCCTGCACAGAAGACCAAAAATTGTTAAATAAAATCATTCTTTTTGTTTTCTTTTCGTACAAAAAGTTGCTTCATAACATTACGGTTATAATATGAGGCTCTAAACTAGTGGATGATACAAGTTTGTTAAAATAGTAGGAGTGGGGTGATTTTAGCCAATAGGAAGTTTAAGAATATAAAGTGTTATTTTACTGTAATTATATATTTCATTAATTTTAGACCAAACATTTTGATTTTGTTAAAAAAAAATTTAATAGGCCCCGTTTATGAAAACTGCTTCTGACGAGTCCTGTATTCATAATATTGCTTTCTGGAAGTCGTCTTGTCTGAATCAGGAGAGAAATATGTACAGATCAAGCACTGTTTCCAAGCAAAAACAGTCCACAACAGCTCTAAACAAATATGTGGGTGGATTCTGACGTGAGATGACAACAGATGATGGACTTTTTCACTGAAGGAAGCATTATTATGGATTATGGAGTCGTATTTTGGCTAGAAGTGACCATTTTAAGCTAAAAATGCCTTAATGATGGATTTGTTTCTTATAAACACACAGCTTTTCACTTCACAAGATGTTAACTGATGGAATGGAGTTGTGTGGATTACTTGTGGATTATTGTGATGTTTTTTATCAGCTGTTTGGACTCTCATTCTGACGGCACCCATTCACTGCAGAGGATCCATTGGTGAGCAACATTTCTCCAAATCAACAAACAAACTAATTTGCATCTTGGATGTCCTGAGGGTGAGTACATTTTCAGTCATTTTTGAGTAAACTAGTCTTTAAAAGACATCAACATTTGACGCTTTCATGCCTGAAAGTGAAACTAAAATAAATTGTTTTCGTGTGATTTTAAAGGCAAGTTTTTTTCTTGGTTTTCATGAGGGTCAAAAGGTCTAATGGTCAGCCCAGAGCAAGAGAAAATGACTAACAGGTGTCTTTTCCAAACTTTACATTTTTTATACTCATCTGAAAGATTATCTATGTCAATAAAACATGGTCTTAGAAATACCTCATTTTCCACTGCAATGATTGTGTCTTCATCTCAAGCGAGCGTACGTCATTTTTAAACATCTCTGTCAAAAGCGCCGCTCACTTCTTTAGGGTAAAACTAGTTTTAAGGCACATTTAGGACAGGAATCTCTCAAACATCACCTTCTTTATTGTTACAAATTATTGCCCGAATATAATTTACGCCAGTGGCTGCGGTACAGATACTGATAAACACAGTGCATCTGGCCTACAAATCACAAAAATACATTTTTAAACTTTTCAAAGGCAGATTTTTTTTATGATCTCCGAGTCAACAGCTGTGGTTAGAAACCGCATACCAACCAAGCCAACACATTTGTCATTCCCTCGAGGCTGTTTTTGGCATCTGTAGACATTTACAGACCCAGACAAAATGCAAATGTATCAATCAAAATCTTCGCAGCAAACCTTCACCAAGGCTGACATGTTTGGAATGCGAGTTAAAGTATTAAATAAACGCCCTCGTCCTGTTCAGTTCATTTGATCAGTGCGATGCATTTAAGATAGTGTTGACCAATGTGGAAATGCAAATCATCACACATCATTAATCAGATTACATATCCGACGTGCCGTGAGTTTATTAGTCTTTAAACCGCCGCTTTGTTGTTGTTTGCCGTCTCACAGTTAGTCAATTATTTGGCGATGCCGTTTGGAATAAGTTAAAAGGTTTTCGAGATTTTATGCGACATGATTCTCTCATCCTTTTTAATGCAAAAGCACTTTTGATTAGCAGCTCACACTTCCATAGCAAATCAAAGCCGGGGTATGAAGACGTGTCTCATCTTGTGTTGAAGAAAAATAGTGTGTCTGATTCAGAGCTTGGGTTCATTTTGACAAGACTGACAGACAAATATCTGATCAGCGCTTTGATTGTGAACATGAATAGTAACAAAATCAATAATAAGCTCAATATTATAAAAAAAAATATATATATATATTTATATATATATTGTTCATAGTTAACAATCCTCACTGTCTGCTTTATATGATTAAAATAATTATCATTGTTTATCATAGTAATTATTAAATTGTATTAAATGGAATTTTTATTATTATTTTTTTTTTTAGTAAAATGAATCATAAATTATTTATTACATTAACTGTCCATTTTATATGATTAATATATTTATATAGAATTATTTATCATATTATTAAAATGCATTACGTTTTAAAATGTTTTATATATTTTATACATTTTATATAACATTTAAATTCCTAATTAAATTTTAAATTATTTTCAATTACTTTTATCTGATTTAAATATTATGTATATATAAAATGTTATATAATAATATTTATCATATCAACATGTAGTAAATTTGAATTTATAATGTTGATAATATTTTATATATATATATATATATATATATATATATATATATATATATATATATAATGTTTATCATATTATTAAAATGTATTAAATAAACATAAATACTATATTTAATACAATACAAAATATTTTAGTAAAATAAAATAATTAATAATAAAATATTTATTTATTACAACTTCCTAGATAAATTAATTAAAAAATTTATTACATGTTTACTGTCTGCTTCATATGATTAAAATATTTATCATTTTATTTAAATTCATTTCATTTTAAAATGTTATAATTTATATAACAAAAGATGACTTACTAATAAAATAAAAAATTATACATTTTTCTGTCTGCTTTATAAGAAAAATACTATAAAATATTTATAATATAATGATTTATTATTTTCTGTCACCTTTATATGATTTCAATATTATATAATTATTTATTATATAATAAGCATTATTTATCATATTATTAAAATTTAATTTTTTATTATTTTATTCATTTAAAATGTATAACATTATATTGATATAATACATTATATTTTCAGTAAAATTAAAATATATATATTTAATTATTACATTTTAAAATGACATAATACAAAATATACCTTCTTAGTAAAATGATTTAAAAATATTTATTACATGTTTATTGTCTGCTTTTTTGTTAAATTGTATATTTAATGTAATACAAAATATAACTTTCTAATAAATCTAATTTACAATATATATAAATATATATTATAAAATATGAATAATATTACTAAAATGTATTATTATTAAATGTTATATTTGATATGATACAAAATATTTTTGTAAAATAATTCACAAATTATTCATTACATTTTAAAATGACAATACAAAATATAACTTACTCGTAAAATGAATAAAAATGTATTACTTGATCTGCTTTATATGATTAAAATAATGTTATATAATATTTATCATATTCATTAGCAAAATAATGTTCATTTTAAAGTGTTATATTTGATATAACAAAAGATAACTTCCTAATAAAATTTAAAATTATATTTTTCTGTCTGCTTTATATGATGAAAAATATTATACAATATTTATAATAATATTAAACTGTATTAAATTAATTTTTAAAAATGTTATATTTTATATAATACAAATATTTCTTAGTAAAATGAATCAAAATGTATTTATTTATTACAATTTAAAATTTTATATTTTAAAAACAATATAATACAAAATATAACTTGTTTGTTTATTTATTTATTTTCTTTTTTTCTGTTAACAGACTGGGGATAGTTGTCACACTTTTACTTGAGTGAATTTCTCTTCTTTTAAAAAAAAACAAAAAACAAAAAAACAGTTTCTGTATAAACATAAAAATTGTGACTACATAAGCTACTGAGTTAAATTTAACCAGTACAATTTATGAAATTCATAAAATGCAACGTATGCATAAATGTAAAATGGTAATATATAAATATTGTAATTCAGTATAAACATATAACATTTAAAATTCGTGGCAATCTGGTGCAATGAAATCACAGCTGTGTGGCCCAAACCTAATATGTATAAACAAAGAGGCTAGTCCTAGGAACACAGTTGTTGTTCTTCTTGTTGTTTTTTCCTCTGATCAGTTGTTATGTGACTGTTGTCCTTTGTGGAAGTTAAAATACTTCGAGAAAGAACAGACTACAAAAGCACAGCTGTGATTATGAGATGTGTCACTTCCGATATCAGCCTCATTCTGCACACTGACAAATGAGACAAATGTTATCGTCACAGTTTGGCGTCAACATCAATGGCTACACATGGTGAAACGGCCCCAGATCTGCTCATGTAAGATACTCTGGCAGGCTGTCTGGAGCTGGCGGCAGCAACGGCAGCGTCACACGTCGCTCTTTGATCCCAGACGCAGCGGGAGCTTGTGACAGTTTTTTGGTATCAAAAGAAGTAAACACACAACTTATCAACTGAAGCTAGACAAAAATAAAATAAATAAAAACACATAAACATTTCATTGATTGCCCTGATCAAGGAGCCCACCAAGACAGCACACTTTCTGGCTGGAAAAAGACTCATTCAAGCATAAGCGAGATTCAGGCCCAGTCAGCCAATAAATTACTCAACGTGTGTTTAATAACTGAAAAGCTCGTGTGCGACACCATATTCAAGCTCATGAGTTAAAAAAACGAAGAGACAACTAACAGAAACTGAAGGGTAGGCTAGTTATTGACATTTTTAATTACACCATCACACTGAAAACAGAAATTGTTTTTAATATTATACATCAATGCAAGTAAGATGTACATAGTTCTTGTGTTTTGGGTAGGGGTGTAAACATACATGTATTCGTACCGAACCGTCACAGTACAGGCATCTCAGTTCGGTGCATGAGGCTTTACAACGAATACAGGCAATTCACCCTTAATCCAGAAGGGGGCGCCCGCAGTAATGCAACGTTGTTTGAGAACAGCGAATGCCAGGAGTTGCACACTTGAAAACAAAGACCACTAGACAGTGACCATGTGCTGATTCTGAACGTGCCTTTTACTGACAAAGGAGTGTAACGTTACTTTAAAGGCTTGCGAAATGGAGATTTGTGCTCTTGTATCCTACCTCTCTCATTCGGCACAAATCCAAATATGCCATAATATTTCCATATTTGAGATGCATCCAAATGCTGAACTATTATTTATGTAAATTATAAACTTTGTACTTCAGTCGTGTTCTAACGGTGACAGTGAGGCGGGTGCGCTCATGTTTGGTTCACTGTTTTATTTTGATAAAGTACCAACTGCGCTGTCAAGTTAGCAATGCTAGAAGCCTGGAACTGATATGTTTTGTGTTTGTGTGCGCCGGCACGATTACTTCAACTTTCCTCATACTAGCAAAATCAACTTAAACAAAAAACAAATAGAATGTCGCTTTCTGCCATTTGAGTTTCCTTTCTGTCCAAAACTAGACTGAAATATAGGCTATGTTACGTGTCACAGTTTTTTTCCCTTGTCTATCAGTTAACTAAATTAAATATATTTCAAGTATTTATTCCTTGTATGTATATATGTACTGCAGATTTTATAGCCTATATATGACATTAATTTGATATAATATTTAGTATTTTCTCATGTAAGTGGAAAAAATTGTAATTTGTACTACTGTCTTTTTAAAATAAATGATTTTTTTTTTCTGTTGTACCGAAATCGTTTCGAACCGTGACCCTCGAACCGGGGTACGTACTGAACCGTGATATCTGTGTACTGTTACACCCCTAGTTTTGGGTAGTAAATTGTACTTTAATTTCATGATTAGAAGATTATTTTCTCTAACATCCCAAGGTTTACAAATTAACATCAACTTAAATCAGATATTTGTACATAAAAAAGTAATTTCTAACAATTATTTAAATCAAATAATGAATTAACTATAATATTTTAAAATATAGATCAGTATCTGTAATTCAAAATTAAAGAACAGCTGGCGCCGATAGCCTTCTGGGCAGTGTGCCGACATGTAGCGCCATTGCGCTCTGGGCGTCCCGAGTTCGAGCCCTGGCTCGTGGACCTTTCCCGATCCCGCCCCCTCTCTCTCTCTCCCACTTTCCTGTCACTACTATACTGTCCTATCAAAAATAAATGTGAAAATGGTAAAAATAAATCTTTAATAATTAAAAGAATAAAATTTGTGTTTTTATTAAAGGGGTCATCGGATGATCGAAGTTCACTTTTACATGTTGTTTGAACATTAATGTGTGTTGCCAGTGTGTGTACAAATCTACCCTATAATGATAAAAATCCATGCAGTGGTTTTTAATTAATCTGTAAAAATAATATCCTATTTTTCAAATCGAGCCATTCTCCGATGCCTGTCGGTGTGACACGATAGTTGATTGACATGAACGTCTTACCTCAGACCCGCATTAAATCAGCTGTAACAGACCGACCTCCATTGTTTTGATGCTGAAGCAGGGATGTAAGTTAGACAAGAATATCTCTGATTGAGCGATTGAGGTGTTGTGTTACTGGATGTAATAATGAACATAGTGGTCGTCATTTACTCCTGACATCTGAGCTGCTGAAGATGCAGTAGATTACGTTTGTTTGTGAAGGGAATGTGCCTCCTGATCTACATATATCTGTCTGTGTTCACGCAAATCATTCGTGATCCAGCTTCACTTACAGCAGAAGTGAGTATAATGGTTTTTTATGGCTGACATAGGAAAGTTTGGTAGCGTTTGAGTCGGTATGTGGCTCCAAATCTAAAGAGTTTACTCTTATGATTTTTGGTCAAACTGTTCAGAAAATATAAACAAAAATGATGAACTTTTATATCTTTTGATCAGTAGGTGGCACTGTTTAGAAACTACTCATGTGCCCTTACGTCATACTTGGTATAACACGGACCAAGTTTAGTCTGAATCCACTAAAACATTGCTAAGACATAGCCTCATGTCCATTTTTGCACATTTTTTGTCAAATTTGTTAACATGCCTTATGAAAACAGTTTGGTATATCAAAAAGCTTTGATAACTTTTTGCCAGCAAGATGATCTGAGCCAATTTTGGTGAAAATCGGACAAACCGTCTAGGATGAGATCGAAAAAGTAGACTTTAAAATTGCGAAAAAGTAGATTGACGAAAAATCTTGACCTGTAGAAATGTAAATTTTGGTATGCCTTTAACTCGGCATAGAGGAATAAAGAATTTTGCTTCTAGACCTCACATTTCAAAAATGAGCAAAAACATGAGTGCAAATTTGACCTGTTGATGGCACTAGAGAGTTTGAGTTAGAGACTCCAAATTTGCTATGGTTAATGTTGAGACTGTCCCCTATCTGTGCCACATTTCATAACTTTCCCGCAAGCAGTTCTATGGGCTGCCGCAGACTTACTGATTGGAAGAAGAAGAAGAAGAAGAAAATAGATACAAAACAGGTGCCTGGCCCTAATTATTTATTCATTATTAAGAAATATTACTATTATTGCCCAACATATATTATACTTATATTAATTAAATATTAATTTATTACATTAATACAAATAATACTATTAATCTATTCAGTATTACTGTATAAAAGCACAATGAAGATGAATTAGTCTTGCAGTTAAATATACAGTATATGCAGGATCAGCAGTGTGCATCTTCTCTGCTGTTGTCATAGAGATGCTCCTCAAGAAAAGCCAGAGTTTTCTGCCAGGACTCCTCCTGAGCTCGACTGTGAGGAATTGTCTCTCCTCCCCAAAGCACCACCACTACAATACAAAGCAAAGTCATTTCAACCTCCTGAAATACAACGCACATGCCAAAAACAACACATTCAACTATCCATTTATGTATATGACATCTCACTTCCCATTTAAAAGCATACTGGTGTGGAAAAATAATAATAAAATGACAGATGATCCTTAGACTAGCCCTTATATTATGTTCCGGGTCAATTTGACCCGCAACACATTTTTGAGTTGCGGGAAATACTGGTTAAACTAGGATGTTTTTCTTTAAATTGTGAAATGATTTCTCATTTAGGTTCATGAACATGCCTCCAACGTTTCAACGATCTGAGATGTTGTGAAATTCCTACTATTATTGTGATGTTAGCAGGTCAATTTGACTCAGAAATGTCATGGTTAAAGGTATAGTTCATCCAAAAATGTAAATTCTGTTGTTAATTACTCACTCTCATGTCGTTCTAAACCCGTAAGATCTTTGTTCATCTTCAGAACACAAATTAAGATATTTCTGATGAAATCCGAGAGCTTTCTGACCCTTTACAGAGCAACACAACTGACACATTCAAGGCCCGGAAAGGTAGTAAGGACATCATTAAAATAGTCCCTTGTGCTTCTCTTGTTAACGCGCGTCAAAAACTGACACAGAAGAGAAGAAATTGTTGAATAAAGTCGTTATATTTGTTTTCTTTGCATAACATTACAGTTGAACCACTGGACTATTTTAACAATGTCCTTACTACTTTCTGGGCCTTGAACATGTCAGTTTGTTGCTGTCTATGCAGGGTCAGAAAGCTCTTGGATTTTATTTAAAAAAAAAAAAAAAAACATTAATTTGTGTTCTGAAGATGAACGAAGGTCTTATGGGTTTAGAACGACAAGAGGGTGAGTAATTAATGACAGAATTTTCATTTTTGGGTGAACTATCTCTTTAAAGCAGGGGTCACCAAACTTGTTCCTGGAGGGCCGGTGTCCCTGCAGAGTTTACCTCCAACCCTAATCAAACACACCTGAACCAGCTAATCAAGATCTTATTAGGTATACTTGAAACTTCCAGGCAGGTGTGTTGAGGAAAGTTGGAGGTAAACTCTGCAGGACACCGGCCCTCCAGGAACAAGTTTGGTGACCCCTGCTTTAAAGGAAGGAGCACAGACCCAAAAAAAAAAAAATTGTAATATGTCACTTTTCTCTGAGAGCAGACACTTTTTTTATTTTTTTTTTCCGAAGAAATGTATGCTGTGTTGAAGGTGTAATATGATGAATTTTAATGGGAATTTTGCTGGGAATCAAACGCATGATCTTGGCGTTGCTTTACTGTTTAAATTTCAGTTAAAGGAGAAGTCCACTTCCAAATCAAAGATTCACATATAATGTACTCACCCCCTTGTCATCCAAGATGTTCATGTCTTTCTTTCTTCAGTCGTACAGAAATTATGTTTTTTGAGGAAAACATTTCAGGATTTTTCTTCATATAATGGACTGATATGGTGCCCCGATTTTGAACTTCCAAAATGTAGTTTAAATCCGGCTTCAAACGATCCCAAATGCGGTTGTAAATGATCCCAGCCGAGAAAGAAGAGTCTTATCTAGCGAAACGATCAGTTTTTTATTTTAATTAAAAAAATACAATTTAAATACTTTTTAATCTCAAACGCTCGTCTTGTCTTACTCTCCCTGAACTTCAAAAGTCATTTCAAAATCATCCCACATCGCTGCAGAAGTTCTGACCCAGTCTTTGCAAAGTGAATATGCAAATAAGATCAAACACCCTTAACAAAAAAGGTAAAACAGCAATGTAGGACGATTTTGAAGTTGAGGTAGAACATGAGATGGGAGTTTTTCAACATACCCTAACTGTCATGAACCGGAACAAAACAGAGTTCAGGCAGAGTAAGACAAGACGAGCGTTTGACATTAAAAATTATATAAATTGTGTTATTTTTATGAAAATAACCAATCGTTCTGCTAGATAAGACCCTTCTTCCTCAGCTGGGATAATTTACAACTGCATTTGGGATTGTTTAAAGCCGCATTTAAACTGCATTTTGAAAGTTCAAAATCGGGGCACCATATCAGTCCATTAGATGGAGAAAAATTCATAAATGTTTTCCTCAAAAAACATAATTTCTTTACGACTGAACACAGAAAGACATGAACATCTTGGACGACAAGGGGGTAAATACATTATCTGTGAATCTTTGTTTTGGAAGTGGACTCCTCCTTTAAGCACAAAATAATAACAAATTAAAATATCACAATTTTACATTTAAATAAAAAGATAAAATATTGTTTAAACTATTATCATTTTTGTGAAAACCAAATACTAATTTTTATATAATATTTATCATATTATTTATTATTACATGTAAAATTCTAAAATGTTATATTTGATATAATACAAAATAAAACCAGTTTTTAAACTCTAATGGAAATAAAAAAATGTTGTTGAATAGACTTTTGAAAATCATACTAATGTTATATAATATTTAGCATATCAATTATTAAAACATTATCAAGCCATCCTAGGTTTATTTGACTTTATTCTTTCAGATGAATACAATCGGAGTTATATTAAAAAAATGTCCTGGCTCTTCTTAGCTTTATAATGGCAGTGAATGGGTGTTGAGATTTTGAAGTCCAATGTAAGCTCTGGTGAGAAGTGAAGAATGCAGAAGCACAGAGAAGACAGCAAAACAAAACACCGGTCACAAATTAGAAGTACAAAACAAAGATTTGTAAAAGGAAATAAAAAGGCTGGAGGATTTCGATTTAAGCCAAGAGACTAGTTTTCATTTGCTGTAAACAAAAGAGATTACAGCTTATAAAGTTTTAAATATGGATATTTTTCTTACACAAAAGCATCAATATTCCTTTATTAACCCCCCAGAACATGTGGAGTACTTTCCATGATGGATGGAAGCATTTTATTGGACTTCAAAATCTCAACACCCATTCACTACCATTATAAAACTTGGAAGACCCAGGACATTTTTTAATAAAATTCTGATGGTATTCGTCTGAAAAAAGAAAGTCATATACACTTAGGATTTTTTTTTAAATATAACACAAGGGCAATAAACAACTTAAACACAGTAAAACAACTAGCTCGATTATATCTATCTATATGTATCTATTAGACTTTCACCTTTGGTCTTTGCCTCCAGCAGCTTGAAGTCACTGAATCGGACGTGAGGCCTGTAGGGCGGCTCAATGAGATGACCGGTTCCAGGATACGAGAGAACCGTTAGAAGATGACTGTTCCCGGCCTCCTCCATCATCTTCTTTATCTGCCGAGCAGGAAATGAGATTGGTTAAATCACTGACCTGAGATTAGACACTTTAATGTATTAAACTAATCGACTCACATCCGCTGCAGCTTCTGGAGCCGGCCAGTTTTGATCGTCCTCACCAGCGATTAATAAAATAGGACATTTGATTTCACCCATCTGGTAAAAACATTAATTGCAAACACATGATTTATTATAGTACAAAACCGCACCAGTTACACAGTAAATGTATCATTTCCATACCTTAACTTTCATGGAAGGGTCATCTGGTACTGGCAGCAACAGATCCCGCCAAATTATTCTCATCTTTTCATCATAGCGGATTTTGTCTATGTTCCTTCATATTGACAGAATGACAGATGTTATTGGTAAATACAATACCAGTCAAAAGTTTTTGAATGTTTTTTAAAGAAGTCTCTTCTGCTCAACAAGCCTGCATTTATTTGATCCAAATTACAGTAAAAACAGTGAAATATTTTTACTATTTAAAATAACTGTTTTCTATTTGAATATATTTTAAAATGTAATTTATTCCTGTGCTTTCATAGCTAAATTCTTAGCATCATTACTTCAGTCACATTGTCCTTCAGAAATCAGTCTAATATTCTGATTTGATGCTCAAAAATATTTATTATTTTTATTATGTTGAAAACAAAGTACTTTTTTTTCATGTGACACTGAAGACTGGAGTAATGATGCTGAAAATTTAGCTTTGATCACAGGAATAAATTACATTTTTAAATATATTCAAATAGAAAACTATAATAGTAAAAATATTTCAACATTTAGCTGTACTTTGGATCAAATAAATGCAGGCTTGGAGAGCAGGAGAGAGAGACTTCTTTAAAAAACATCTTACTGTTCGAAAACTTTTGACTGGTGTGTACTTATGTATAATGTATCTTAATCATGCCTGTAATGGGAAAACAGTATTTCTCACTCTTGCAGTGCTGCATAGATATCTGCCAAAGATCCATTGAGCGGGATGATGTGACTCCCACTCACACAAACCACACACTTGGGCTGAAAAGTTGTCATTATAGAACAGAAAAATACATTGCATGACTGAATCTGCATCAAATCTCTACTGTATTAATGCAAATGAGAACTTAAGATGATTTTACCTTCACAAATTCAGAGTATGCCGCCAAACTCAGCATTACAGGGACACCGAATGACATCCCCATCACAGCCACTCTGTCAGGACGAACTTTCGGGTGTTTTTGTAGAAATGTGAACGCAGTCTAAAATAAAAAAAAAAAAAAAAACTGTCATCAACTTAAAACATCAACTTAAACAATAAAATATCTTAACTATTCCAAAATTTTAACTGGTCCTGCAAGTTCTTTGGTGTTTCAGCATTTTGTGTATTTGAACCCTTTCCAATGACTATGATTTCGAGATCCATCTTTTTACACTGAAGACAAGTGAGAGATTCATAAGCAACTTTTACATAAGGTTCAAACGATTCAGAAGGAAACACAATGCATTAAGAGCCGGGGGTGAAAACTTTTGAAAAGAATGAAGATGTGTATATTTTTCTTATTTTGCCTAAATATCATATTTATTTTCATTTAGTACTGCCCTTCAGAAGCTACAGAAGATATTTACATTTTTCCCAGAAGACAAAATAAGTTACATTTATCCTAATCTTCAAATTCCAAAAGTTTTCACCCCCCAGCTCTTAATGCATTGTGTTTCCTTCTGGAAGCATAGAGCATTTGCTCTAGGGCTGAAACGATTCCTCGAGTAACTTGAGTAACTCAAATTCACATACGGAACACTGTGTTTCCCCACGGACCATTATTACTGACGCACAGACCAATAAACGCTGGACATATTTAAGACTGTAAATTAATGGTGGTTAATTATGATGTCCCTAAGTTAACTATGGTTTGTGAAAGACTAAGTGCCATTTATGTTGCTTGTCTCATTCTCTCTCTGTGACACACAGAAAGTTAGAAAGTTAGTGAAATCAAACTAAGAGTGCCTCAGCATGATTACAAATGTGATACTGCAACAGTTCATCAATAAACAAGAAGTTTGTATTAAGAGATTTACATTTTAGACAGCATATTGCCTGTTTTTGCTCTATTTTGCCAACAAATAACCATTCCAAACACAGCCACAGCACTGTTTTGCGTCTTTGAGCAACATGACAGTGTTTTGTTCTTTATTATTTTTTTTATTAAGTTTTGTTCAATATATTTAGTATTGCTCTTTAATAAAGATTACTTGATTAATCGGTGAAATACTCGATAACTAAAATAATCGATAGCTACAGCCCTAGTTAGAACCTTCTGTAATAGTTGCATATGAGTCACTCAGTTGTCCTCAGTGTGAAAAGATGGATCTCAAAGGAACAACTCATGAGCAACTATCACTAATAAAAAAACACAGCTGTTGTCATTCAAGTAACAACACAGTATTAAGAATCAAGTGTATGTAAACTTTTGAACGGGGTCATTTTTATTAATTCAACTATTATTTTTTCCTGTGTACTATATGCAAACATATTTTAGGTGAAATATCCTCAGGTCAGTATTAAATTTAAAATAACATGCATTTTGTATGATCCCTCTTATTTTGGTAAAATACTTAACATTTTGCAGATTCTGCAAGGTGTATGTAAACTTTTGACCTAATTACTTACCTATCTGTTAATCAGAGTTATATTTTCAGTTGTTTGTAGCACACATGTACCTCAAAATAAGTGTTGTCCATGTGTTGGAGTTGTCCTGCAGAATTCTGGAGCCCGACATATTCCAGGGCCAGTGAGACATAGCCGTGGGACGCCAGGAGCGCTGAACAGTATTCAACACGACCTCCCTGCCCTCCCCAGAGGTCCAGCACAGCAGGAAAGGGGCCAGAACCTGCATTACAAAACCATGCGCATATAAATGGGGAGTCCCTTAACTCTCTATAAATGTAGACAGAATGTACAATGATTTACATACATCTACATGTACAAGGTTACAGGGTAGGCTAGTTTTAAAATAAATGCTTCTCTCTAGGCACAATAAAATACATATTTCATGTACTGAAAAACTTTACTGACCCCAAACTTTTAAAATATTAGTTCACTTCCAGACTACAAAATTGTACTCACCCCCATGTCATCCATGTTCATGTCTTTTTTCTTCAGTCGAAAAGAAATTAAGGTTTTCAAGGAAAACGTGACCTTTTCAGTGTGATTACGTAATACAGTAATCACAGAGCTAGTGCAAGAGGAGCATTTGTGGTTAAAAAGTATATAAATGAAAAATTGTTTTTAGAAAATAACTTCGTTTTGCTAGATAAGACCCTTATTCCTTGGCTGGGAACGTGTGGAGCCATTTGAAGCTGCGCTGAAACTGCAATTTGGACTTTCAACCCGTTGATCCTCATTGAAATCCACTATATGGAGAAAAATGGCGAAATGTTTTCCTCAAAAAAGCTTAATTTCTTTTCGAGTGAAGAAAAAAAAAAACATGAACATCTTGGATAACATGGGGGTGAGTAAATTATCAGGAAATTTTTATTCTGGAAGTAAACCAATCCTTTAAAGGCAAATACATTTATATTATAATTAAATATATTAATTTAAAAATGATTACATTTGCTTATTATTTAATGTATATTATTGTTATTTATATTATTGTAATTTAATGTAATTAAAATTAAAAATAATTGTAACTTCTACTAATGATATATGGGCAAGGACTGCATCTAATCACTAATCCATACCTGGAGGAATGAAGAGTGTCCCCTTTATCTCACCCTTTGTCACTTCAACCCTCTGGACTTCAGGGGCTAAATACCAGCGTTCAGCAGTAGCTGTTGTGAGGGGTGTGCGATGCTTGAAGCCCTTAGCAAGGTGTCCTTCATACACGGAAATGACCACTTTGATGGGTGTCTGGACATCGTTCTTCTGAAATCTGTCAATTCAAATCAGAATCATCTGTCAAGTCAGCGCGTGAGGGTAAAACATTTTCCAATGCAGATTTTACATCAGGTTCAAGTTGGTCAGAGGAATTCACCGCATTGACTAACTGAAAGCTGCTTGTTTGAAAGTGACTTCTGTGTGAGATTCATGCATCATGACACTATTGATAATGTAACACTTTCAGAAAAAATTCTCATTTCATTTTTAACAAGAAATACAAGCTTACAGTTTTGCAAAGACATATGGACTTCAGTCAGGGTAGCACCATATTTAATTTTTTTTGACAGGTATGAAATTGAGGCTGTGAGGGACTGAAGTATGGAGTGTTCAGTGGACTGCACCGTTGTTTAATGACAATACCACTTGTTCAGCGGACCAAACATCTTTCTGGGAAAAAAAAAAAAAACAGTAGACAAAAACTCCTAAAAACAGTTTTAAAAACTGTGGGTTGACAAAAGTTGCAAAGTTGCATGATCTAGGACCTTTATATTGTGTGTGTCTTTGTACAAACTGTAAATCAGTCCCTCACAGACAAGGTTGCCAGAGTTTCACAACAAAAATCCACCCAATTGCTACTCAAAACTAGCCCAGTCACATTTTGGTGGGGGGTCCCCCGGTACAAATCGTGTTCCGCGGGGTAAAATACACATTTTTGGTGAAGTTCTGGTGGTATAAGTTGCATTCCAGCAGGGTTGCCAGGTTTTCACAATAAAACTAGCCCAATCACATTTCAGTGGGGGTTTTTGGGGGGGGGGATTTGTACACATGCTTTGGCGGGGTTACCCTGGTAAAATTTGCATTCCAGGGGCTAAATATCACATTTCTGGGGTTCGCTTTTATCCACAGCAGCACTTTCTAGGTTGCTATATTTTCACAACAAAACCTGCCGATGTGCTATTTGAAATTAGCCCAAAACCAGCTCGATCATATTTTGGTTGGGGGTCCCCATGTAAAAATCGCTTTCCCGCGGGAAAACCGCAGACTTGGCAACACTGCTCAGCTTCGTTTTCATCCACGTTAAATTCAATGGCGTCTAATTTGATAGCAGTGGGGTTGCCAGGTTTTCACAACAGAACTAGCTCAATTGCTACTCAAAACTAGCCCAATCGCATTTCAGTGGAGGGTCCCCCAGTAAAAATCACGTTCCAAAGAGTAAGACACGTATTTTGGCAGGATTCCCCTGGTAAATATCAGGTTATTGGGGTTGCATCAACCCGTGGACATGAAAAACGACCCGCAACAATAGTTTTTAGTAGCCCAGTTCCGTGGGAAAACCAGACTTGGCAACACTGCGATTGGTCTATTGTATTAATAGTCTTTGTTATAGCGCAGCCAAGGAAGAAGGGTCTAATCTAGTAAAACGATCGGTTATTTTTATTTAAAAATTTTAACTTAAATACTTTTTAATTTCAAATGCTTGTCTTGTCTTGCTCTGCCTGAACTCTGTGTATACTGACTCAAGACAGTTAGGGTATGTCGAAAAACTCCAATCGTATTTTCTCCCTCAACTTCAAAAATCATTTCAAAATCATTCTACATCGCTGCAGAAGTACCGACACAGTCTTTGCAAAGTGAACATGCAAAGAAGATCAAACACCCTCAACAAAAAAGGTAAAACAGCGATATAGGGTGATTTTGAAGGGTGAACATGAGATGCCCATTAGAACTCCATAAAACATGCACGCAATAAGAACCTGGTAGTGCGGTTGCTTATCTCTCACTTTATTTGCTTACCGGCGACCTGGTTTACTTTCAGGAACTGGTCTCATACTCCACAGCAGACCCATGGCTTCAACTCCCTCAAATGTCCCGCCAAGACTTTTATCTCTGGAAACTGTGTATTAATAATTCAGTAAATCATTTGAGAACACTTAACAAAACCTAATTTTACTAAAGTTTAAGACAAAGCAATGTACCTTTAACAGTCCCCGAAGAGTCACTGGTGTAGCGGCCGAACGCTTCCCAATCGACTCCATCTTCAGAGTGAATCAGAGCGTGAAGAGTGATTTTATAATCGGCAGGTAAGAGCTTAACTTCTACCTCAGTTTTTTCATCAACCAAGCAGCTTAAAGGCTGAATAGAAAGTACAGGACCCTCCTCTGCCATGTTATATACTGCAGAAATGTACACTGGAATCGCTGGGAAGCTCTGAATGAAAAGCAACTGTGGCAAAGGCTTTTATGATACGCTTAACCTGGCCATTGTCCTATAAGGTGGCAGCTCACACAGACAGTTCCTTATTTGGACCTGAAGTTCATAGATAAACATTAAGCCCATAAAAACGTAACAGGTTATTGAAACTGATAGTTTGGCCAAAGTGACAGGATTTCCTGTCATAACGTAATACAGTTTGACTAATTTTAGAACACTGACAAAATGATCAGGTCTGGAGTAAAATTGGGAGCTGTTCTACCATTTTTATGGGGAAATTGTTGTTTCATTATTATTTATTATCACCTAAAGCAATTAAATTGCATTTAAATCTTTAGTACATTTGTTATGTGGTGACATTTGTTAACTGAATACTGGCTGCGTTCCTAAATATTGAAGATTCATTGCATATTGAGAAATTGAGACAACTGTTCTTTTTATTATATGTGACCCTGGACCACAAAGCCAGTCATACGGGTTTTTTATACTTTCTATTGATGTATGGTTTGTTAGGACAGGTCAGTATTTGGCTGAGATATAACTATTTGAAAATCTGGAATCTGAGGGTGCAAAAAAACCAAAATATTGACAAAATCACCTTTAAAGTTGTTTAAATAAAGTTCTTAGCAATGCATATTACTAATCAAAAATTAAGTTTTGGTATATTTACGGTAGGAAATTTACTAAATATCTTCGTGGAACATTTAATTTGTGGCATAAAATAAAAATCGATAATTTTGACCCATACAATGCATTCTTGGCTATTGCTACAAATATATAACCGTGCTATTTACGAATGGTTTTGTGGTGCATGGTCACATATATTGACACTTTTTGGTGCAATTTGTGGTATAAATATTTATAAAGCATATTTTACTAGAAATAAAAATAACAGATCTAATCATGAAACATGAATTGATGTCTTGTTCATTCATAAAAATAAATGCTAAAAACTATTGCATTTTTAAAAAAGTTAGAAAATATGCTTCAACTATATACATATATATATAATTTTCATTGGACAGGTCTATGACTTTTTTTTGTTAAAAATGATGTAGGAAAAGTAATAGATTAATTTATGACAAGCATGCACCTCAAAAATCTACATCCTAACATAAGTTCTGACCTTTGTCACAAAAGACATTCTTTGTTGCCTTTTTCCCTATCATGCTTTAGATATCATTACAATTATATATCAATTGAAAACTTAAAATCTCAAAATTTATCCTTTGCAGGCCATTTTAAATAAGACATTGCATTACCAATTGTACATCAAAATCATATTACAAAATTTTTTTATTCATGAATTATAAAACTTTAAGTTTAGATGCATAGTGCATTTTCACATCTATGTTCAAAAATGGGAGTCACAGTTAAAGGGTTAAATAACTTTTATTTTCCAGTGATCTCTGTTTATTAGTAACGATTGAAAATGTCATAAAACTGTTGCCTTTAATGTCACAAAGTCACCAGAAGATCAAGGTATGCCATTTTAATTACATTTCATATAAATTAAAATAAAATAAAACATGCATGGATGAATTGTTCATCATAAGATCAAGATGCACACAAATACAGAGGTATTTATGGAAGATTTTAATTAATGAGAAAATAAAACATAACAATGATTGTCTGAACATCAAATTTTAGCTTTTAGCTATCAATATCTGCCAGGATAACAGTTGAACAAACACATTATATTAACACAATAAAAGTGATATATTGTAACATGGACCCTAAACTACTCTTAAAGGGACAGTGCACCAAAAAATGAAAATTCTGACATTTGTTCCAAACCTGTAGGATTTTGTTTCTTCTGCTGAACACAGTTGATGATAGCTATTGACTTCCACACTATGGAAGAAATACTACTTAAGTTTGTCTGGTGATATTCTTCAAAAAATCTCGGTGTTCAGCAGAAGTAAGAAATTATTATAGGTTTGGAACAAGTGAGGAAACAATGTCAGATTTTTCATTTTTGGGTGAACTATCCCTTTAAAACCACTGATAGCACCGCATTCAATGTACATATCTAAAAATAAAAGACAATAATAAGTTAAAAATAAACCAAGCTATCAAACAGGTAGTTCAAATATTGAATATGTAGTGGTAAATCTGCCTCGGTTGTAACATTATAATAACGTTTCACTTCAGAGACGTGATTCATGGTGCGCCTCCTGCGAATATGAGCTCCAGGGCCGCTTGGATGTCTCCGCCGGTGGCCTGGAGGGCTCTCAGGATGAGCTCCTCATCACGGATGCCCATGTCCCGCAGCTGCTGGAGCTGCGACTGCCACTGATTCTACAGATTATCAAATAAAGTAGCTCTAGAATCAGTAATGCTACTTAAAAACTGTATTGTGTTCAGACTTCACTGCATATAAAAAGGAACAGGATGCGAGCAAATCTGTCTATTAGAGATGTCTGAAGGGCTTATAATGGAAACTATAAAGGTGTAAAATGTCACGGGATGTCGGGTGGTAACTCACGTGTAAACTGGACATGCTGGACACCTGCAGGGCCTGCTGCAGTGCCTGGTTAAACAGGTCGTTGGTTATAGGAGTGCCTGCAGGGATTGGGGACACTCCTGAAGAGGGACCCTGTCACAGACAGAGACAAATTTGTTTTGTTTTTTATTAGCATATGCAAATCTCAAACAATATGGACACTGATATTAAAATTCTATCTGGTAACAATTATTAATATTAATTTATTATTAATTATTATCTGTTAACGAGTTCTGATATTAAAGAAGAATTCCATTTCCAATACAACAATTCACAGATAATGTACTCACTCCCTTGTCATCCAAGATGTTCATGTCTTTCTTTCTTCAGTCGTAAAGAAATTATGTTTTTTGAGGAAAACATTTCAGCATTTTTCTCCATATAATGGACTGCTATGGTGCCCCAAGTTTGAACTTCCAAAATGCAGTTTAAATATAGCGGCTAATGAACCGGAAGTCTCACCCATAATTTACTTCCACATTGAAGAATGAGGTGTTTTGTTTGACATCGACATCTACTGGCCTGGCATGAAAAATACAGCATTTTTAGTTGTTTTCGCAGATCTGTGTGAATGGGGATAATTTTGACAATGTTTTGTCAGTATGTGAAACTTTTGTTTTTACTACATTGTTGCTGTGTAAACGTACCCTAAATTTTTATACTGCTTTTATTAAATGAATTAAAAAACAAAACACTTCATTTATAAATGCTCTAAGTGAATTTAGGCTTCACAAAATTATGAAATACTGTATGAAAATTTCAATTTATTTTTAAATCTGCTAAAGATTACATGTAACAATAATAATGTGAAATATTTTTTAGAATCAGAATCAGAAATGTTATGGTGCGTTCACACCAGACGTGAATTAAGCTTTAAGCGCGAGTGATTCACATTTTAAGTCAATGCAAAGACGCGATAGACATCCTGCGGTCGCGTTGAGGTGGCGCGAATGACGCGATTCGCACGAATTGAGCATTTAGAGGCGTTTGAGTTGAAAAATCTGAACTTTGGCGAATATTCGTGCCACGTTAACCAATCAGGAACTTGCTCTAGTAGTGACGTGATTACGACGTAGCGAGCGGAGGCAGAAATCTGAATCAACAATGGAGGACAAAATCAGCGTCGCTGTACATGGATACCAGAGCTGTATGATACATCTTCGTACTTTTATAGAAACAGGAATAAAAAGTATCTTGCTTGGAAGAAAGTGAGTGAGGAGGTCAGACAGTCTGGTAAGTTGTAAAAAAACGCTCTTTACTCAATTTGAGCTATATATATACATATTGATGGACTGATCTGATGGACCCAGACATGGCGCCGATGAGTCTACACCATTTTTCAGCCTTCCATAGCACATAAAGCTCAGCTATCCTCTCAACAAAATCCATGTCAGCCATTTTCGCAACGAGACTGGAGCCGCCTGGCAAAGGCCCTCCCGTGACGCGAATTCGCGTCTGCAAATGAAGCAAGTAAACTCAAAATGTTCAAGCATCCAACTACACACAAATTGCGCGATTTATTCGTGTAAGTCGCGTCTGGTGTGAACGCACCATTAGAATAAAGACTGGAGTAATCTGAAAAGATGTATGTAGTAGCAACTTTACATAACAGCCAAATCCAATGTTAACCTAGAAAAATGTGTGCTATTAAAGTGTCTGTGCGGAGTGTGGAAGCTGAACAGTAGCACGCTTACTGTGCTCACTTTCTCTTAAAATACTCAGTCATTTTTGCTCATACAGGTAAAAGTAATACATTTTTCGAATCAGTAAAGAGACTATGTTTAGTTGTGTGCACTCAGAATAACAACGAAACGTTGTGCTTTTGTAAATTAATGAAAGCAAAAAGTATGCGCTTTCTGTTGTCTAGGTCTCTGTGAACTTGAGTTTGTAACTTCGAAACTCTGTGTACACTTGCAGACATGAAAAATATATCTATAGAGAGTGAAATGTCTACTTTTAAATGAACCAATTTAAATAGAAAACAAATATTGTCAGATACAGTAATCCATATGAAACGTGCATACAGGCGCATCGCTACTGCGGAGATGACGAGTCAGTGTCGCCGACTTCATGTCTTAAGCCGAAAAAAAAAGAAAGAATTAGTTTATCAATAAATTATTAAAACGTTAATGCAGTCTCCTTGCTGTTTTCCCTGACACATTCATAAATATTATATCTGTGACAAGCTTCTTTTTTTTTTTCGCATACGTGCACTTGAGTGCTTCTTAGGCTATGTAGGCAATTAAAGGCTCATTATTATGATTGATATTGTTTATTAATAAACATGCGACTAATAGTCGACTAATGATTAAAATTAAGAAAACGAGAAAAATCTTTTGTCGAGAGCAGCCCTAAATCTTACAACACTGAGCATTTAAATGGCTGTATACATTTTGCCAACCTGCCATGACTAGTGATGTGAGAAAATTTACCAGACATAAATATTTTTACAGCAATCAAACATTGCATTTTGATAACTCTGTCCCATTTTATTCAGCTACAGCGATAATTGGATTATAGATTACTGAAGTGTCGTCAGTACTATTACTTTCTGCACAAGGGCGCCCTCCGGCTTCCGGATCAGAATCAGAAAAAGCTTTATAGCCAAGTGTTTCACATACAAGGAATTCGTCTTAATGTTAGGAGCTTCCAGTACAGAAAATACGAACAATTTAATTCACATTCCAGTCAATTAAACAGTCATTACATTACGTTTGTATTCAGTAATGCTCACAACGCCCTATTTTGGGTAACAATAGTAAAGATAATACTTTTCTCATTGATCATCATTGATCGTCATTGATATCTTATCACAATAAATACCAGAAATCATTGTGATACATTTTTTAGCCCATATCGGCCATCCCTACCAATGATTCAAAAGCCCATTCATGAAGAGAGCCATTTATTTCATTCCTGAATGAACCCGCCGGTTTAACGAATTGAATCAAATGAGTGAATGACTCAAAGAAACATTTACCACCACCTGCTGGCAGATTTAGTTTCTTATTTAAAGTATCATTTCATTAAAAAAATAAGAAGAATAAAAACAAAAATTCTGTCATCATTCACTTACACTAATATTGTTTCAAACCTTTCTTTTGTGGAACATAGAAGAAAGTATTTTGAAGACTGTTGATAACAGCTGTTCATCGTATGAACAAAAAATACTGAGATGTTCCTCAGATTATCTTCTTTTGTGTCCCATAGTTCACGTTAGGCCGTTGCAATGTTTATGTGCAATAAATTCTATATTGAATAAAATAAAATATTTATTTCGAAAGCTACAATTTGTAATGTCTACAAAAATAGCTTTAAATAGTCTTTTGTGGGTATTTTCAGTCAAATTTATTTTGCGATTAATTAGACTAATCAGAACATCATGTAATTAATTACATAAAAACTAACATCCTTACTTTTTTACTTTCTAAGTAACTAGTGAAGTAATGACTAGAGGTTGACCGATACTGGATTTTACCGATACCGATTAATCGACCGATAGTTTTCAAAATGGATACTGAATGGAAAATAAATAGTGCTCTACTATTTAAAAAAAAAGTAGCCTACTGAACCATACTTTGTAAATGAATAAAAATATTAATATTAATTATATGTTGATCATTACAGTTAGTTCATTCAGTGTTAACAAAAGCAACTAAAATTTTTAAGATTTATCAGTAAATGCTGAAATGAACACACTCTAACAAGGAACAATACTTATATTCTACAGCTTTTATCAATCTTAATCTTACAAATGGACTCATATTGTAAAGTGTTACCATTACATCAACAATCAAGCTAAAGATTGCCATCTTTAAATATTTACACAAAGGCCACAGTATTGAAAGTGTATACATGTGGATACTGTGTACTTTCACAATTTAACTGCTTCTATTCTAGAACATTTATTTTATATATAATCAAAATATAAAAATATGTTAGTCACACAACAGGTAGTCTCAGCCTCAGACATCACGCCCACGGAACGTTGGCTAAACGTCTGATGCATATGGTACACTTAACTGGAAACACTTCAGGAATGTCGAAGTCGTCATCTGATTGGTTGAATTTTATCGGATTTCCGGAGGACGCGAGTGTCGCGTTTATTTTCGGTCCGCCGGGAAACAAAGCGCAGACGTGTGACTGCAGAAGAAAAACTGTCGTGTTTACATGAGTGACAATGAGCATTTATCAAGATCAGCTAAACGTAGGATTCCTAAAAGTATGCGAGGTTCACGGCATAGACTCTTTAAGAGATGTCCAGGAGTTTTGTTTGAAGCACTTAGTGGAGACAAAAAGAGATACAATGCAGACGCCATTGTTGTTATACGTGCACGAACAGATCAATGACTTACTGCTTGTTTTCTTCTCCTTCTTTGATTTTCTATGCTGACTGACTTGTTGCACGCCGGTCTGTTGTTGTGGGGACATTTTCACGCCCCGAAACGTGACGCTGAACGAAACGAACTGTGATTGGTTGTTTGACATGTCGGTCAAACGGCCTTATGGGCGGGCCTTGGCCAAAGAAAGCTGCTATGAATTCCAGACCTTCAGCCGTCAGTCTGAAGGTCTGGCTACGCGAGACTACACAACAGGCAAAAGAGCAGCACCGCGTCTAGAAGAACTCACAGCTATCCATATCACACACACTGAACGCGTCAATTCAGGCGGCGGTCTATAAGACTTTGTTTGATCATCAAACAGGCAAAAATATACTGCTGTCCTTTCTCCACTAATGCAGCATCTAGTCAACCAATTCATCACTTAGTAATGGCATAAAAACATGCACTACAGTACACACCGTTTCGTTGTCAATGTTTTAAATCCGCCTTTGAAGTGTCTAAACAAACGGCACGTGCTGTCAGTGATTTCCGCCACTAGAGGCCGTTCTCGTGCTGTATACAAAAGGCTATAAGGACTTTGTTGTATAATGACGACCTTCTCAGCCACTCCAGCAACGGACACAACACGGAAAAAACCAATAGCTCTGCCAATCAACTATCGGTGCCGATTAATCGGCAAAACCGATACATCGGTCAACCTCTAGTAATGATTACTTTTAAATTTCTTAAAGATACTTTTTCAAATAAGTAACGCAAGTTACTTTGTTTTCCCATTTATTCACAATTTCCTAATTTCACTTTTCATGTGAAAGGGCCTTTACAATTGCCAGAAATTTAACTTTTGCGGTTTCTGTTATTAAAAATAAATAAGGAACCCCAGCACACTTGACAAAAAGTAACGCAAAAGTAACAATGCATTACTTTAAGTAACACAATTAGTTACTTTTTATAGAGTAATGCAATATGGTAATCCCCAACACTGCTGGCAAATAACACTGTTTTATATACTGACCAAAGCTTATGTTTACTCACATTTGTTGCTTGATGAGTTTTAATTTTAGGCCTGGTTGTATATATGTAATGTATATGAGTAAAAACATTAAAGGCTTAGTTACTTTCAGAATAAAAATTTTCTGATGCATTACGAGAATTTGTGGTTAAAAAAATATATACTTTTTTTTTCATTTCATTTCGCTAGATAAGACCCTACTTTCTCGGCTGGGATCGTGTAGAGCCCTTTGAAGCTGTATTGAAACTGCTATTTGGACCTTCAACCCGTTGATCCCCATTGAAGTCCACTATATGGAGAAAAATCCTGGAATATTTTCCTCAAAAACCTTCATTTCTTCACGACTAAAGAAACACATGAGGATGTTGGATGGCATGGGGGTAAATAAATTATCAGGAAATTTTAATTCTGGACTGAACCAGTCCTGTACCTGGTTTGCTGTAGTTGGTGTAACAGCGCTGCTCTCAGGAGTGCTGGCGAGGGCCAGAGCGGTGGCCAGTTCACTTTGAGTGATGGGTCTGGGGCCCACGGCGCCGTTGTAACCGAGCGTAGCTGGCCTCATGCCGGCCAAGCCACTAGCAAGAGTGGACGGCCCACCGCGATTTCCCTACAGATGATAAACTGGCTTAGGATCCAATACTGTTAATGCACTATTCCTAAAAACAGTAAATCATCACAAACCGACTGGAATTCCTCCTCATCATCAGACATGCCTTCAAAGAGGAAACCTCCTGTAGATTAAAAAAAGTTTATGCGTGAAAACCACTATGGATCACCAAAATGGCCCGTCACATTATGTAAATGGTGGGCAATTTTTCACTTAAATCGTCTTTAAATGAACGCCCACCTGGCATGTCGCTGTAGGAGCTAGAAGACACGTTTCTGGAGGAGCTGGCGCTTTGCTGGGGCGGCACGCTGCCAGCCACCGAGTGCAGCACCAGGATGATGGCATTTACCAGGGCCGGGTGGGAATTGGCCAATCTGGTGAGAGAGTTAAGCTCAGGGTATCATCTGCTTTAACCCAAAGTGCACCACATGAATCAAATGTCACATTCGCAGGCGATTAAACCTCAGTTTCAACAGGAAGTCAATGCAACATGGCATTCACAACCACTTTTACTATTTTACTATAATGTGAAAAGGAAATGGAAAGTCGTTTTAAAAGCAAAATAAATAATTTACTTGTGATTAATTATTATAAATACATACAGTACCAGACAAACTTGACTGCTTATGCAAGTGCTTGAAATTTTACCCAAATGTTTATTTATTTAATTATTTATTATTATTTTAACATTGATTAATAAACAATAACATTATTATTATAACATTATTATTATTATGTATTTTTATAATTTATTATTAGTAGTAGAAATTTTAATTATAAGTGTGATTTAATATTACTGATTAATTAATCGTTTTTATTTATTATTATTATTACTATTATTATCATTATTAACATTCTTCTTATTATTATTATTATTTTACATATAACATTATTGACTTGATGATTATTATTATTATGATTGTTAATTATGTTAATGCTGTTTATTCATTGCTAATTATATTAATATTGATAAGTTCATTAACAATAACATTACTGATTTGATTATTGATGTTGTTTTTCTTATTAGTAAGAGTAACAGTAATTATTATTGTTATTATTATTACTAATAAGAAAAACTAACTATAATAATATTTATAATATTATAATTAATTATATAATAATAATAATTGTTATTATTGTATTACTATGATCAATTTATTAATAATAACATTACTGATTTATATTGTTTTGATGTTGTTTTTATAATAATAATAATTTAATTTAAGTACAACACTATTTTTATTGTTTTTTACTATTATTATTAGTAGTAGTAGTAATATTAATTAAAATTTTTAATATATAATATATATATATATATATATATATATATACTGAATAATAAATATCAGTATTTATTTATTATTATTTTATTATTTTATGTATTAATTATACTTATTATTGTGTAATATTACTGAATAATATCAATATTTATTTATTATTATTTTATCATTATATATTATCTTACATATTAATTATAATTATATGAAATATTACTGAATAATAAATATCAATATTTGTTTATTATTATTTTATTATTATACATATTATTGTATGTATTTTATTATATTACAATAATTATTGTTTTTATTATTAGTAGTATTATTTGCATTACATTAGTTAATAAATTGTTGTTATTACATAATTACAAATTAATAATATTATTGATTTATTATTATTTTTAATATTATTATAATTATTTTACATATAACATTGATTTATGATGATGATGATTATTATGATTGTTAATTAAGTTTATTATTAATTGCTAATTATATTAATATAGATTAGTTCATTAACAACATTATTGATTTATGATTATTAATGTTGTTTTCCTATTAGTAATAGTAACAATAATGATTATTATTATTTTTAATATTATTTAAGGAAAAAACTATTATAATAATAATTATTATAATAATTAATTTATTCTTATTATTATATTAATATTATTAGTCATTAATAATAACATTACTGATTTATGATTATTTTTCTTGTTTATTATTATTATTTAGATTAAATCTTTACATATATTGTATTATTTATTATTAGTAGTAGTCTTAATATATGTTATAATGATAAATAACATTTATATTACATATTATATTTTTTTATATTTTAGATTACAATAATTATTGGTTTATTATTTTATTATTATTATATTAGTTAATAAATTATTTTTGTTATTAATTACCAATCATTACCATCATTGATTTATTATTATATTTTTATTATGTTATTATTTTAAATATAACATTATTGATTTATGATGATGATTATTATGCTTGTTAATTATGTTTATTATTAGTTGCTAATTATATTAATATCGACTTAACAATAACATTACTTATGATTGTTGATGTTTTTCTTATTAGCAACAGTAACAATAATACTTATTATTGTTACTATTACTAATAAGAAAAAACAACTACAATAAATATCATTATAATAATTAATTGTTAATTATTATATTCATATTATTAGTTCATTTATAATATTATTACTGATTTATGATTTTTTTTTATTATTATTAATTATTTAAATAAATAACACTATTATTCTTATTATTTTATTATATTTATTAATATTACTACTACAAACTATAACTGATAAATTGATTGAGACAGTTCATAAAAGAAAAGCAGTTTTTTCCTGTTGACTATAATGCTGCTCACTCACGTGTCAAGCATGTTTGGGTCTGTGAACTGTATGAAGAGGTCTTTGTCTTGAAGAACCCCTAAAAATATAGCCAAAAAAACATGAGTAAGTGTTCAACACTCCTCACATCACAAATCACTCCTGCCTGCAGTATAAACATACCCAGAGCCACAGGATCGCTGCTCAGCCCAGGTGTTGCAACAATGATCTGGTCAAGCGATTCCTTGTTGTTCAGCATCTTGAACACCTGAAATGAGTAAACACTTGAATACATTCCCAAGGATCCAGAAACAGCAGCAGAGACACTCACGGTCAGCAGCGAATCTGTATGCGGGTCCAGTCGACCTACCGAGTCTCTGTATGCAGTGCTGGTGTGAAGAGCTGCCTGCAAAACACGAAACTCCCTCGCAGCCGCAACCTTGTCCACTGGCTCTACAGAAGAACATACAGAAATAAAAAATAGACAACGTTTATGGAAAAGAGCAGTATGAACATTCTACCTCATGTCTTCCATAAAATAACGTAAACATGACTTACCAGGATGGATCTCAGGTTCAGGCCACGACTTTCTCAGGATGTGCACGGTGGATCCCGACTGAATCCCGTAGGACTCCAGAGTCAAGTCATCCTTCAACTTTCTGCCACAGTACACTAATTCTGTAATGCATAAAGTTAATGGGAAAACTGTTTGCAATCTTGTCAAGAATCCTCTAGGGGATATTCTCAGAATTGATTAATTTTCCCTCCCTTTTTTTTGGAAACATGAAACCGTTTTGAAGTGTCATTAAATTTCATCACAAAAGGGACACATTTAAGTTTTTAAAAGTCATATTTCCAGCTGTTATATTCAGTGCTGTCAAAATTAGCACGTTAACGCAGGTGATTAATTTTTCAAGTTTAACAGCGTTAAAATATTTAAATGGGAGACTTTTTAGACATGCACTCCCCTTTGCCTCAGAGCCATGCGCTAGTCAAATGAGCGCAGGAAAGGTACAGGTGACGAACCAGCTGTAGTAGGATATCAGTGAACTGCGGTCAGATGAGATGTTGTCAGGCCATATGTCAGTAAAAAACAATTTTCCTGTCCTGTCAGCCGTTATACTGTGCTCGCAGCATGCGCGCTTCAATTGCACGTACAAATGCACGCTATAGGCTGTATCATTTCATATTAAAGCGCGAATGAAACTTCAAGCATATGTGTCAGATCTGTCACGTTTAACAGTGGCAGCTCTTAAAGGGGTCATCAGATGCCCATTTTCCACAAGCTGATATGATTCTTTAGGGTCTTAATGAAAAATCTCTAATATACTTTGGTTAAAAATTCTCAATGGTTGTGTAAAACAACACCCTTTTTACCTTGCCAAAATCAGCTCTGCAAAAATCATCTCATTCTGGTCGAGGCTGCTTTAAATGCAAATGAGCTCTGCTCGCCCGCCCCTCTCTTCTCTCTGTGGAGTGACGAGCCTGTTTACTTTAGCCGCATTTAGCCACCAAACTTGCTAACTAGCACATTATTAGGAAAGACGATCGCAAAGATTCATAAAAAAACCCTTATACTCACTTCTGCTGTAAGTGAAGCTGGATCACGAATGATTTGTGCGAACATAGATGGATATATGTAGATCGGGAGGTGCATTCCCTTCACAAACAAACGTGATCTACTGCATCTTCAGCGGCTCAGATGTCAGGAGTAAATGACGACCACTATGTTCATTATTACTTCCAGCAACACAACACCTCAATCGCTCAATTGGAGATATTCCTGTCTAACTTACATCCCTGCTACGACATCAAAACATGGAGGCTGGACTGTTACAGCTGATCTGAGGTAAAACACTCATGTCAATCAACTATGGTGGGAGATGACGTCACACCGACAGGCATCTGAGAATGGCTCGATTTGAAAAAGGGGATATTATTTTTACAGATTAATTAAAAACCACTGCATGGATTTTTATCATTATAGGGTAGATTTGTACATACACTGCCAACACACATTAATGTTCAAACAACATGTAAAAGTGAACTTAGCATCCGATGACCCCTTTAAGAATATACTGTCTTTATGTAGTTTCTACATTAATTATTGTACTATAAAAGTATATTTTAAAACTTCATTGTTAGGTGGGATTCATAGCGATTAATCACAATTAATTTCAGGGGAAAAAAAGTGCAATTAATTAGGTATTTCATTTTAATCGATTGACAGCACTAGTTATATTATATATTACAGAAACTTTTTAAACAAATGACAGATACAAAATGTTCACCATGTTAAGGACAAATACATGATCAGTCCCTTAATTTATATTATATTAATTATAACTTATTGGCAATGTTTGTTTTTTTTATTTAAACCGTAAAATTGCATACTACTAAAATTTTATTCTAAATATTTAATGCTTTATAATAATAATAATGCCTTGTAACGCACCTTATAATGCATTGCATGATCTTGTGAATAATGTTAGCTCTAATACCTACAATACATAATACACTACCAGTCAAAAGTTTTTTAATGTTTTTTTAAAAAGTCTCCTCTGCTCACCAAACCTCTATATTACATAGTTTAAAATGTAATTTATTCCTGTGATTAAAGCTGAATTTTCAGCATCATTACTCCAGTCTTCAGTGTCACATGATCCTTCAGAAATCACTGTAATATTCTAATATGCTGTTCAAGAAACTTTTTTTTATTATCATTATTATCAATATTTAAAACAGTTGAGTACATTTAAGATCCAAAGATCAGCATTTATTTAGGGGGGATAATAGAATTATAGAAATTATAGGATTATAGAAATTAATACTTTTATTTAGCAAGGATGCTTTAAATTGATCAAGACATTTATAATGTTACCAAATATTTCTATTTCTATTTTAGATAAATGCTGTTCTTCTGAACTTTCTATTCATCAAAGAAACTTGAAAAAAACTGTACTCAGCTGTTTTCAACATAATAATAACAATAATAATAATAGTAATAGTAATAATAATAACAATAATAATAAATGTTTTTTTGAGCAGCAAATCAGAATATTATAATGATTTCTGAAGGATCATGTGACTGGAGTAATGATGCTAAAGATTCAGCTTTGAAATCACATTTTAAAAAATATATTCAAACTGTTATTTTAAATAGTAAATAATACTTCAAAATTGCTGTATTTTGGATCAAATAAATGCAGGTTTCGTGAGCAGAAGAGAAAAAACTTTAAAAAACGTTTGACTGGTAGTGTACATCTTAAGCAACCAATAAAAAAACAGGTGTAGCAGGAAACCTGCAAATATTATATTCATTTTAACTTTGGCTACAATTGAATGAAAAATGTTCAATGTTTATGTTACAATGTTCATTATAAATATCTTTATAATATAAAGGCTTCAAAAATGTTTTTAAAGCCATATAGTCGTAACATACGTTTTTATTTTTTTTAAATAATAATAAAAAAAAATCTATTATATAGTGGCATAAGAAACGTTCCTAATAACAACTGGGTTTATGCAATGTCTCATGAATAGGTACCTAAATAACTTTTTAATAAAAACGTGCTAGTAAAGCTGTAATAGATACTAGTAATTGGCAGTAGTAACAACTGGAATACAGACTAGTCAAAAGTGTTATTTTTTTTTTTATGAATAGTTAATAGTTTAATTAATACTTTAGTTAATATCTAAAAAATAAAATAATTATTTGCTAACATACTGCATGTTGATATAGCAATGGAATATTTACCTTTGATTTTTTTAGTAACTATTAGCAAAGCAATAATTAGTATCTAAGCAGCAGTTATTGAAATTGAAAATATATTCTTCAAAAAAAAAAAATTATTACGCACTAGTAAAATAATAATAATAATAATAATAATAATATAAAGTGGTAAAAAAAATAATAATTAACAATAATAACAATCATAATAAATATGCACTTGTAAACAATACACATAAAAAGGGTTAAAATAACGGGCCTATATAAGGTACCTATATAAAAATGTATTTTAATGATTTTAATTTGACTTTGAGGACCACATCAGGTTATAACATTATAAATAAAGGCTCTAGTCTTTTTAATCCGTTTATTTAAACTGTAATCAGTTACAGTGTGACGGTATTAATGCCATACAGTCGCCGCTTAATGTTATAATGAGACATATGCTGCGCATTATGTGTTACCTATGAGCTCAGGATCTGGTATGGCATCTGGGATCTGTGCTGACACCAGCTGCTTGAGAGTAGAGACCCGATACTCGCCGGGAGGAACATCTCCAGGTTCAGTCTCCGGAAACTGCAGCACGGACTTGGGAAGAGAAGGCTGATCCAGCAGCTTTAGAGACAGACGCCACTCTGATAACGCCATTGAGCTCATACAGCTACGTATTACAGGTGATGTCTTTGGCAAAGCACAGAAAGGACGACTGTTTTTATCAGTCCTGTAAATGCAATCTGTCTTTGAAATAAATAGTAGTATCATGCGACTGTTTTCATCCGTGCACCATGACGTCATGCAGGAAAGATCGCGGTTCTGGGAAGCGTAGTTTTCCTAATGGGATTATAGACTGCAGTACTCGCGCGTGAACAGAGAGGGCAGTGTAGTTATGAAACAAAGAACCACAGGCAGAGATTATGAAAAAATAATAGAAATATTAAAAATAAAGCGGGTTTGGTACAGGCAAAAACCAGAGCCAAGAGTGTCTTATCCCAGCAACATTATTATCATGAAACTAAAAGCACTTTTGTTGTCTGAAATAAACCTTAAATTAATTAACGAATGAATAAACAAATAAATAAATTAATTAATTACATTTTATTTAGCTAGTTTAACTAGCAGACTCTCATTTGAATGTATGCCTACTAAAATAACTAAAGCTGAAATAAATAAATAAATAACACAACAAAATGACTTGATTGCTAAACGAAATTACTGTTACTACATTGAAGTTAACATTTTCATTACTGAAAACATAAAACATTGGCTAAAATAAATAAATAAATGCTATATAGATGTCTTTATAATAATAAAAACTCATAAAAATGACATAAATACAACAAAATCATTTGATTACGAAATGAAATTACTGTAAATTGAAGTTAACATTTTCCTTATCTGAAATAAAATAAAATATATAAATCAATTTAAAAATAAATAAATACATAAATACATGTCTTTAAAAAATAAAATGTAATAAAAATGACATAAACACACAACAAAATTACTTAATTATTAAACTAAATTATTGTTACTGAAGTTTTCGCTACTTGAAATTAACTCATTAGCTTAAATTAATTAATCAAATAAATTAAAAAAAATACATAAATACATGTCTTTAAAAAATAAAAACTAATAAAAAATGACATAAACACACAATAAAATTACTTGATTACTAAACAAAATTACTGTTACTAAATTGAAGTTAACATTTTTGCTACTTGAAATTTTAAAATGACCTAAAGTTAATAAATAAATAAATAAATAAATAAATACATACATACATACATAAATAAATAAATGTCTTTTAAAAGTACAAACTAATAAAAATGACATAAACACAACCAAATGACTTGATTACTAAACAAAATTAATGTTACCTCATTGAAGTTAACATTTTCGTTACTGAAAAATTAAAACATTGCCTGAAATAAATAAATAAATAAATGCTATATAGATGTCTTTAAAATATTAAAAACTAATAAAAATGACACAAACACAACAAAATCATTTGATTACGAAATTATATTACTGTAAATTGAAGTTAACATTTTCCTTATCTGAAATAAAATAAAATAAAATAAAATATATAAATTAATAAAAAAAAAATACATAAATACATGTCTTTAAAAAATAAAAATGAATAAAAAATGACAAACACGCAATAAAATTACTTGATTACTAAACAAAATTACTGTTACTAAACTGAAGTTAACATTTTTGCTACTTGAAATTTTGAAATGACCTAAAGTTAATAAATAAATAAATAAATAAAAAACTACAAACTAATAAAAATGACATAAACACAACAAAATGACTTGATTACTAAACGAGATTACTGTTACTACATTGAAGTTAACATTTTCGTTACTGAAAAATTAAAACATTGGCTAAAATAAATAAATAAATAAATGCTATATAGATGTCTTTAAAATATTAAAAACTAATAAAAATGACATAAACACTACAAAATAATTTGATTATGAAATCAAATTACTGTAAATTGAAGTTAACATTTTCCTTACTTGAAATAAAATAAAATATATAAATCAATTTAAAAATAAATAAGTACATAAATACATGTCTTTAAAAAATAAAATGTAATAAAAATGACATAAACACACAATAAAATTACTTGATTATTAAACTAAATTATTGTTACTAAATTAAAGTTAAAGTTTTTGTCACTTGAAATTAAATCATTAGCTTAAATTAATTAATTAAATAAATTAATAAAAAAATAAATACATAAATACATAAATGACATAAACACACAACAAAATTACTTGATTACTAAACAGAATTACTGTTACTAAATTGAAGTTAACATTTTTGTTACTTGAAATTTTAAAATTACCCAAAGTAAATAAATAAATAAATGTCTTTTTAAACTACACACTAATAAAAATGACAAAAACACACCACAAAATTACTTGATTACTAAACGAAATTCCTGTTATTAAATTGAAGTTAACATTTTCTTTAACTGAAATTAAAAATGACCTGACATAAAATAAATAAGTAAATAAATAAATAGACATGTCTTTAAAAAACATATAAAAACAAACAAAAAAAAAAAAAACAATTTTGCTACTTGAAATTTTAAAATGACCTAAAGTTAATAAATAAATAAATAAATGTCTTTAAAAATAAAAACAAATAAAAAATGACATAAACACACAATAAAATTACTTGATTACTAAACAAAATTACTGTTACTAAATTGAAGTTAACATTTTTGCTACTTGAAATTTTAAAATGACCTAAAGTTAGTAAATAAATAAATAAATAAATAAATGTCTTTTAAAACTACAAACTAATAAAAATGACATAAACACAACAAAATGACTTGATTGCTAAACGAGATTACTGTTACTACATTGAAGTTAACATTTTCGTTACTGAAAAATTAAAACATTGACTAAAATAATTAAATAAATAAATGCTATATAGATGTCTTTATAATATTAAAAACTAATAAAAATGACATAAACACCACAAAATCATTTGATTACGAAATGAAATTACTGTAAATTGAAGTTAACATTTTCCTTACTTGAAATAAAATAAAAATATATTAATAAATTTAAAAATAAATAAATACATAAATACATGTCTTTAAAAAATAAAAAGTAATAAAAATGACAAACACATAACAAAGTTACTTGATTATTAAACTAAATTGTTACTAAATTAAAGTTAACGTTTTCATTACTTGAAATTAAATCATTAGCTTAAATTAATTAATTAAAATTAATTAAATAAATAAATGATAAAATAAATAAATACGTTCTATACTGACATGTCTTTTTTAAAAAAAAAATAATTTTAATACAATTAAATAAATAAATAAAAACTAATAAAAAATGACGTAAACACAACAAAATTACTTGATTACTAAACAAAATTACTGTTACTAAATTTAAGTTAACATTTTCTTTAATTTAAATTAAAAATTACCTGACATAAAAAATAAATAAATAAATGTCTTAAAAAACAAAAAAAAATTACATTAACACAACAATTTCACTTGATTAAAAAACGAAATTACTGTTACTGAATTGAAGTTAACACTTTCATTACTTAAAATTAAAACACTGCCTGAAATAAATAAATAAATAAATAAATGCTATATAGACATATCTTTAAAACAATAAAAAATAATTTAATAGTATTAAATAATAATTTATTAAAACAATAATTTAATATAATTTAATCATTTTAAAGATACAAACTAAACACAAAAAATAATTGATTACTAAACGAAATTCCTGTTACTAAATTGAAGTTAACATTGAAATTAAAAATTACCTGACATAAATAAATAAATAAATAAATAAATAAATACGTCTTTTAAAAAAAACTAATAAAAACGACACAAACACACAACAAAATTATTTGATTACTAAACGAAATTACTGTTACTAAATTGAAGTTAACATTTACAGTACTTGAAATTAAAACATTATCTGAAATAAAATATATTAAAATAAATAAATAAATAAATGCTATATAGACATGTCTAAAATAAAAAAAACTAATAGAAATGACATAAACAGACAACAAAATTACTTCATTAGTAAACAAAATTACTGTTACTAAATTTAAGTTAACATTTTCGCTACTTGAAATTAAAACTTTACCTGAAATTAAACAAATAAATAAATAGAGCTATTTTTCAAAGCAACATTTCTCAAGTAATAAGTAGTAAGTAGTAAAATTAAATAAATTAATGTATAGACATATTTTACAAAAATAATAATAAAATGACAAACACAACAAAATAACCACAAATGGAAAACATTATTAAAAACAATCATGGATCGCGATGATATTAGCTAAAATAATACAGCCATCATCAGCATAATAACCTAATAATAATTATAGTCAAATTATTTTAAAGCCATTTAATTACTTTGAAGTAAATGCTTTGTGCTAATCATGTTAGAAACATGCTAACAACATGCTAATCATGTTACCAACATGCTAGTAACATGCTAATCATGTTAGAAACATGGTAGTAACTTGTTGACCATGCTAGCAACATGCTAGTAACATGCTAGCAACTTGGTAATAATGCTAGCAACATGTTAGTTACATGTTAATCATACTGGAACCATGGTAACAACATGCTAATAACATGCTAATCATGCTAGTAACATGCTAGTAACATGCTAATCGTGCTAACAACATGCTAGTAACTTGCTAATTATGCTAGCAACATGCTAGTAACATGCTAACCATGTTAGAAACATGTTAACAACATGCTAGCAACATGCTAGTAACTTGATAATCATGCTAACAACATGCTAATCATGCTACCAACATGCTAGCAACGTGCTAGTTACATGCTAATCATACGAGAAACATGCTAACAACATGCTAGTAACATGCTAATCATGCTAGCAACATGTTAGTAACTTACTAATTAGGCTAGAAACATGCTAACCATGTTAGAAACATGCTAACAACATGCTAGTAACTTGATAATCATGCTAGTAACATGCTAATCATGCTAGCAACATGCTAGTAACATGCTAATCATGCGTCAAAAACATGCTATCAACATGCTAATCAGGCAAGAAACATGCTAGTAACTTGCTAATCATGCTAACAACATTCTACTAATTTGCTAACTATGTTAACAACATGCTAATCATGCTAACAACATTGTTATCAGCCTATAAAAATACAAGCAACAAGCTAATTATGCTAAAACATGTTAACAACATGCTAGTAACATGCTAATCATGCTAGCAACATGCTAGTAACTTGGTAATTATGCTAGCGGCATGCCAACCATGTTAGTAACATTCCAACCAAATGCTAGTATAATGCTAATCGTGCCAGCAACATGCTAGTAACATGCTAACCATGTTAGAAATATGCTAGTATCATGCTAATCATGCGTGAAACATGCTATCAACATCCTAATCAGGCTAGAAACATGCTAGTAACTTGGTAATTATGCTAGCGGCATGCCAACCATGTTAGTAACATTCCAACCAAATGCTAGTATAATGCTAATCGTGCCAGCAACATGCTAGTAACATGTTAGCCATGTTAGAAATATGCTAGTATCATGCTAATCATGCGTGAAACATGCTATCAACATCCTAATCAGGCTAGAAACATGCTAGTAACTTGCTAATCATGCTAACAACATTCTAGCAACTTGCTAACTATGTTAACAACATGCTAATCATGCTAACAACATTGTAATCAGCCTATAAAAATACAAGCAACAAGCTAATTATGCTAAAACATGTTAGCAACATGTTAAATCATGTAAGCAATGTGTTAAATCATGCTAGCTGCTTTCCTACTTACAACTGCTTCAAACTTTCTGCTAGGCTTTCTCGAGCCAACTTAAAGTTTGTTCTCAAACTTTACTCATCTAGTTTAAATTCTGTCATTTTTGCTCGTTGGCACGGGTGTAGTTATAACATCTACCAGTAGGGGCTAACCAGACCATACTAACTACTGTATTTTGGGTTCACCCATGTAAATAATGCTAAATGAGCAGTTTGAATCAGCTAAACGATATAAAACACCTTGTTTACCATTTAAATATTGAGTATTTCAAAGGTAGTCTTAGCAATAGTCTTGAAAGTATGACTGTTTGCTTTATATTCATTCATTCCTTTCCACTACAACAAGAAATGTTTTGTTTGGATCAGTTCTTTCAATTGCAAGCTCTCATATCCATGTGTTCTCAGTGCTAGTCGAGGTTTTAGTGAGGTAGGACTGTATTTGTGCTGTCACGCAGTTATTCGCTATGACAGATGGTCTCTTGGCTGGATACGCTTCTCAGAGAGCGCCAGTCTTCACTGAGCTCCTCCACTCCTCCAGTGCAGCACGCCTGACAGCGCCTGAGGGAATCAGGACACACCAGTTATGACAGGGATAGAGGAAGAAGCGTCCAGACATTTCACACCCTGCAAAGAGACGCCCTGTTCAGCCAGAGCCGGTGGAACATGGCTCAGCTACAAAGGGACGTCACTTTGGGCTTGTTTAAAGATCAAGACAAGTCTGAAAGTCTGTGTGGTGTAGATTAGAGGAACGGTGGCCGCTTCCAAACTACCACACTGACCACTCAGACTCTGGTCAGTTTGAAGTGGAAATCAGTCGCCCCCATTGTAGCAGGAGACTAGGAGAATCTTCTACGTTTTACTTCCTCTGGTTTGACATGCCATACTCCATTATCTTTTTATGAACATTATGCACTTATAGTAATTTATAGAGAGACTCATGGAATATTTGTGCTTAAAAATGTGCATTCTGGAAATCTGCTTCCTTTCTTTAGAATTAGAAACAGGAAAGAAATAGAAGCTGGAGCATAATTTTCTTAGAACGGAACATAAAAAATTGTCTGCAAGGAAATTATATTATGACTTAAAAGTTGTTGTTTCATATTTGGCAACTTAATGGAGTTGTCAGCTATGTTAATATAATTAATGTCATATTAATTATATTATATATATCAAAAAAAGTAAAAGAACTATTTTCTATTTTAATATATTTTAACAATGTAATTAATTAATGTTTCAAATACATAAATACATCCACACATACATATACATACAATTTATTATATGTTATATTAATTATATTTTAATTACATTTTTAAAAAAATAAAAAAATACATTTTTTAAAATATATATTTTTTTATTTTAATATATTTTAAGAAGGTTTTTTATTGGAACAATTAAGAATTATTTATTTGAATAATTTGCATTTTTATCGTTTGAAAGAAGTCTATATATATAATTATTTTTTATATAGATTATTATTTAAAAGAACTGTTTTCTATTTTTAATGTATTATTTTAACAATTTAATCAATATATAATGTTTATGTTTTTGAAATATATATATGTGTGTGTGTGTGTGTGTGTGTGTGTGTGTGTGTTTTAATAAAATATTACAATACTACATTAATTATATTTTAATTACATTTTTTATGTATTACAATTTGAATGAACTTTTCTATTTTAAATTTACTTTAACAATTTAATATATAATGTTTATGTTTTTGAAATATATATATATATATATATGTGTGTGTGTGTGTTTTATTAAAATATTACATTAATTACATTAATTATATTTTTATTACATTTTACATATATTACGGTTTAAAAAAGATTCTTTTATTTTAATATATTTTAAGAATGTTTTTATTGGAATAATTAAGAATTATTTATTTGGAATAATTAGAATTTTTATCGTTTGATAGAAGTCTCTACATATAATTTTTTAATATATATTATAATTTAAAAGAACTGTTTTCTATTTTAAGAATTTTAATATTAAATATTTATAAAAATATGTAATATATTAATATTTGAATATTTGAATATTTGAAAAATGTAAATGAATTTATTACTTAATTTTATGTTTTTGAAGAAAGTCTTGTATATATTATTATAAATATTAAATATACGTTCAATTTATTATAATACATTAATGACATTGTATTTTAAAAAACTGTTTTAAAACTGTTTTCTATTTTAATATATTTTAAGAATTTAATTAATTAATTGTAATAATTATATATATATATATATATATATATATATATATATATATATATATATATATATATATATATATATATATATATATAATGTATATTTAAAAGAACTGTTTTCTATTTTAATAATTTGTAATAAATATTTATAAATATAGTTATATTAATATTTTAATATTTTAAAAATGAAATTACTTAATTTTGTTTTTGAACAAAAAATATATATACAATTTAATATATATATATATATATATACATATATATATATACAATTATATATATACAATATATTATATATATATATATACATACATACATGCATACAGTTATTTGTAACTGTAAAATTTATTATTTTATGAGAAATTCCTGATTTTCGATTACAGGTTTTGTCATCTTGGCAAATTTGAAGATTTTAAGTTGTTGATCTTTGTCTATGGAAACAATTCTGAGAAGCAGAAGAGTTAGTATAAACTCTCAGTTTGCTCTTCATGCAGTCTCATTGCTGTTTACTTTTGTGTGGTTTTGAAGCTTGAATGTTGCTGAAACCAGCCCTTTTCTCAGTCACAGTACTTACTGTAAAGGAAGCATGTGAGTCCATGAGCGTATCGTGCGGCGTGTTTGCGATGTGCTGCTTGATGTAGTCTCTTCCAGTGAGGTCACTTTACATTCACATCACACAGTACAGCTTGATTAATGGAGTGGCTGAGGAATGGATTCTTTAATTTGATTAATTAGGCTTAAGACCTTGTCTGCAGAGGTCTGATGAGAATTGAATATAAGCATTCTGAAGAGCCTCGAAACCCGCATTAAGGGATCGTTATATATGGAATAAATGAACATTATGTGTCAATCAGGAAACTCAGTGAATGAGGGAGAAGCTAATGGGTTTGATTACAAGCGACCCCATTAAAACTTTTGTCCCAGTTTGGCCCCATGTGCATGAAGAGATTAGTGACTGGGATACAACTAATGCACTCTCATTATCCTCATAAGAAAGCTTAATCTCATGAGGGTCCTTGCCCAACGAAGCTACAATTATCATTTTTAACACAGGCTTTATCGGAAAGAGGAAGGAAAGTTTCTGTTTTAGTAAGTTTCTATACAACCAATTTAGCTTTAGAGCACGGTACATTATGTTTGATAACTCAAGTAGTTTGTGGACTAACAAAACTTTGGAAGTCAGTCTCCACTATGGGACAAAAAATTTAATTAGAGAGGTAATTGTGACTTTTTATCTCGTAATTCATACAATTCGCTTCGTTTGTCCTCAGAATTGTGAGATATAAAAGCAGAATTCTGACTTTTTCTCTCAAGGTCTTGACTTTTTTCTCGCAACTGTGAGTTTATTTCTCACAGTTTTTACTTTTTCTCTCACAATTGTGTTTATATGTCACAATTCAGACTTTTTTTTCTCTCAATTGTGAGTTTATATCTTACAATTCACACTATTTTCTCGTAATTGTTAGTTTATATTTTACAGTCCTGAATTTTTTCTCACAATTGTGAGTTTATATCTCAAAAATCAGACTTTTACTTCCAATTGTGAGTTTATATCTCACAGTTTGCACTTTTTTTCTTGCAATTGTGTTTATATCTCACAATTCAGACTTTTTTCTCTCAAATGTAAGTTTATATCTTATTCACACTATTTTTTCGTAATTGTTAGTTTATATCTTACAGTCCTGACTTTTTTCTCACAATTATGAGTTTATGTCTTACAATTCAGACTTTTTTCTGTGAGTTTATATCTCACAGCTTTTACTTTTTCTCTCACAGTTGTGACACTGGATCACAAAATCAGTCATAAGTGTCAATTTTTTCAAAATTGAGAGTTATACATCATCTGAAAGCTTTGTTTGTTAGGATAGGACAATATTTGGTCGAGATACAAAAGAAAAAAAGAAAAGAAAAGAAAAGAAAAAATCAATAATTTTGACCCATACAATGTATTTTATTTCTCATGGCCCTGACTATTTTTCTCACAACTGCAAATTTATATCTCACAATTCACACTTTTTTCTCACAATTGTGAATTTATATCTCACAGTTTTTCATTTTTCCTTTCACAATTGTGAGTTTATATATCAAAATTCAGACTTTATTCATCCAAATGTAAGTTTATATCTCATAATTCAGACTTTTTTTCTCACAATTGTGAGTTTATATCTCACAGTTTTTACTTTTTCTCTCACAATTGTGTTTATATGTCACAGTTCAGACTTTTCTCTCTCAAATGTAAGTTTATATCTTACAATTCATACTATTTTCTCATAATTGTTAGTTTATATCTTACAGTCCTGACATTTATATTTCAAAAATCAGACTTTTACTTCCAGTTGTGAGTTTTTATCTCACGATCATGCCGTTTTTCTCACAATTGTGAATTTATATATCTCACAGTTTTTATTTTTTCCTTTCACAATTCATCCAAATGTAAGTTTATATCTCACAATTCACACTTTTCGTCTCACAGTTGTGTTTATAACTCATAATTCAGACCTTTTTCTCGCAACTGTGAGTTTATATCTTACAATTCACACTATTTTCTCATAATTGTTAGTTTATATCTTACAGTCCTGACTTTTTTCTCACAACTGTGAGTTTATATCTCAAAAATCAGACTTTTACTTCCAATTAATGAGTTTATATTTCACAATTCACACTTTTTTCTTGCAATTGTGAATTTATGTCTCACAGTTTTTACTTTTTTTATTTCACAATTGTGAGTTTGTATATCAAAATTCAGACTTTACTCATCCAAATGTAAGTTTATAACTCGTAATTCAGACTTTTTTTCTTGCCATTGTGAGTTTATTTCTCACAGTTTTTACTTTTTCTCTCACAACTGTGTTTATATGTCACAGTTCAGACTTTTTTCTCTCAAATGTAGGTTTATATCTTACAATTCACACTATGTTCTCATAATTGTTAGTTTATATCTTACAGTCCTGACGTTTATATTTCAAAATTCAGACTTTTACTTCCAGCTGTGAGTTTATATCTTACAGTTTGCACTTTTTTCTTGCAATTGTGAGTTTATTTCTCATGGTCCTGACTGTTTTTCTCACAACTGCAAATTTATATCTCACAATTACTTTTTTCTTGCAATTGTGAGTCTTTATCTCACGATCATGCATTTTTTCTCACAATTGTGAAGTCATATCTCAAAGTTTTTCCTTTTTCCTTTCACAGTTCGTCCAAATGTAAGTTTATATCTCACAGTTCACACTTTTTGTCTCACAATTGTGTTTATAACTCATAATTTAGACTTTTTTCTCTCAATTGTGAGTTTATATCTCAAAAATCAGACTTTTTTCTTGCAATTCACACTTTTTGTCTCACAATTGTGTTTATAAATCATAACTTAGACTTTTTTCTTGCAATTGTGAGTTTATATCTGACAGTTTTTACTTTTTCTCTCACAATTGTGTTTTTATGTCACAATTCAGACTTTCTTTTTATCTCAAATAAAGTTTATAAGTAAGTTTATATCTTACAATTCACACTATTTTCTCATAATTGTTAGTTTATATCTTACAGTCCTGACGTTTTTCTCACAATCGTGAGGTTACGTCTCACAGTTCAGACTTTTACTTCCAATTGTGAGTATATATTTCACAGTCTAAACTTTTTTCTTGCAATTGTGAGTTTATATCTCACAGTTTTTACTTTTTGTCTCTCAATTGTGTTTATATCTCACAATTCAGACTTTTTCTCTCAAATGTAAGTTTATATCTTATTCACACTATTTTTTCATAATTGTTAGTTTATATCTTACAGTCCTGACTTTTTTCTCACAATTATGAGTTTATGTCTTACAATTCAGACTTTTTTCTTGCAATTGTGAGTTTATATCTCACAGCTTTTACTTTTTCTCTCACAGTTGTGACACTGGATCACAAAACCAGTCATAAGTGTCAATTTTTTCAAAATTGAGAGTTATACATCATCTGAAAGCTTTGTTTGTTAGGATAGGACAATATTTGGTCGAGATACAAAAAAAAAGAAAAGAAAAGAAAAGAAAAAATCAATAATTTTGACTCATACAATGTATTTTTGGCTATTGCTACAAATAAACCCCAGCGACTTAAGACTGTGAGTTTATATCTCACAGTTCAGTTTTTTTTTTCTTGCAATTGTGAGTTTATATCTTGAAAATCAGACTTTTCCTCCCAACTGTGAGTTTATATCTTGAAAATCAGACTTTTCCTCCCAACTGTGAGTTTATATCTCACAGTTTGCACTTTTTTCTCACAGTTGAGTTTATATCTCACAATTCACACTATTTTCCTCCCACTGTGAGTTTATATTTCAAAAATCAGACTTTTACTTCCAATTGTGAGTTTATATTTCACGGTCCTGCCTTTTTTCTCACAATAATGAGTTTATGTCTTACTATTACGACTTTTTCTCGCAATTGTAAGTTTATATCTCACAATTCACATTTTTTCTGTGAACTGTGAGATGTAAACTCACAATTGCTAGAAAGAAGTCAGAATAGTAAGATGTAAACTCAAATTTGTAAGGAAAAGGTCAGAATATATCTCATGTATCTGACTATTTTTTTAACCACTGCATATTTATCTGTCAATTCAGATTTTTTTTTTTTGCAATTGTGAGTTTACATCTCAAAATTCAGACTTTTTCTCGCAATTGTCAGTTTATATCTCATGGTCGTGACTTCTTTTCTGGCTGATAAGTTTATATCATACGTCGCCAATTGTGAATTGTGAAAAAAGTCAGAATTTTGAGATTTAAACTTGCACATTTTTGGCTTTTTTTCACAACTGCAAGTTTATATCTCAAAGTTTTGACTTTTTTCACAATTATGTGTAAATATCTTATGTTGCAATTGATGATATGATGTCATTGCATGATAGTGTCATTGTATAATGATCTTTGTCATTAATTAAAATACACAATGACATTATTCAAACTACACTGTAAAAAACAGTTTGTTGAATCAACTTAAAATAATCTGTAACCTGGCTGCCTTAAAATTTTAAGTTCAGTCAACACAAAAAAAGTTTATTCAACTTAAAATGTTAAATTATACTAAGTGACAACTTAGATATGAGTTGAATCAACATAAAATTTTAAGGAAGCTGGGTTAATTACCCATCTGTTAAGTTTAGCAAACACAAATATATAAGTTGTTACTTAGTACAACTTAACATTTTAAGTTGAATAAACTTATTTGAATTGACTGAACTTAAAATTTTAAGGCAGCAGGGTAACAAATTATTTTAAGCTGACTCAAGAAATTGTGTTTTTTATTTTTTACAGTGTAATTGGCCATCTCGGTGAAAAATATAATTTGAAATAAGATTTGTTTATTATCATATCTTTAATTTGTAAGAGTAATATAAACACAACAAATACATATTTTCTAAATTTCTTATTGTTAAAAATTGAGACTTACTAACCAAACAGTTGTACTGTAAACAGAAAAGTGTTTAAATGATTTGACAAAACTCGTGTGCAAGAGCACTGTAGTCCACTGGAATGTTTTGGCATTTTGATGAAAAATTCTAAAGTCAAAAAATAAGAAGTGAAACACAGATGAACAAATATGTTTAACAATACGATCAACAACATGCATTTGGAAAACAGATGAGTTTTCTTTTATGCCGACCTCATTACTAAGCCTAACCCAGAATTTTACCTGTTCACCCATAACAGAGTGAAACTACTGAGCTCGGCAAGGTCAGTATAAGTGTAAAGATGTTTACACAGTGTCAGCGTGTATTCAGGAACAACTGTCTCAAGCTCCATGTTCTGTCACAGGACCAACTTTCACAGAGTAATTCTCAGCTCCAACAGTTTCAGGCACAGAGCCACATTGCAGGCAGGTCGTGTCTTGTTGGAAGTCCTTAACATGGAACCAACTTCCACAGCCTGCCGCATATAATCACTATTGAGTGTAACCATTTTAATAACAACTGCAATAATCCAGTATCAGGAGAAAGGATCCCCTAGTGGAAGGAAATCTGACGAGAACAGCATGAACAGGAGGCTGGTTATAATGTATTTTGGTTAAAAAGAAAAGACTTTGTAAGCAGTATGCAACATTGTGAAACTGTGCAGTTGCTATTTCTATCTGATCTGAGCTGAAACCATAAACATATTTAATGAACATCAAATCATAATCAAACATAGAATTATTTCAGCTAATTGCGAAGGTAACAGTTCTAAGTGCTAAACATTTTTTTTTTTTTAAAATCTAATATTTTGCATTATATATATAAATGTATATATAAGCATATATAAATGTATATATATAATGTATCAGCATATTTTCACAAAAAATCTAAATAAATAAAATAAAATTCTAAATATTGACAAAAACTAAAAATTCTAAAACTAAAAATAGACTATAAATGTTACAATTAATTAATTAATAAGAAAAACAATATTAATACTAATAAAAATATTATAAATTGCAAAAAAAACAATTTCTCTTTCTTTTTTGTTGAAGTGCTAAAATATTTTTTAATAAAAAATCTAAAAAGAAAAAATAAAGAAATAAAATATAATATTTTGAATATGTTATACAAAAACAAAATCTGATATATATATATATCAGATTTTGTTTTTGTATAAAATATATATAAATATATCTTTTATGTTGAAGTGCTAAAATTATCTTTTAAAAAAAATCTTTAAATAATAAATAAAAAATAATATTTAGCAAAATAAAGTCTAAAAATAAATAAAAAACAAATCTAATATTTTGTGCATGCGGATCAGAATACGTAAAAAAAAAAAACAATTAATAAATAAATTAATTAATTAAATAAATCAATAAATAAATAAAATTAAATTCAAAATGTGAAGATATTAAAACAAACTATAAATACTAATACTAAAAATAGACTATAGATGCTAAAATATCACTGGTGTAAAGAAATTTAGTCAGGTTGATTAAATAAGATGCATTAACTAAATAAATAAATGAAAAATTAAATCTAATATTTTGAATATTTTTATACAAAAATACTCTGAAAAATGTAACAATAAAAACAAAATTTTGAATTATATATAAATATTTATATTTATACATACATACATATATAACGGATCAGAATATTTTTACAAAAAAATCTTAAAAAAAATAATAAATAAATAAAATCAAATCAAATTCAAAATATTAACAAAAACTATAAATACTAATACTAAAAATAGACTACAATAACACTGCTCTATACATAATGTATTGCTTTTCCAAAAAAAATAAATAAAAACATAATCTAAAAAAACAAAGAAATACAAAATAAATCTAAGTTTGATCAAAGAAGATTAATACAATTTCTAACAAAAGCACTATATGAATAACTAATATTAATAATTGCAGTTCATTTCAATGTTACCACAATATTAGCAATGTTGAGTGCACTATTCTCTATTCACTAGACTCTACTCTTTAACCTTGTGTTTGCCTTAGTTATAATTGGTCTTTACTTGTATAGAGGATTAAAAGGTATTCTATAAAAAGAACTGCACAGTGTCCCTTGAAGGCAGTTTCAGTGATTGGCTTTTTATTATAGATGATTGCGTAACAGTCATCTCTAGTTGAAATGGGCCCGAGGTAAAGCTTTATGATTTAGACTCCAATTAAATTACCTCACTCACACTGACAGATGAACTCAGATCACGGCCTTGTGAGGTCTTTTGAAGCAATAAGCCAGCAATGTCAAAGTTCAGACATGGCACAACAAATGCGTTTGACACCACGGACATTGAATCTTGCCTCTTAATTAATTTCCTCCGTCTGACCCGCTGTACTGTCGACACTTATGATTACAGACACCGCTGGGCATTTTATCCTTACAAAATAAGCCTTAAAGAGACAGTACACCCAAAAATTACAATTCTGTTGTTGTTTATTTAGCCATATCTTTTGAAAATGGTTCTTTTCTTCATCAGAACACAAAGGGAGTCATTTATAGATGTAAAAACATCATCAGATTTATGTACACTGACCAAAATTATAAACGCAACACTTTTGTTTTTGCCCCATTTTTCATGAGCTGAACTCAAAGATCTAAGACTTTTTCTATGTACACAAAAAGACTATTTCTCTCAAATATTGTTCACAAATCTGTCTAAATCTGCGTTAGTGACCACTTCTGCTTTGCCAAGATAATCCATCCACCTCACAGGTGTGGCATATCAAGATGCTGATTAGACAGCATGATTATTGCACAGGTGTGCCTTAGGCTGGCCACAATAAAAGACCACTCTAAAATGTGCAGTTTTATCACACAGCACAATCCCACAGATGTTGCAAGTTTTGAGGGAGTGTGCAATTGGCATGCTGACTGCAGGAATGTCCACCAGAACTGTTGCCCGTGAATTGAATGTTCATTTCTCTACCATAAGCCGTCTCCAAAGGCGTTTCAGAGAATTTGGCAGTACATCCAACCGGCCTCACAACCGCAGACCACATGTAACCACACCAGCCCAGGACCTCCACATCCAGCATCTTCACCTCCAAGATCGTCTGAGACCAGCCACATGGACAGGTGCTGCAACAATCGGTTTGCATAACCAAAGAATTTCTGCACAAACTGTCAGAAACTGTCTCAGGGAAGCTCATCTGCATGCTCGTCGTCCTCATCGGGGTCTCGACCTGACTGCAGTTCGTCGTCATAACAGACTTGAGTGGGCAAATGCTCACATTCAATGGCATCTGGCACTTTGGAGAGGTGTTCTCTTCATGGATGAATCCCGGTTTTCACTGTACGGGGCAGATGGCAGACAGCGTGTATGGAGTCGTGTGGGTGAGCGGTTTGCTGATGTCAACATTTTGGATCGAGTGGCCCATGGTGGTGGTGGGGTTATGGTATGGTCAGGTGTATGTTATGGGCAGGTGTATGTTATGGACAATGAACACAGGTGCATTTTATTGATTGCATTTTGAATGCACAGAGATACCGTAACGAGATCCTGAGGCCCATTGTTGTGTCATTCATCCATGACCATCACCTCATGTTGCAGCATAATAACGCACGGCCCCATTTTGCAAGGATCTGTACAAAGTTCCCGGATAGACCACACCTGTGAGGTGGATGGATTATCTCGGCAAAGGAGACGTGCTCACTAACACAGATTTAGATTTGTGAACAATATTTGAGAGAAATAGGCCTTTTGTGTACATAGAAAAAGTCTTAGATCAAAAGTGTTGCGTTTATAATTTTGGTCAGTGTAGTTTCTTTAGAAAGTGTGAGTGGATGTTGCCTGGATGTTGTTTTTTGGTTCTAAATGGTTTTTAATTTATTGTTTTGGAGTTTTGGTTGTTTCTTGCAAGTTTATTTGATGTTATGGTTTTAAGATAAAACAAGTCTACAGATATGATTGCTTAGAAAAGTAATAACACCTTATTTGAGGCATCATTCATGTCTATAGTATAGACCTTGCAGTATGAGCTCCACAGCAAAATGTAACACAGTTAGAGGATTGTTCAAATCATTAACGCTGATTATGGCAGTAATCATCCAATATGAGCCTTATATGCAAATATGAGCTTTAGTAACCGTCGCGAATAAATGCGTCTACTTTAAACACTGAAAAACTTTATTGTTCACTTTTATTTTAGTGGCAATGGCTAATGAGGCAGTTTTTTTTTGTCACAGCTATGGTTACCATAGTAAACTTGTGCATACATCACAGGAAAAACAGTTTTAGTAATTAACGTCCTGGTGAGAGGAAGATGATTCGGAATGAAGCGTCTGGCAGGAAGTTGTATTCATAATTTTATTCAGAATTTACTTGGGGTTTTTCAGACATAACAGCCTAATATAAAGCACATTATTTATATTCTAGTAATTCTTTGGGGAAGTGTAGCACTTGGTTAATTTAACTGTGTCTATTTACCGCACAGTGTGGGTGTGACCGAAACCAATTCTCACTCTTTAGGGGGCTTTGGACTGGTGTTAATGTTTTGCTGAGATGCATGATTGTTTCGATATTGGTATAATGTCTTGTAATGAATCTAAAACGATGTTTAAATTGTTCTTTGCAAACTCCACGAGAACTGAGGTTTTTCCGTGACGGTAATTCATTATCATAAATATTGACCTGAACATTTTATAAATACAGATGGCACAGTTCAAAATCATTTCAAACTAATTTAAACGATTAGTTCAGCCCAAAATGAAAATTCTGTTCATTTATTCGCCCTCATGTCATTTCACTGACTTTCATTCTTCAGATGAACACAAAGGAGATATTTTGGTCACTCTTTTCCATGTTTCAAGCTTCAAAAAGGACAAAGGCATCATGAAAGTTTTGTTAAAATATCATAAAAGTAGCTCTGATTAAAGAATGAATCATTCAGACTGGTATTGTGAAATGAATGAACATATTCTCTGAAAAGATCCAACAAAGAAGGAAGAAAGAAAGAAATGAATGCTTGCATTCACCAAGGATGCACTGAATTGATCAAAAGTAACAGAAAAGACGTTAAAGACATTAAATTGTAATAATATTTAACTTTTTAAAATAATGTTTTACTGTACTTTACATCAAATAAATGCAGCCTTGGTGAGCAGAAGAGACTTTCAAATACATTGAACAATCTTAATTATTCCAGACTTTTGGCCATAGTGTATATTCAGAGGATTTTAAATGCAGTGAATGAGTCATATGTATGGAAGGCCGTTTTCGGTAATTGCAACTTTTTATCACACAATTCAATACAAGACTTTTTTTTCGGAATTGCCATATATAAACTCCAAATTCTGATATAAACTCGCAATTATGACTTTTTTCTGAGAATTGCGAGTTTATATCTGACAGTTCTGACTTTGCAACACAAAATTGATAAAACTGCGAGTTTGACTGGACTTTATAACTCACAATTGCAAATTTATATCACACAATTCTGAAGAAAAAAGTCAGAACTGTGAGAAAAAAGTCAGAATTGCACGTTTTAATCTCACAATTCTGACTTTATAATCTGCAATTGCAAGTTTATATCATGCAATTCAAAAAAAAAAAAAAAAAAAAAAAAAAAAAAAATGCGATGTATAAACTCGCAATTGGGAGAAAAAAAGGTCAGAATTGCGAAAAAAATCAGAATTGCTTTATGTAACCTCACAATTGCAAGAAAAAAGTCAGAATTGTGAGTTTATATCCCATAATTAAGATTTTATATCTCGCAATTCTGAGAAAAAAGTCAGAATTGCAGCAAAAAGTTTGAATTGCGAGAAAAAAAGCCAGAATGGCAAGATATAAACTCGCAATTCCGAGAAAAAATTGCAATATATTCTGTTTATTTTTTCTCACAATTACGAGTTTATGTCATGCAATTTTGAGAAAAAAAGTCAGAATTGCAAGAAAAAAGTTGCGAGATATAAACTTGCAATTACGCGAAAAAAAAAGAATTGCGAGAAAAAAGTCAGAATTGCGAGTTTATATCATGCAATTCTGAGGAAAAGAGAGATATAAAGTCGCAATTGCAAGAAAAAAGTCAGAATTGCAATATGTATAGACTTTTTTTTCACAAGTGCGACTTTATATCATGCAATTATGAAAAAAGAATTGTGATATATTCAGACTTTTTTCTCACAATTGCGAGTTTGTCATGCAATTCTGAAAAAAAACAGAATTGCAAAAAAAAAGTCAGAATTGTGATAAACTCTCAATTGCGTGAAAAAAGTCAGAATTTTGAGAAAAATAACTTTAAATTGCGTGTTATGTCTCACAATTCTGAGAAAAAAAGTCCGAATTACAGGTTTGTATTGTGCAGTTCTGAAAAAATATAAGAATTGCGAGATGTAAACTCAAAATTGTGAAAAAAAAAATAATGCACAATACCTATTATTTATTTTTTATTCAGTGGTGGAAACGGGCTTCCATACATGTTGACTATTTTTATGTTCATGACTTTTTTTTTGTTCATTTTGCAGCTTCACATACCCAGTTCTTTCTCACTTGGATTATTTTGAGAAAATTCACCTTCTGCATTCCACAGAAGCAAGAAAGTCATGGTTTCAGAGCAGCATGAGGGTGAAAAATTAATGACAGATGTTTCGTTTTGGGTTATCTATTCTAAGTCTTTGTGGAATGTTTCAGTTCTTGTAGTCACTCGAAGCTCTTTGCTTGCCTGGAATGTATGGGAAGTGAGTTTGTGTGCTTTTATCAGAAACAGTTTGCGTACTGCAGCTACGTAAAGCTATTTTCTTCGAGTCCGGGCTGGAGTAAGTTTTACGGTTGCATCTAGGTGTCAGAAACCTCGGAGGTGAAGATGAAAATACAGAATCGGTGGACGATAGCCTCGACGATCTCCTTCTACCTCTATCTTCGTCATAATCATCATCGTCACAGCATAAAGCGTGATATAGCGTCTTGTCGTAGTAATGGAGCTGTCCTCCAGATCCAAAGAGCCAGGAGGCTTTAGGGCTGTTTGAGGCCTTTAATGGTCCATTGAGGGCAGGCAAGTCTCCACAGCTTCTGCGGTACAGCTCTAATTCTTGTTTCTTGGCTGTGGTGGGGTTGCGGACCGTGTCTAGCAGAGGATTGTGCAGTAAGTGGTTGTCGGATAATGTCTCATTGAGCAAGAGGTCACTACGGTCCTCGCTGCAACACACTAGTGTCAGGTCATCGTCTGAGTCGAGGTCGATATCTGATGTTAACTTGTCAATTTGTGCCACAACCTGAATAAAAGAAAAAGAAAACATTAAGTACATCTGGAAAAAGCCGTTATATAACACTCTAAGTTCTCCTAATAATTCTGTCATCGTTTACTCACCCTCATGTCTTTTCACACCTACACTATGTCCATATAGATGAGCATTTGTGGTTAAAAAGTATATAAATTTGTATTTTTTTTTAGAAAACAACTGGTTGTTTCACTAGATAAGACACTTATTCTTTGGCTAGGTTTGTGTAGAGCTCTTTGAAGCTGCATTGAAACTTCAATTTAGACCTTCAACCCATTGATCCCCATGGAGAGAAATCCTGGAATGTTTTCCTCAATTTCCTTAATTTCTTTTCGACTGAAAAATGAAAGACATGAACATCTTGGATGACATGGGGGTGAGTAAATTATCAGGAGTAAGCTAATCCTTTAAGTAAACCAATATTAAATACAGGATTTATGTAGCCGTACTCAACATTAGCACAATCTCCAGTGTTCAGCATAATGTAAACCCCCAAATACCAATATAAAAACCCTTCTGAATCCCATTATAACAGAGCATTAAGTATTTACAAGTTTCCCTCTTTTTCCTCTGGCTCAAAAATGTAGAAAATTACACTTGCTTTCAATATTTGCTCTCCGCATGAAGTCCCATGAAAAGCACGTCAGGTTTAGTTTAAAAAAGTGTGTCATGTAACAACAGAAATGACCTAAATATCTTGTTTTACAAATTTAAGTGGACTGCACATCATTAAATTAAGATTTTCAAGATTTAATTTGTACTGGCCCAAAAATGAAAATTCTGACATTAATTACCCTCATGTTGTTCCAAACGTGTAAGATATTCGTTTATCTTCAGTACACAAATTAAGATATTTTTGATGAATCCGAGAGCTTTCTGACCCTGCATAGACAGCAACGCAACTGACTTGTTTCAAGGCCCAGAAAGGAAGTAAGAACATCGATAAAATAGTCCATGTGACATCAGTGGTTTAACTGTAATATTATGAAGCTATGAGAATACTTTTTGTGTGCGAAGAAAAAAAAAATCATGACTTTATTTGACAATTGTGGTCCTAACTTTGTTTTTCTTTGCACACAAAAAGTATTGTCATAGCGTCATAACATTATGGTTGAGCCACTGATGTCACATTGACTATTTAAACTGCGTCCTTACTACCTTTCTGGGCCTTGAATGGGGCAATTTGCATTGCTGTCTATGCAGGGTCAGAAAGCTTAAAGGAGAAGTCCACTTCCAGAACAACAATTTATGAATAATTTACTCACCCCCTTGTCATCCACAATGTTCATGTCTTTCTTTCTTCAGTCGTAAACAAATTATGTTTTTTGAGGAAAACATTTCAGCCAGTCAACGATCCCAAATGCTGTTGTAAATGATCTCAGCCGAGGAAGAAGGGTCTTATCTAGCAAAACGATCGGTTATTTACATTAAAAAAAAAAATACAATTTAAATACTTTTTATTCTCAAATGCTTGTCTTGCCTTTCTCTCCATGAACTCTGTGTATTTTGACTCAAGACAGTTAGGGTATGTCGAAAAACTTGTGTCAAAAATCATTTCAAAATCATCCTACATCGCTGGAGAGGTACCGACCCAGTCTTTGCAAAGTGAACATGCAAAGAAGATCAAACACCCTTAACAAAACAGGTAAAACAACGATTTTGAAGTTGAGGGAGAACATGAGATGGGAGTTTTTTGACATACCCTAACTGTCACAAACTGGAAAAAAGTCCTGGCAGAGTGAGACAAGACGGGCTTTTGGCATTAAAAAGTATATAAATTGCACTATTTTTATGAAAATAACCGATCGTTATGTTAGATAAGACCCTTCTTTCTCGGCTGGGATCGTTTACAACCACATTTGTGATCGTTTGAAGCCGCATTTAAACTACATCTTGAAAGTTCAAACTCGGGGCACCATATCAGTCCACTATATGGAGAAAAATCCTGAAATGTTTTCCTCAAAAAATATAATTTCTTTACGACTGAAGAAAGAAGGACATGAACATCTTTGATGACAAGGGGTGGAAGTGGACTTCTCCTTTAATCTTAAGTTGTGTTCTTATGGGTTTGGAACGACATGAGGGTGAGTAATTAATGACAGAAATTTCATTTTTGGGTGAACTAACCCTTCAAAGAACTAATTTACAAAAAATAGAATAGAAATTGTACGTTTTAGTACAATTTACATTATTCGTTTATATGAAATCACCACCATGTTAAAAGTTTTTCTGTGAGATTTAGTTTGTGGGGCATAAGCAGGCTGTACAAAAATGTATGAATAAAAACATCTGAATTTAATTATGAGAATAAAGTTGAAATATTTTGAGAATAAACTCGAAATTACGAGAATAAAGTCTAAATGTTTCAAGAATAAAGTTGAAATTGAGAAAAAAGTCCAAATATTTCGAGAATAAAGTCAAAAATTTTTGAGAATAAAGTAAAAATTTATGAGAATAAAGTCGAAATTATGAGAATAAAGTCAAAATAACAAGAATAAAGTTGAAATACAATGAGATAAAGTCAAAATATTTAGACAATAAAGTTGAAATTATGAGAATAAAGTCGAAATTATGAGAATAAAGTGAAAATGTTTCAAGAATAAAGTCAAAATAACAAGAATAAAGTTGAAATACTATGAGATAGTCAAAATATTTCCACAATAAACTTGACATATTTCGAGAATAAATTAGAAATTCCGAAAAAAGAGTCAAAATATTTTGAGAATGAAGTCTAAAGGTTTTGAGCATAAAGCTGACCATAAACTTGTAAAAATGAACTCTAGAGAGGAGCATTTTACTAAATATATGCACCATATAGTTTTTACAATATTTAATTTATGTTTGAATAAAGTTTTTTTATATTTTTAAAAACAAATTGGAGTAGAAATATTATTAGGTAATTGTAAAGTTATAACTTTATTATTATAGAGTGTAATTTAAGTGTTTGTATACAAATCAGTTTATCATTTTAACCTTCAATATTATAGTAATGTAGTACCAACTGATTCCATGTATGTTTTCCAGCATTAGTTGAGAGATTTTTTTTTCCTTGAGAAAATATTGATATATTAAGAAATCAGTATTGAATCTAATCGCAAGGTTGTGAATAGGAATCGAATCCTGAAATTTGTGTCAATACTCAGCTCTACAAAATTACACATCAACTGGCCAAAATGTTTGATAGTTATGAATTGCCATTAGAGTTACCTGTAAAAATCCTATTTTTGAAGTACAAACTAATGCCATACCTTTTCAACAGAATATTATAGAGATTTTGGGGTTCACTCTTTAACTACAGCTAGTAAACAACCACTAAGAACACCCTAGTATCAGCAATAAAATCACTCCAAATGACTTAGCAACACACTGGAATTCCATTTAGAACTATTTTCTCTAGTTTGTTGAAAACACCAAGACATTCCACAGTATTTTCTGTAAAATGTCTATGGTTTCATACTGTACTTGTGGCTGAGCTTAAGCCATAAATGAGTAATATATGTCTGAGTATATATATATATATATATATAGTTCTATCCTTTCCATCTTGATGTGTTCCATCTCACCCCATTTCACCCACTGGCACTGGAATATTTAATATCTGTTTGTGCTGAAGGGAATTTGTCCTCCTGCTGTGCTAGTAACTGCATCTTACATAAGATCTCAACCATACGCTTATCAATATTCCTTCTCTTGCTTTACCCGGCTCTTTTTCTGAGCAGGGTCTCAAGGCTGGCGCTCGCAAATCAGAGACAAAACAAAGCACGGGCGTAGCGATCCTGCAGATCATAAAGTCTCTCTGAAGATTGTAATCAGATCATAACATGCATAAATAGTTATATATGATGCAATACCGTTCAGATTGAAATCACATGACCGCACTACAAAGCCATTATGTTGCCCCTTGTCAATATTAAGCATCTTAGTATGTTATTTATGATGTAGTTATGTTTGATTCCTAAGGATTTTGATGATAAAGCACTGCTTGGATTGAAATCCCACAGTTATTAATGACAGCTCGTTCTGTGGTTTGCTGCTTCTGATTTCGATGAGCTCAGTGCTTTGCTGCTGCCAAACTTTCTCATCATATTCAATTGCATTTATGATATAGCAGTTTGGCTATTCAGCGGAGAGCCACAGGCTGTTGGCTCTCGAGATTTGATAATGAGCAGTCAAACGTAAACAGGAAGAGCCCAAATGACAGGCATTCAACAGCTCGAATATCCATTCACAGCGCACCTGCTGCTCGAAAGCACACATTATACGCAAACAATGCAGTGCAAACATTATGCACTGTATTTGCGAGTATGTATCAAACCCTGCCAAGTGCGATAAGCGCCGTACGGTTATCAGAGAGATACATTTTTTGGGACTGCACCGAAAGGTTCCTGTCTGGAGGAGGTATTAGATCATCTCTCGTGGGGTTGTGCCCTGTGCGCTACTGTCAGACGCTTCATGTTTAATGCATTCCTGCCAACCGTGCGCTAACTGATCGGAGATCAGAGGGTCGCTCGATTGAGACTGAGGCTGAAACAATTGCTACTTTGTGAAGGACAGTTTGACTTGAGAAGCCTTGCACACCTTCCAAAGCAGAAATGCTGACCTATAGAAATCCCCAAATGTCGTGATTGTTGTAGGAGGCACTGCCCATAACAAATAGCTAGTGCTCTTGCTGTGTGCTGGGCACTTGTATGCATGCAGATGACACACATTTCTGTAGACCAGTAACTGCATGATGCATGCAACACTAGGGATTTGGGTTCGAATCCCACGGTGTGCATGATGCACAAAGTTCACTTGGATAAAAGTGGCTGCCAAATGCATAAGAACTAAAACTGTATGTGTATTATTTAATTAAAAAACAGGTAGAACAAATTATATGTGTTGCAATTATATATTTCTGTTTATTCAAAAATAAAATATTAATAATAATGATTAAAATTGCAGTTGTGCAATTATATAATAATTTTTATCTTTAATAATATTTTATTCATTTATTTATTAATAAAAGGAAATATCTCTATAATAATAATAATAATATTCAACTGTAACATATTTTAGCATGATAAAAAAAATAATTATTTACTCGCAAATTGTGTGTTAAAAAGTCAGAATTGAAGAGAAAAAAGAGAAGAGAAAAAAGTCAAAATTGTGAGTTTATATCATGCATTTCTGAGAAAAATAATTCACATTTGCGAGTTTAAATCTTGCAATTCTGACATTATAACTCTTGCAAGTTTAGATCATGCAGTTCTGGCTTAATTTCTCAGTATTGAGTTTATATCTCACAATTCTGTGAAAAAGGTAAAACAAAAAAAAAAGGCAGAACTATAAGATAAACTCTCAATTGTGACAAAAATGTCAGAAGTGTGAGGAATAAACTCACAAGTGCAAGAAAAAACGTCAAAACTGTTAGATATAAACTCACAATTGTGAGGAAAAAGTCAGGACCGTGAGATATAAAAATTCTGTGTGATATAAATTCACAATTGCGAAAAAAGAAAGTCAAAACTGTGAAAACTGTGAGATATAAACTCACAGTTGTGAGAAAAAGTCTGAATTTTGATATATAAACACACAAATGTGAGAAAAAAAAGTTTGTGAGATATAAACTCACAATTGCAAGAAAAAAAGTCAAAACTGTGATATATAGGCTAACAATTGTGAGAAAAGTGTGAATTGTGAGGTATAATCTCACAATTGCAAGAAAAAAGTCTGAAATGTGACAAACTCACAATTGTGAGAAAAAAGTCTGAATTGTGAGATATAAACTCACAAATGGAAGGAAAAAGTGTGAATTGTAAGATATAAACTCACAATTGCAAGAAAAAAAGTCAAAACTGTGATATATAAACTAATAGTTGCGAGAAAAAAGTGTAAATTGTGAGATATAAACTCACAATTGTAAGAAAATGAGATGTAATCTCACTGTTCTGAGAAAAAATCAGAACTGTGAGAAATAAACTCACAATTGCAAGACAAAAAGTCTGAACTTTGAGATATAAACTCAAATGCAAGAAAAAAGGCAGAATTGTAAGATAAAAAGTCATAATTAGGAAGGAAAAGGAAAGGACGTGACGTGAGGCCAAGTATGGTGACCCACACTCAGAATTTGGTGCTCTGCATTTAACCCATCCAAGTGCACACACATAGTAGTGAGTAATCAACAAACACGCACACACGCACCGTGAACACACACCCGGAGCAGTGGGCAGCCATATTGCTATCACTGCGGCGCCTGGGGAGCAGTTGGGGGATCGGTGCCTTGCTTAAGGGACTCCAAAGGGTGGAGAGAGCACTGATTATTCACTCCCTCCACCTTCAATCCCTGCCGGACCTGGGACTCGAACCCGCAACCTTTCGATTACAAGCCCGACTCCCTAACCAAATTATTTTTATTCAGTGGTGGAAAATGGGCTTCCATACATTTACAACAGCATTTTCTGCGTAAAAAAAAAAAAAAAAAAAAAAATGGGCTTATTAAAAATGCTAATTCATTCTCTGCCAGCAGGTGGCGCTTTTGAAACGTCACCAATATAGTGGTTTTCCGCTAACGGCTGTACACAAAACAGTGCAGCACGTGCAGTGCTCATATTAATTCAATGAAATCATATCCTTTTGATATTTAATCATCACATTAAGCCATACCACAATTCGTGCCATTCTGTCCAAAAATTTAAGACCTCTTGAAATCACAATTAAGACTTTCTTGTACCATTTCAGACATTTAATATCTATTCACTCCTATTCTTGTTCTATTCTACTTCTTAACAGATGTTTTACAAAATACAGTTATATGTTTCAGAACTTATAATAAAGAACCAAAAAAGCAAAACAAAAGACATTCCATTTGGAAGATTGTTTGGATCCCCTATCTAAATCTAATTAAGTAGCTGGTGCAACAAATCCCATGCCATTCTAAAAGTTACAACCCATACTTTTTTTTTTTATCCGATTTGTCTCACAGTCATCTTACCTGCAGAACCCCGGGTCTTAGAGTCAGATAATTGGCAAACACTCCCAGAAGGCTTTTAAACAAAATGTGTTTGGAACAGAGTGCGAGTCAGAACAAGCATTTGACCAATTTAAACTTTCTGAGGGGAAGTCTGATTTGAAAGCGGTAAAAAAACAGACCCATCACCACCATTGGGCTTCTTAAGCAATTGATTTTCACCTGGAGTCTGACTGGAAACTCGAAAACATCTGATAGAAACCATTAGATTCAAAAACAGATGCTAACCTCATACATTTTTCATCACGTATTGCTGCCTTCCCCGTATATATTTGCTTTGAAAATAATCTCTGTATACATTATCATATCTATCTACATATATATTTATGCATTTGGCAGACGTTTTAATCCAAAATGACTTCTGTGGCATTCAAGGTATATGTTATATAAGCCAGCCTTGGTTTTGCTAGCAGCATGCTTTACTGTTTGGCTACAGTAATGCTGTTTACGAAAAGATCTCAAGGTTTGGCTAGTTAACTATGCATGGTAAAAAAGCACCTTAACTGTAGCCATGTATTCTGATGAAATATAGTTCTTCTAACTTAGTTCTACTCACTTTATTCTTTAGTGTGATGGTAGGTTTTTTCTTTATTTATATATTTTTGATTATTGAGGATTTAAGCACTTTTGAAAAAGCAACACTACAAAACTAATTTAAAAACTTTTTTTAAAAGTTTAGCTTGGCAACTTATTAAAATCTTGTAGCTTAGCAACTGCCATTTTCAATCAGAATTACCTTCCCGATCAATGTTGTTTACACCATTGTGCTATAAATAATGAAAATAAAAGTCTGTCTGGTTAAAAAATGATGAATTGTTGATATATTTCATATATGAATAGAGTATAAACAAGGCCCATATGGGATCTGTGCATGTGCTGTTTTTGGCGGGAAATCGGTAGAATTCTACAGAATTGATTTAACCGTGATTTAAACAGAACTACACTTTTAGTGCTAGCTGAAAGCATGGTCAATTTAGCCAAGTTATTTAATTACATGAATACAAACAGAACTTTAGACATCATAATTCTAGTGTGTAGATTAAGTGAGGGTCTGTAAGTGAGCAGTGTACTGGTTACACTTGGCAGCAAAGAATTCAGAGTCGTGACAAATGTTTTGGCTGTTATCCATGGAATAAGAGACAGCTGAAAGACAGATGAGCGTGTGGCAAAACTAATAACCATAACAAGATGTCAGTAGTAACAATAAGGCTCTGCTGCAAGGTGTGAGTGACAGATGGAGGTGTTAACTCAGGCAAGAGCGGCAGAGCTACCGGTGATGCCTGAACTTGGCCAAGGAGACGAATGAGACAAATCCAGCGGAGCTGTGACTGAGATGATGAGACAAATGCCAGTCTGGGCCACTCATAGACTCGGTGACAGTAATGAGGCAGATAGATATCCACCCGAGGAAAGAGATTAATTAAGGAGATGTCCTCTCACATAATGCTGAAAGCAGTCGCCCAGCACAAAGGGAGATAACCGCGAAAGAGATGAGACGTTGACAGGTGAGAAGATGAGGAAATCAGATGCGCATGCCGGCCCATTGTCTGATTCGCCGGGTGATAATTAGGCATCACAGATGACATCTTGCTTGTATGGGGGTGTCATCCTGCAAGTCCTTCTCCTTGTTAATCTATCTGTTGGTTGCTGTTTGGGTGACAAGCTGTCCAGTAAACAGCCGCTAGGTGGACATGAATGTGTTTGTGACCTTGTGTATGTTTATGAAAGTGCCCACTGTTTTTGTGTCTATTGGTTTTTGTGTAGTTAGTCAGTAGTCGCATTTAGGCCAGAACTTACAAACATTAACGCAAATGCATTGCAAGATTGCAGTCCTATCATTCTTGGGTTACTAGTTACCAGCAGAGTGTTTAGGTAACTTTGGGTGTCATTTTTTACAATGGTACAGCAACTTTGAGAATGCTAATAGAGTCTTGCGTTGTGCTATGAATTGCTTTCAGCAAATTTCGGAATGCAACACCAGGTTATTTTCCATTACAGATTTCCGCAAAACTTTTGCGATGTTTTCTAAATGTTGATAAAACACTGTTGCAAAATAACGGTGTTTCCATTAAAGGAGAAGTTCATTTCCAGAACAAAAATGTACAGATAATTTACTCACCCCCTTGTCATCCAAGATCTTAATGTCTTTCTTCAGCTGTAAACAAAATTTTGTTTTTTGAGGAAAACATTTCAGGATTTCTCTCCATATAGTGGACTTCAATGATGTTCATGAATTTAAACTTCCAAAATGCAGTTTAAATGCAGCTTCAAAGGGCTCCAAACAATCCCAGCCAAGGAAGAAGGGTCTTATCTAGTGAAACGATTGGTTATGTTCTAAAAAAAATTACAATTTATATACTTTATAACTTTAAATGCTTGTCTTGTCTAGCTCTGCGTGAATTCTGTGTATTCCGGTTCAAGACAGTTAGTGTGTGTCAAAAAACTCCTATCTTATTTTCTTCACCAACTTCAAAATCATCCTTTGATCTCTGATCTTCTTTGCACGTTCACTTTGTAAACACTGGGCTGGTACTTCTGCAGCAACATAGGATGATTTTGAAGTTGAAGGAGAAAATGAGATGGGAGTTTTCGACCTACCGTAACAGTCTTGAACTGGAATACACAGAGTTCACGCAGAGCTAAACAAGATGAGCATTTGAGGTTAAAAAGTATATAAATTGTCAGTTTGTTTAGAAAATGACCAATCGTTTTGCTTATAAGACACTTCTTTCTCAGCTGGGATCGTTTAGAGCCCTTTGAAGCTAAACTGCATTTTGGAAGTTCAAACTCACAGGCACCACAGAATATCTGATATATTTTCCTCAAAACCATAATTTCTTTATGACTGAAGAAAGAAAGACAGGAAGATTGTGGATGACAAGGGTTGAGTAAATTACTTTTCCTTTAACCAATGTTATGCGACTAAAACAATTTTTTCCTCTCATAATAAGTCATGGCAATAGATATTAGTAGGGTTATATATGTCACAGCCACCGCACTAGTCATTAATTTTAATTGTAGGAGATGTAGGCATCTATCTTTACAGAAGCAGCTCTGAGAGCTGCTGAAACTAAAACGAGCCACGGAGTGCCTGGTATAAGCATAAGCATTGACTAGAGTGGCCACGATCAGCTCCAAAGACTTGTGTAAATAAGGGGTTATCCAAGCTTTAATGACAAGGAAAGCCTCTTATTAAAGTATTATTTAAGCAGCTAATGATCCAGTCGTGGCCTAATGGTTTGACTTGTTACAGACTTATAACCTAAAGGTTGTGGGCTCAAGTCTCTGTACCGGCAGGGATTGTAGGTGGGGGGAGTGAATGACCACCGCTCTCTTCTACCCTCAGTACCACAACTGAGGTGAGACCCTTGAGCAAGGCACCGAACCCTCAACTGCTCCCTGGGTGCCGCACTTGGATGGGACAAATGCAGAGCACAAATTCCAAGTATTAGACACCATACTTGGCTACATGTCACTTTCTCTTTCATGTATGAAATCAGTCATGCATAGCTAGAAGCATTTGCATACTTGAGTATCTTTCAGGTCTAGCCTTGTTTAAGAATGCAATGGTGGTAGCTTGTATATTGCCCTTTGTGGGGTTAAAAAGATTTGTTCTGTTGGAGCCGACAGCCTTAGAGGCAGTGCTCGGACATGTTGCACAGTTACACTTTGAGTGACTCAAGTTCAAGTTCTGCCTCTGGATTTTCTGATCTTGTCCCCATCTTTCTCCCACTTTGCTTCATGTCAGTATGTTCCAGTGGTGTCCAGACTCGGACCTGGAGGGCCAGTGTCCTGCAGAGTTTAGCTGCAACCCCAATTAAACACTCCTGAACCAGCTAATCAAGGTCCTACTAGGTATACTAGAAACTTCCAGACAGGTGTGTTGAGGCAAACTGGAGCTAAATTCTGCAGGATGCCAGCCCTCCAGGACCGAGTTTGGACAACCCTGGCGCATATTTAACTTTTTCAATAAAAATCTTACAGGGATGTCAAATCTTGCTCCTGGAGGACCGCTATCCTGCAGTGATTAGCTATCCTAATTGAACACACCTGAACCAGCAAATCAAGGTCTTAAGAATTACTAGAAACTTCCAGCCAAGTGTATTTGCAGGTTAGAGTGAAACTCTGTAGGACAGTGGCCCTCCAGAAACCAGTTTGGACACCCCTTGTGAATACTATCCTTTCTTAGTAAAAATATAAATATAAATATAAATCTTACAGGGATGTCCAATCCTGCTCCTGTAGGCCCACCATTCTGCAGTGATTGGCAATCCTAATCGAACTCACCTGAACCAGCAAATCAAGGACTTCCAGGCAAGTGGGTTTAGGGTAGGTTGGAGCCAAATTCTGCAAGACATTGGTCCTCCAGGACATCCTTGGGTTAAAACCTCCAACCTTTCACTTCCTAGATCTCCCCATCAGACTGTGCCTTCTAACAAATCACTCCCTTAACCTTCAAAGCAGGCAGGCTAATGTGTGCTTTACCTCCCGGAGCTCTTTCGCCACATCCTTGAGCTCAGCAAGAACTTCCTCCAGCTGTTCCATGACCATCTTAATGTGCCTGCGGATCTCTGTTCTCCGGTCAGGGCTCTGGCTCGGTTCAAATGATCCTAGCGCTGTGCCGTGAAACATCCTTCACATGGGGACGACAGCAGCAGCGGCAGCCAGGAGGGGACAGGACACTGGGCTTCATGTCTGAAGCCCACCACAGTGTTGTTTGATCCTATCTGAATGAAAGACCCATTCTCTGGTCTTAGCATAGTTGTTTGCTGATGTTAGGAAACTTTGAAATCAGTCCAGGAACATCTAGAATTCAAAAGGAAAAGTTTCAAAAAGAAAGAGGGCATCAAGAAAATTGGAAAAGTTTCAGCACTGGAACAAACAGTTCTCGGCAAAGCTTTGATCTTTTCCGTATGATGTTAAAATTAAATCAAATGGTATCATTTTTGGCATGAAAGAAGCTTTGTTCTTAAGACAGCCAGCAAATAAATAAATAAATAAACACCCTTTTGAGCTTCTATTTTGAGAGGTTTGTGACATACCGAAAGTCAGTCTACTGCCTTATGTGGGACATCTGTCAATCTTTGTACTGATTCTCCAAATCTACATGTGCATCCTCCATCGCAACTCCGCTTATTCAAAAACATATAGAATAAAGTGTCTTTTCCGTTGACGAGAAAGCCTTCAGATCAGGATCCATCAATATTTGATGTGAAGAATATATGTATCCAAAAAGTGCACTGAGAATAGTGAGAACAAGTTACACTGCCAATCGTGCTGGCAGAAAAAGAACACATCCGATGTGACACCTGGGAGGACGAGCCAAAAATTGCTTCCCTCAGAGGCAATCCTGACAGACACTGCTATGAAGAACCATCACCCGAGACAAAGAGAGTTCCGGATATCCAGTTCAGCTAGCCCACACCAGTATTTCAGTATAGCTTGTCTTCTCTTGGCTTTTGTGGCTTGGGTCCAGAAATGATGCCGTTTGGACTTATTGCTGCTCCATATGTCTATAAAAAGCTTCCGCAGAGTTGCCAGGCTTTTCCCACTGTGCCCCCGTACCGTGCAGCGCATCTCCTACCCCATCTGAACACACTCAGATAACAGTGGAGACGGATGCATGCTCAACACCTCTCTTGCAATGTTGTCCTCTATCAGTCACTGATGCTTAAGCACTTAGGAAACCTCCCCCTTCCCTCTCTCTCTCCCTCATTCACTCACCCTCAAACACTCGCATTCGTTCTCTATGATCTCTCTTCCATAACTCTTCCCTCCTCTTTCATACTTGCTACCGTACACACACTACCCTTTAGTCCCACTCACCCTTGTCCTGTCACTTCCATCCTACTTCCGACAAACACATCAATTCATGTACACTTCCAAGCTCGCTCTCTGCTCAGATCTTTTCAACCCCTTGCCACCTCAGTTGGGGAAGCAAATTAATTCAATTCAGTGTTGCAGTGCAGGCTCGTGAATCGTGAATGCGACGGCTCTGCAGCAATAGAAGCGGACCAGATTATCCCATTTAGATCGGCAATGAATAGAAGACAGACGCGAGTACATCAGGAAAGCGCTCGCCCTAACCGTAATTATGTGCAAGAGATGCTTCAGCCTCCTGTATTCATTTTCCTGTTGCTCTCCTCAAATCACAAATCGACCAGGGGACTGTGTCAGCAAGTTTGAAATTCTAATTTACCTTTCTATAATGATTCTTCAAAACACCCTGCGAGGCTTGTCCCAAACAAAGGCCCTCATTATTTCTTAGGTGCCTCTGGTGGAAACTCTGATGAGAACTATCAGGGAAAAAACAACAGGGTTTAATACAAAACAAGCAGTTGTTTGAAAAGTGTATTCAGGCATATGGCGCTGAACAGTCAGCTAGAATAACAGATGCAATTTAAGATGAAAGTAGCAAGGAAAAGTAACACGAACATTTGTGCTGTGAACATTAATGATACCTCAAATAGAGAGACTTGCTGGGGAGAGATGTGCTGTTACTTTTTGGAGCGTTTGGACAATTTTAGCCTTGCAGATGGTGAAACAGGCAAAAAATAATTTAAAGGACAGATATGAGTCATATCTAGAGACTAAAATATTGTAGCAAATTTCAGAGACTTGAGGGTGATATTTTTTAAGTTAATGAATATGCACCCAAACACCCTAGCAATGCATGAAAAGTGGTTAACAACTCCAAAGTCACAAAATGAAAACAACTCAGAGCACCCTAGCTACTGTAAAGTAACGCAATCAACATCGTAGCAATCACAAAACATCTCAATAAACACCCTACAAACCGCAAAGCAACATAATGAAATGCTCAGAACACTCTAGCAACTGCAAAGCAGCACAATGAACACCCTAGCAATTGCAAAGCAATGCAACAAACCCTCAGAACACCCTAGCAATCGCAAAGCAACATACTGAAACACTCAGAACACCTTAGCAACAGCAAAACACTCAGAACACCCTAGCAATCGCAAAGCAACACAATCAAACGTTCCGAACACCCTAGCAATCACAAAACAATGCAATTAAATGTTAAGAACACCCTAGCAACCACAAAGCAACATAATGAAACACTCAGAACACCTTAGCAACAGCAAAACAATGCAATAAAACATTCAGAAGACCCTAGGAACCACAAAGCAACACAATAAAACATTCAGAACACCCTAGCGACCGCAAAACAATGCAATGAAACACTCTGAACACTAGCAACCCAAAACAATGCAGTTAAGTGTTCAGAACCCCCTATCAATCACTAAACAACGCAATTAAACACTTAGAATGCCTTAGCAATTGCAAAACAATGAATTGAAATGCTCAGAACACAGTAGCAATCACAAAGCAATGCAATGAACACTCAGAACACACTAGCAATCACAAAGCAACACAATCAAATATTCCGAACACCGTAGCAACCACAAAGCAACACAATGAACACTCAGAACACCCTAGCAATGACAAAATAATGCAATTAAACATTCAGAACCCCCTAGCAATCATTAAACAACACAATGAAACACTTAGAACACCCTAGCAACAACAAAGCAACACAATGAACACTCAGAACACACTAGCAACTGCAAAGCAACACAATCAAATATTCTGAACACCCTAGCAACTGCAAATCAATGCAATGAACACTCAGAACACCCTAGTAACCACAAAACAACGCAATTAAACATTCAGAACAACCTAGCAATCACAAGACAGTGCAATTAAATGTTCAGAACACCCTAGCCATCACAAAACAACACAATGAACACTCAGAACACACTAGCAACTGCAAAGCAACACAATTAAACATTCAGAACAACCTAGCAATCACATGACAGTGCAATTAAATGTTCAGAACACCCTAGCCATCACAAAACAACACAATTAAACGCATAGAATACCCTAGCAACAACAAAGCAACAGCAATGAACATTCAGAACACACTAGCAACTACAAAGCAACACAATCAAATGTTCCGAACACCCTACCTATTGCAAGACAATGAAATTAAACGCTCAGAACACCCTAGCAACTGCAAAGCAAGACAACAAAATGTTCAGAACACCCTAGCAACCACAAAGCAAGACAACAAAATGCTCAGAACACCCTAGCAATTGCAAAGAAATGTGAAACCCCCCCTCAGAACACCCTAGCAACCACAAACCGACAAAATTAAACATTCAAAACCCCCTAGCAATCACAAAACAATGCAATAAAGTGCTTAGAATACTCTAGCAACCACAAAGCAAACCAATGAACACTCAGAACACACTAGCAACTGCAAAGCAACACAATCAAATGTTCCGAACACTCTAGCAATTGCAAAACAATGAAATGAAACGTTCAGAACACCCTAGCAGCCACAAATCAATACAATAAAATGTTCAGAACACCCTGGCAATCACAAAGCAACACATTTAAACATTCTGAACACCCTAGCAACAACAAAGCTACAGCAATGAACACTCAGAACACACTAGCAACTGCAAAGCAACACAATCAAATGTTCAGTACACCCTAGCAACCACAAATCAATACAATAAAACGTTCAGAACATCCTAGCAACCACAAAGCAACACTAAAATGTTCAGAACACCCTAGCAATTGCAAAGCAATGCAACGAAACACTCAGAATACTCTAGGAACCGCAAAGCAATAAAATAAACCGTTCAGAACACCCTAGCAACCGCAAAGCAATGCTATAAACATCCTTGGAACCACAAAACAATACAATAAAATGTTCAGAAGATCCTAGCTATTGCAAAGCAACACACCGAAACACTCAGAACACCCTAGCAACCATTAAACAATGCAATTAAATGTTCAGAACACCCTAGCAACAACAAAGCAAAGTAATGCACACATACATTTAGAACACCCTAGTAACTACAAAGCAACACAATCAAATGTCCTGAACACACCAGCAACCGCAAAGCAACGCAATGAAACATTCAGAACACTCTAGCAACTGCACAGCAATACAATGAAACGCTCACCCCCTAGCAACCGCCAAGCAACACAATGAAACCTACTCAGAACACCTTAGCAAAAAAAAAAATAGTGACACCTTTGCAACTACCCTAGCATTGTGGTGCACAGAATTAGCATGTTCAAGCACTACTCACATTTGCTTTAGAAAATGTTCCTAGTTGTTTAACAGTTGCTGTTTAGATGCTTGACATTTTGAATTACAGCATGTTCACAGGCACTAAAATGTATTGAAGTGCTCGATTTTATTAAAAGTTGGAACTTAGGACTAAATGCTGTGCTTTTGAGATTTGCAGAAAGCTAATGCAATCTTAATTGCATGTGTGGCAATTTATGCATGCGTTTAGGGCTAAGTACTAGCTGTTGGAGGAAACTTATTTCAGTGCTCTAAAATGGTGATGCAAATGGCTTTGTTTTTATTCAGTACTGACTGAATTCTTGTCCTTGAAATAGAATACCAGCTCCGAAGATTTTTGTAATCCATTCGTCTCATAGTTGAATGCACTTCTTTCTGAAAAGACTGAAACAAAACACAGTTCCTGATGTCATACAGTCTTTTTTTTACTGAATGCAACTTCAATGTTTCAATGAAACATTATAACAAGATAAGATTCTTTCATTCAATAAGATACGCTGCTTTTGTAAAACTGTTTTAAATAGTATGCTAATGTTGTGTTTATGTTTAGTTCAATGAGTAGCACAGTAGCATTTTTATTCAAGTTAGTATATATTTTGTCAGTTTAGTCGATGGGTCAAGATGCTATGGAAGCCCATTTCTGCCACTGTATAAAAAATGTAAAAAGTTATTCAAATTTTAATCTCACAATTCTCCACAAATTATTTGCATGATAAGAACATGCAAAAAACATTGCAATTCCGACTTCTGACTATGAATTGCGTGATATAAACTCGTAATTGTGATTCCCCCAATACCCCCCAACCCCCACCCCCAGAATTGTGAGATATAAACTCGCAATTTTGAGTTATAAAGTCAGAATTGCGTGGTATAAACTCAAAATTGCGATTAAAAATTGCAATTTTGCCTATTTTCGCAAATGCGAGTTTGTATCTTGCAATTCTTACCTTTTTGTAAGAACTGCGTGATACAAACTCATAATTGTGATTTCCCCCCCAGAATTGAGTGACATAAACTCATAATTGTGAGTTATAGTGAAAATTGTGAGAAACTCGTAACTGCGAGTTCTAAGGCCAGAATTGCAATTTTGACTTGCAAATGCAAGTTTGTATCTCTCAATTCTAACTGTTTTCTAAGAATTGCGTAATATAAACTTGTAATTGTGAGTTATACAGTGAGAACTGAGAGAATTACCCCCGGAATTGTGGAATATAAACTTGCAATTTTGACTTACAAAGTCAGAATTGCAAGTTAAAAAAAAAAAGATTTTTTTTTCGCAAATGCAAGTTTGTATCTCACAATTCTGACTATTTCTCAGAATTCAGAATAGCGAGCTTATTTTTTCAGAATAGTGAGTTTATATCATGGAATTCTGAGAAGAAAATCTGAATTGTGAAGTTATATCTTGCAATTCTGACTTCATAACTCGCAAATGCAAGTTTACATCTCAGCTCTGAGAGGAAAGTCAGATTTGCTAGTTTGTATCATACAATTCTGAGAAAAAAAGTCAGAATTGTGAGATTTTTTAAAAAATTTTATTCAGTGGCACTGAAACTGGCTTCCTAAGATGCAGATATTGTACAGTTGACATTACTTCAAGCTGACAATATAGACTTTAAGATACTAACCCTCACTTTCACAGCTCTTTATAACCTTGTTCCTTCATATGTATCTGAATTACTTCAACCTTTTGCAAATGTAGTAAGTCACGAATTCTATACATACAAAATAAATAATGCTAAGTCTACATACCATATGCTGTAAATAAACAAGTGTTCTAGTATGGTAGTATGCTTTAGTAAGTAGAGGCCAGATGCAATCCATCCAGGCTTTTAGTGCCATCTGCTGGTGGATGTGCAATTCAAAACAGAAAATTTCATTAAAAGGTGCAGTGTTATTTTAGTATCCTTGAGATACTATTATGGGTTTTATTAATATTTTAAAATTGTTTTGTTTTTACTATCAGCAAATGTTAGTTTGAATATTTTGTATTCATTTTTAATATATATCTAAAATGTATTACAGCTATCCATTAAAAATAAAGTAAGTAGTTGTTATAGTTTGACTATAAAAGTTTCATGATCCTGAATTGACTCAGACACATGATGCAACATTATATGTTTATTATCCATCAGGGAGAGACAAAATAATATAAAAGTAATACAAAATGAACCAAAAAACAATTCATTTGAAACTTCAAAAACAACCACCTTCAGAAATCACAACTATTGAGCTTCATGTTTGCATGATTGATTGATTTCAAAGTACAGTTTTTCTCAGGAAACTTAACGTGTTAAGGTGTTTGCATTGCATTAAATACAAATTAAGTACACTACACGAAGTAGCTGAGAGGGAAAATATGGCTAAATTGATATTAGTACAAAATAATTTAAACGTTTGACCCTTATAAGTCAAGGAAAAAATACAAAAAAGCAAATAAAAACCCGTAAAATGTACTGTAGTTGGACTGAGTCTCCAAGTCAACAATACATTCCACTTTAGACGTGACAAAATAATGAACATCTACACACATACGGAGTGCCTTTGTACACATGGCACAAGGTTTGGTTCAATTCACAAATTTACCAAGCACCACACACAACTCACTATACAAAGACAACTATCTGTTTTGTGTTACTCTACTGGCATCTTTCCACTCACTTAACTTTACAGTATGAACAAGGCTTTATCTATTATTGGGATACATATGCATGAAGATCAGGGCACATAAAAAAAAAAAAAAAAAAAAAAAAAAAAAAAAAAAGACATGGTGGGTCTTGGAAAGGACAGTGACCTTAGCTTTTGCTGGTGCGGCTGAAATATAACATTCACGCTTGTTGATGTGATCAGATCATGCATGACAGATATTCGATATTGCTTCTGTCAGTGTTTTCTTATTAGGTGACTGTTAGAAAACAAACAGGTAAAGTTGTATACATCCAGTCCACCAGAGGGCGCAAGAGGACTGTGGATGTCAGTTAGGGACGAAACCTCAGCCAAAGCTTTGCACAGGAAGTCCTGTCTTACCAAACGCCACAATAGTGTACTAAACATCACATTGTGGAACAAGTTACGCTCAAAATACACACATTCAACAAAAAGATCTTTACAGGAACAAAAAAGCACATAGAAAACTCCCCAAACATACATGAACCGAACGTATTGAAGTTTCACAGTTCTTGAAATGGTTGAAAGTATTTTACAGCCTTGATAGAGACACTGAGATGACATATTACATATACTGTACACTATTATTTTAATCTATTTCATACTTCATTTTCATATAACTATGACCCAGTTCCACAGCCAACCATCTATTCGTCGCTAACCAGCTCCTCAGTCTGTAAATTCAGTTGAATTGGAACAACGAATCTAAATAAATGTTCTACTATATATTACAAATCCACAATTTTCAGATCTGGAAGAGTTCAAATAATCTCTAAATATCAGTAATTCAGAAATTTCACACAGAAATTGCTTTTCAAGGCATAATAGAGCAAACGTTTTCTGAAAAAAGTACTGAAAGATTATCAGACATGACGTAACGTCACTATGAGAGCAATCAATAATTAATATGATATATATATTGTACTTGAGACAATATAACTTCATAATGTGCTTTAGTTGTAGCGTTTAAACCAGTGGGGAATAAACCACCCAGAAGCCATATTTTACAGACATTACTGAAATTCAATCTGAGATTATACGCAAAACAACACTTATGATTTCTGTGACAATGTTAATGTTAAAATATCAGCCTTCGTTGCAGATTCAGATCATAATGGATTGAAATATATAACAAGCCTGTAGCTAAGAGCAGATTAAATATTTACTCTATTCGAGAGCTAATGTACAAACGTACAACATGTACACGTACAAATATTTCGTCGGATCGATTTCGTTAGCCGAAGCTCGGCTACAGTACATCAGCAGTAAAATGAGACGATTAAATCCTGAGGTAAATAAAACAATGTTAACAAACCCAACCAACTGCACTTACTAAAATGTCAACAATTTTTAACGCAAACGAAAATACGTAACAACTAAAATGACGTAAACATATGGCTTTGCCTGTACCTTCACAGAAAATGAAAACAAACTTTCTTTGTACTTGCACTTGACGTAAAGTGCTCATCACAAACAATGCAACGCTTATAAACTTCCCAGCTAACAAAAATATGTTCTTAGAACGTTTTGCTGACATTTCCATTAAGTTTCGAAATCGTTATTTGTAAACGTTCTCAGAACATTACGTTTTTTTTTTTTTTTTTGGTTATACGAATGTTAACGGAACATTCCCTGAACATTAACATTCTGAAATATGTAGTAATATTTAAAAAAACGTTAGATGAATATCTAACTGAAACATTTTAGAAGAAAAACGTTCCAAGAACGGTGTATGGATAACATTGTATGAACAATTGAGAACATTAGTACAAGCCAAACGAACATTGGGCCTCATTCGTGAAATTTGCACATAAAAAACGGACTTTTACAAAAACTCTCTTCTGGATTCACAAATGGTTCGCACACCACAGATTTGGTAGTTAAACATGTATATGTTAATGAATTCCAATCATTCGTAAATAGTGCGCGTGCATGCTCATTCACAATTAGCATAATCCCCGCAAATGAATTACAACTACGTAAGTAACATTACGATATTACTGTACTTTGACAGTAACATGCTATCATCTATTTTTTGGTCGGTGTAGTATTTGTCCTGCCCCTCCCCCACTGATTGGGAAACAATCTTGTAAAATATTATTAGGGTAGTTTTACACACCATTTACGTGATAGGAGGGGGTGTATTTCTTTCATACCAGTTAGTTAACATTTTGAAAATACTAACATTTTCACAAATTTGAAAGTTTATGTCAATTTGTGCAAAAATTCATTCTCATTTTTTAAGAATGAGGTCTATAAGTTACAAAGTGGAATATTCCAGACTCCCTTCACAGGTTTGGCTCTATGTAGCATAAATGCAACAAAGACTAATAAGGTAAAATGACTAACAATAAATATTTAATTAACGTGCATCCACCAAAGTGTTTTTAGCCAGCTCAAAAAATGCCAGGCATTCTTCTGAAAATGGCCAGCTGGTGGCGCTTGAGACGCTTTGGTTGCTATGATGGAGGAGGTGTACACTTCTATTGTACCAGCTAACATTTTGAAAATCTGAACATTTTAACAAATTCGAAAGTTTACTTCAGAATGGATATATGAACGATTTACGTAAAAATTTCTTCTGCTCGTGTTTCATAAATGAAATATTCAATTAATGTGCGTCCACCAAAGTGTTTTAGTCAGCTGAAAAATGGCAGGCGCTCTTCTGAAAATGGCCAGCTGGTGGCGCTTGAGATGCTTTGGTTGCTATGATGGAGGAGGTGTACACTTCTATTGTACCAGCTAACATTTTGAAAATATGAACACTTTCACAATTCAAAAGTTTACGGCAGAACGGATTTATGAACGATTTACGCAAAAATTTACGCCGAAACTTGCTTGCGTTTCATGAATGAGGCCTATGAATTACAGCTATGTCAGTTATGTGTCCAGGAACGAAGTGGAATATTCTGGACTCCTTTCTCAGGTTTGTCTCCGGTTTATTGCATAAATGCAAAAAAAGGCTAATAAGCCATATGACTAACAATAAATACTCAATTAATGTGTGTTCACCAAAGCATTTTTAGCAAACTGAACAAATGTCATATGCTCTTCTGAAAACAACCAGCTGGTGGCGCTTGAGATGCTTTGGTTGCTATGATGGAGGAGGTGTACATTTCTTTCATAAGAGCTAACATTTTGAAAATACAAACATTTTCACGAATTCGGAAGTTTACGTCAGAACGGCTTTATGAACAATTTACGCAAAAATTTGTTCTGCTCGCATATCATGAATGAAATATTCAATTAACGTGTCCAAAAGTGTTTTAGTCAGCTGAAAAAATACCAGGTGCTCTTCTGAAAATGGCCAGCTGGTGGCGCTTGAGATGCTTTGGTTGCTATGATGGAGGGGGTGTACTTTTTTTTTTTTTTTTTTTCACACGAGCTAACAATTTAAAAAAACAAACATTTTCACAAATTTGGAAGTTTACGTCAGAACAGCTACGAACAATTTATGCAAAAATTAGTTCTGCTCACATTTCATGAATGAAATATTCAATTAACATGTGTCCACCAAAGTGTTTTAGCCAGCTGAAAAAATACCAGGCGTTCTTCTGAAAACAGCCAGCTGGTGGCGCTTGAGACGCTTTGGTTGCTATGATGGAGCAGGTGTACATTTCTTTCATACGAGCTAACAATTTAAAAAAACAAACATTTTCACGAATTCTGAAGTTTACGTCAGAACAGCTTCACGAACGATTTACGCAAAAAATTGTTCTGCTCGCATTTCATGAATGAAATATTCAATTAACATGTGTCCACCAAAGTCAGCTGAAAAAATACCAGGTGCTCTTCTGAAGACAGCCAGCTGGTGGCGCTTGAGACGCTTTGGTGGTTATTTTGAAGAATATTAATAAATATACAAATTAAGTAACCAGTACAAGTAGAATGGTACTGATTGGTCGGTGTAGTATTTGTCCCGCCCCTCCTCCATTGATTGGACGGCTGGGTAAAAAGTGACAGTGACGAGTACTGTGTTTTACCCAGGGAGAACGTTTTACACATGATTTACATGTAGGGTGTACGGTTCTTCATACTAACTAACATTTTAAAAATGCGAACATTTTTATGAATACGAAAGTTTACGTCAGAATGGCTTTACGAACGATTATGCAAAAATTTGTTCAGCTTGTGTTTCACGAATGAGGCCCATTGAACATTACTAGAACATTTGTTCTTAACTTTGAGAGAACGTTGCTAGAACGTTCTGAGAACGTTACCTGTTAGCTGGGTTTATACTTTTACAACTACGAGATCAAGTAAATACCATTAAATTTATTTCCAAAAGCTGATCCTTTCATCTCTCTGTGCATAAAACGTACGTTTATTCGTAAGACGTGAGAGTAGAGATGGCGTTTGTTAAATAGTCGAAATATGTTCTTGAATACTAACAGCCAAACAAAATATAGAACTGGCTTGCAAATACCACACAGACGAATCTGAGAATCTAGTTACTATAGAAACATAGTGAGCTTTGGAATGTTTCCTTACTGGTGCTCTAGTTCAGCCATGTTTGAAATACGATAAGTGGAGAAACACTACAAAACCGTTAATTAAATCTGCCATTAATACCACATGGCGAGACTGATACTTTCCTATTGAGGGGTTCTAAATACCGAAAGCAACTCCTTAAACTATCACACAGTTTAAGCAAAAGCTTATGTGCTGTTGTACTGGTGGAAATTTGTTTGAATTCAAATTGGTCTGATGTATCTTTCTTTTCTCCCGTCCCCCGTTTCAACCACTGACTTTATCCCTCTGGAGCACCCTCCCGAATACCCTGTTTCTGGCCCCTCCCCCCATTGTGGCTGAAAAGGATCTACATTGGCTCGTCATAGTTGTAGGTTGGGGCGGCTGAGTATTGTTGACCCTGCATGGCCCCCTGTGCAGCCCCCATAGCTGCCTGCTGTGCTGCCTGCTGGACGTGAGGGTTCTTCCAAGCGCCGGTGGTCCATTCTTCCTGAGCCTTGCTCATGCTGCCGCCACTGCCACGGTAGAAGTTGTGAACCTGAGACAGAAGAACAATTTATTGCTAAAAAATGTACAGCTCAGCAGATCACCTCTCCTAACAACAAATCAGAATATATTTGATGTTTAATAGAGATGTGACTTCATTTAAGCATCAACTATGCTACAAAATATCTACTTTGCTTAGGAATCTTTAAAAAAAAAAAAAGATAAACAATAGCATAGAGAAAAAAAATTAGACAATTGTTGGCATACAGAGGGCCGAGCTATAAAATTAGACACAGGGATAATAAAATTGTGGCAAATATGAAAGTGAAAAATTATTTTCATAGTCATTATCATAATAAATGGCAGACATTAAATTTTAATAAATTTTAATAATTAAATAAAAATAATATTTTTTTCTAAAATACCTTAAAAAAGGTTTAAATGAATTTAGAGTGAATTTAGGGATCACAACATTATAATAAACTGTATCAAAAATTAATATTCATTTCAATAATTGTTAGCAGTTATTGTTCTTAAATTATTTAAATATTTTAAAATATTTTTAGATTTTTAAATATGCTTTTAAAAATAAAAATTGTGACCAATATGTAAGCCAATAATTATTTTCATGAAAGCAATAACAGATAAATGTCAGAAAAAAAGAAAAGAAAAAAAACATATATATATATATATATATATAACATATATTTTATTATATATGTATATATATATATATATATATATATATATAATATTTTTATTTATATTTTATTTTCATAGAACCACTAATTGATAAATAATAAAATAATAATAATTTAAAATATAGTTCTATAATATTTATAATACATAACAGAAATTTTATTGTATATTCTATATTATTTTTTTATAAATATTTAATATATATATTATTCAGTATAAAAATATATCTACATGCAAAGGACTGTTAACAATTACTGTTACTGATATTAATTTTAAATATCAGAAATTGTGGCCAATATGTAAGCACATAATTATTTTCATAAAAGCAATAAAAGAGAAATAGCGAATTAATATCACAAATTATAATGTACAGTATCAAAAAAATTGATACTCTTCAGTTTTAGAATTGTTAAAAAAAAATAATTCATAATCTAAATAAGCATAATTATTTTCATAGAACCAAAAATTATTTTATAGTCAGTATAAACATTTTTTTTTCCAATAACTGTTAAAGAATTGTTCATTTTAAGAACTATTAAACTATTAAAATTGTAAAAAGACATATCTGAGCACAGTTTAAAACATCTATTCTAAAACAAAAAAGAAAATGTGAGATTACTAAGGATTTTATGCAGGAGAAAAAAAAGAGAAGGAGACTACTGTAATTACTGTGCAGGAGAAAAATGATGTTAATTAATAAAAAAGCAAGATTACACACACTTAGTAATTGCTTGAACTTTAGGAAATATCATGAGATTTGTGTATATTCAAAACAATATTGATATAGGAACAATAACAGGTACCTTGGTGAGGGCAATGAACGAGAGAACAGCCACGGCAGTGAACATTATGGTAGGAATCAGCATAACAACAGCAGAGCCAATATTAGTGCTGAAAAAAGTGATGGTAGCCAGCCAGCCGCTGTAATACAAGCACATAAAGAAGACACATTCTCCTCATTAACATGGTACTTAGAGAGAAAACTACATGCAAATACTGTATAATTTCAGAATATTATGCACACTCCCTAATATAATCTAAACAGACTACAGTATATGTGGGCTAAAAATACTACATGACGCAGGAGAGTACATGAGTCATTTGAGTTTCTATAGGGTAACTCAAACTGGAACTGACCCAGCTTTGCTGCATGTATCTACACTACCGCTGGGTTGAAAATAACCCAATTTGGGCTGCTTTGCAACCCACTGCTGGGTTAAATATGGACAAACCCAATTGTGGGTTATTTTGTCCTAGACTATCTAGACTATCCTATCTATCTATTCATTTCCTAAACACAATGCGCAGTTCTTACCACACTCCCCATCCTGGGATTCCTACAGTCTGGATGATGCTAATCACCACCTGTGCCATGAAGACGAAAAAGAACGCCATGAAGTTGAAAGAACTGTCTGTCCTGTGGAAAAAAAAAAAGAGTGAACTACATTAGGGTTGTGCACAATAACATACTTACTATTTTAAAGCATTTCAATGCCACAACATTGATTAAACTCACTTGAAGGCCTTGTAGATGGGCCTAAACCAGCACACGTATGAGCATGGGGTGAACAGTATCAGCCACAGAAAGGCCATCCCAAAATTGGTTGCCCCGCCTCCTCCGCACATCCATGCTAGACAGCCAATCAGGTTCACTGCTAGGGTGGCACTATTCACTGTAATTGGAAAAAAGTAATAATAAAGCAGTTTTAATACATTAAAAGATTAGTTCACTCCACTTTAGTCGAGAAGAAATTACGGTTTTGGAGGAAAACATTCCAGGATTTTTCTCCGTATAGTGGACTTCAGTGGTGGCCAAGGGGTTCAAGGTCCAAATTGCAGTTTCAATGCTGCTTTAAAAGGCCCTACATGATCCCAGCTGAGGAATAAGGGTCTTATCTAGCGAAACAATTGGTAACAATTCAAACAATTCTTAAAAAAATAAAAATTATTCTATACATTTTAACCACAAATGCTCATCTTGCACTAGGTGAACTTCACGCATTATGTAATCAAGTTGGAAAGATGTGGGCCGAAGTACCGACCCAGTGTTTACAAGGCGAACATGCAAAGAAAGTCAAACACCCTTTACATGAAAAGGGTAAACAGCAATGTCAGACAATTTTGAAGTTGGAGAAAAAAAAGAGATGGAGTTTTTCGCCCTACCCTACCTTTTTGAACCAAAGTACACAGACGAAAAACTAACCGCACGTGACCTTTTCAACGTGATTACTTAATGCGTGAAGTCCAGAGTTAGTCCAGAATGAGCATTTGTTTATTTTTTTTTTAGAAAATAACCAATCGTTTCACTAGATAAGACCCTTATTCCTCAGCTGGGATCGTGTTGAGCCCTTTGAAGCTGCGCTGAAAATTAAATTTAGACCTTCAACCCATTGATCACTATTGAAGTTCACTATATGGAGAAAAATCCTGGAATGTTTTCCTCAAAAACCTTAATTTCTTAAAATCTTGGATGAAATGGGGGTGATTGATTTATCAGGAAATTTTAATTCAGCAGTGAACTAACCCTTTAAATGAAAAGTAAAAAATTACATTTAAATTAACTTTAAATCTGATTGCATTCCCTTAGAATGCACACTTGAGGTCAGAAGTGTACATACATCTTGCAGAATCTGCAAAATGTTACTTATTTTACCAAAATGAGAGGGATCATATAAAATGCATGTTATTTTTTATTTAGTACTAACCTGGATAAGAGATCTCACATAAAAGACGTTTACATAAAGTCCACAAAAAAAAATAAGTTGAATTTATAAAAATGACCCAGTTCAAAAGTTTACATACACTTGATTCTTAAAACTGTGTTGTTACATAAATGATCCACAGCTGTATTTTTTTGTTTAGTGATAGTTGTTCATGAGTCCCTTGTTTGTCCTGAACAGTTAAACTGCCTGCTGTTCTTCAGAAAAATCCTTCAGATCCCACAGATTCATCATTTTTATGTGTATTTGAACCCTTTCCAACAATGACTGTATAATTTTGAGATCCATCTTTTTACACTAAGGAGAACTGAGGGACTCAAATGCAACTATTACAGAAGGTTCAAACACTCACTGATGCTCCAGAAAGAAACACAATGCATTAAGAGCTGGGGGGTATAAACTTTTTTTAATCTGAAGATCAGGGTAAATTTAACTTATTTTGTCTTCTGGGAAAAGTGCAAGTATCTTCTGTAGCATGTGAAGGGCAGAACTAAATGGAAAAAATATATATTTGGGCGAAATAAGAAAAATGCACACATCTTCATTCTGTTCAAAAGTTTTCACCCCCGGCTCTTAATGCATCATTTTTCCTTCTGGAGCATCAGTGAGTGTTTGAACCTTCTGTAATAGTTGGATATGAGTCTCTCAGTTGTTCTCAGTGTGAAAAGATGGATCTCAAAATCATGCAGTCATTGGTGGAAAGGATTCAAATACACAAAAATTCTGGAAAAAACGAAGAATTAGTGGGACCTGAAGGATTTAACTGTTCAGGACAAACAAAGGACTCATGAAAAACTATCACTAAACAAGAAGAATAAAACAACACAACACAAGAATAAAGTGTATGGAAACTTTTGAATGGGGTCATTTTAAAAATATCAACTATTTGTTGATATTTGTGGATGATATGTAAACGTCTTTTATGTGAAATATCTTATTCAGGTCAGTACTAAATAAAAAATAACATTTGTTAATAACATACATTTTGTATGATCCCTCTTATTTTGGTAAAATAATTAACATTTTGCACATTCTGCAAGGTGTATGTAAACTTTTGACCTCAACTGTATATCTAAGTATCATATAATATTGCATTTGATGCATAATTTGTTGTTGTATGTGGATAAATTACAAGGAAAACTGAAATGATCTACTGGAACAGGGCAGATACCAAAAAAAGGTGCACATTTATGACAATGACTAAAATCTATTTGCTAATCAATCTAACTAGAACCTAGAATACATTTTAGATACTAATACAAATATGCATTTATCTCAACAAGCACTTACGTTCTGAACTCCCAGACCCAATTCAAAAGAGTTCCCAATTAGTGAGCTAACAAAAACAATGGATTTTGTGAAAATCTAATGCTTGTGATTCACATTATAGCATTGTAAACTGGACAATAACACACTAGTAATATGACACCCCACATTTTACTCGTGTACTGACAGATCAAAATACAAAACCTGTCTGTACGAGTTTTCCTGTGCCTGTTTCTCTCAGTGTTTACAGTGAAAACAAAGGCGACACTGTAGTGGCAAATAAAGACACATGATTGCAATCTACCGCACACACCACAGTGAACATGCACAGAGAATATCACAAAAATATATAATATATGCTGAAATATGAACGTACATATCCATAGGTAATACAGTCGTTTGCACATCGTACGCCGCTGGTCTGGGATTTCGTTGAAGTCTTGGTAAAAACATGGTTTCAGTGGAATGAACCGTGGAAGAGGAGGGAAATTGTTTTCTGTGGGGGAAAAACATAAACTGAGTCCTGGATCGCCAACAAAACTAATAAAAAAATACCATAGTACCATTACTACACGTACCATAGTAGGATCATGCAATACTTGTGCAGAAACAGTTGTGCTACTTAATATTTTTTTTTGGACCTGTGATACTTTTTCAGGATTCTTTGATGAATAAAAATAAACAGAACAGCATTTATTTCAAATATAAATCCCTCGTAACAATATACACTACCGTGCGACGTTAGGGGTCAGTAAATTTAGTTTTTCTTTCTTTAAAAGAAATTAATACTTTTATTTAGCAAGGATGTGTTAAATTAATAAAAAATGATAATAAAAAAGACTTAAATTGTTAGAAAATATTTCTATTTTGAATACATGCTGTTCTTTTTAACTTTTTATTCATCAAAGAATCCTGAAAAAAACTATTGCAGGTTCCAAAAAATAAAAAAAAAATTAAAATTAAGCAGCACAACTATTTCCAACATTGATAATAAATCAGCATATTACAATGTTTTTTTAAAGGATCATGTGACACTGAAGACTGGAGTAATGTCTGATGAAAATTCAGCTTTGCATCACAGAAATAAATCATATTTAAAGTATATTAAAATAGAAAACTCGTATTTTGAATCACAGTAATATTTAATAATATTATGTTTTTTCTGCATTTTGATCAAACAAATGGAACTTTGATGAGAATAAGAAAAACATTTTAAAAATCTTAATAACGTAAATACCATAGTACTTGAATATAATAACAATTAAGTTTGGTTTTAAAAAGTTATAAGCTCTCACCTGCCATGGAGATTTTTTTTCAGATCACCAACGTGAACTTGAATATTTAAAAACCTGTAAAAACACACATTACAGACAAACAATGATACACAAACTGTAAAAAGTGCTCATAATATTACAGGTTATAACCTCATTAATATATTCCAGTGTGAAAGCGAAGCTTGTCCTTCAATATTTATCTCATACTGAAACCATACTGCCTGTTAACAATGAAATAACTTGCACAACTTAGCACACAAACTAGATCCAACAGCATCCCTAAAGCAAATGATTCCTTATTCAGCATTACAAACATGACATCTACAAACCTTAAGCAGCCCACAAGACTGCACATTATTTTCAGAATAATACAGCAACTTGTTGTAAAACTGCAGCTTTAAAAAATTTTTTGAGGTATTACTTTGTGTTTATAGACCAAAAGGTTAAAATACCTTCAAGTGATATTTACCACAAAATAATTTTAAACATCCAAAGCTAGCAAATCTTAAAAAACATTTCTAAGAAGCCACAGGAAATTCCCAAGTTGGAGTTTTATTACAAATACTGGTTTAATTTATGGCAATACATGGCGTTAAAAATAAAACTGTAATATTACTAAATTCTGACATGCAAACAGTGATTGTAACACTGTAATTGTGGATTGTTTTTACTATAACCTCTGATTTTATGCTTTAAATATATAAGGAATACAGGTTTATGAGGCCTGGCAACTGAATCATTCATTATTTGACCATATTCAACTATCAACACGACTCGATTAGCGATAATAAAATGAAGAATGATTCGAACAATTCGAATCTTCAGCGAATCGTTTTGTAGCGATTATTAAAAACCTTTTCTTTGTAGCGAATATTCACAAATGTTTATTCGCAGCGACTATATGCAATCGATTGTTTATATATGTAGCGATTATTCGTAGCGATTATTATCAACCGTTTATTAGTAGCGATTATTATCAACCAAATGCAGGTCGGTTTTTCTCGCTCGGATCTAGGCAAACCCGGTTGCAATGTGAAGGGCATGTCGCCGGGGTGGTTCACAGATGTGAAACGATAATCTAGTTGCCATAACGTTATATTGCATTCGTCCAAACGGGATGTATCATTATAAAACGCAAGATAAGACTCGAAGGAGAAAACAAAAGCAAAAGGATATTCAGCAAAAACATTTTGCTCATTTCAAAGCCCTATCGAGATCGAGGTCGAGCGGAGCGCCCTTCAAGGGAAAAGATGGTGCTGAACGGGGAGGTGTTTTATTTAGCAGTGCAAGCAAAGATTACATGCATTTCCGATTTTCCCTGCATGTAAGACACGATACGTCTGTTATAGGTGCATAAAGGTGAAAAACACGGGTGAGAGAGTGAAAAGCATCGGTGGAAAGCGTTGCCGCTTACCTTCTGGCGCGTTCACCCAAGAATATGTTGCCGATGCAAGCGCCCACTCGCATCTAATAAACCACTTTCCATTCAATGATCGATGCACTTGTGATGGTGATGTTTTCCAAATCCGTTATCTTGCGAGATGATATTGGGAATATGGGAGTGAAAACAATCACGTCACGCTACTCCTACACACGCAAGCGCGTCGATGAGCATCCGCTCCGCGAGAGACGAGTGTGTGTGATGCTGAATAAATCAACTCGTGTGAGGCCTCTACACTCGCGATACTTCATTCCTTCACTCCCACTAACCGTGAGGCCGCTCTCCACGGTACTGAAGCATATAGTAAAAGAAAACAGAGAAAGCAAAAAAGAACCACTACCACTACAACTTGACATTATCATTGAAGACCAGCAATAATAATTTTCATTTTGATTACATAATAATGGCAATATATACATGTCAAAGTCAGACATACCCCTTTGCCAGCTGTGATGCCTGGTTACTGGTTTAAATTGGCCCAGGTTTTTAAAAGATTTTTGGGTCAGCACACCTTAATAGCTTCAACAACTGATTGCCAATTACGTTTAGAATACAATGAATTTACACCCAGATTATGCAGAGCTGTAATAGCTAATGGTGGATATTTTGATGAATCGAAAGTTTACGTTTTTTCTATGTATAGACTGTTTATGTAATAAAATAGGTTTTTGTAGTTTGTGTTGTCCCTTATCAGTGCAAAATTATCACAAATTAAAAAAGGATTCATGCCAATATTGTCCAAAACCTCACTTTTCTAGGGCGTTTCCAAACTTTGGAGGGCAGTGTATCACATATAGTTCATAACATATAACATATACAGTGGGTACGGAAAGTATTCAGACCCCCTTAAATTTTTCACTCTTTGTTATATTGCAGCCATTTGCTAAAATCATTTAAGTTCATTTTTTCTCCTCATTAATGTACACACAGCACCCCATATTACCAGAAAAACACAGAATTGTTGACATTTTTGCAGATTTATTAAAAAAGAAAAACTGAAATATCACGTGGTCCTAAGTATTCAGACCCTTTGCTGTCACACTCATATATTTAACTCAGGTGCTGTCCATTTCTTCTGATCATCCTTGAGATGGTTCTACACCTTCATTTGAGTCCAGCTGTGTTTGATTACACTGATTGGACTTGATTAGGAAAGCCACACACCTGTCTATATAAGACCTTACAGCTCACAGTGCATGTCAGAGCAAATGAGAATCATGAGGTCAAAGGAACTGCCTGAAGAGCTCAGAGACAGAATTGTGGCAAGGCACAGATCTGGCCAAGGATACAAAAAAATTCTGCTGCACTTAAGGTTCCTAAGAGCACAGTGGCCTCTATAATCCTTAAATGGAAGACGTTTGGGATGACCAGAACCCTTCCTAGAGCTGGTCGTCCGGCCAAACTGAGCTATCGGGGGAGAAGAGCCTCGGTGAGAGAGGTGAAGAAGAACCCAAAGATCACTGTGGCTGAGCTCCAGAGATGCAGTCGGGAGATGGGAGAAAGTTGTAGAAAGTCAACCATCACTGCAGCCCTCCACCAGTCAGGGCTTTATGGCAGAGTGGCCCGATGGAAGCCTCTCCTCAGTGCAAGACACATGAAAGCCTGCATGGAGTTTGCTAAAAACACCTGAAGGACTCCAAAATGGTGAGAAATAAGATTCTCTGGTCTGATGAGACCAAGATAGAACTTTTTGGCCTTAATTCTAAGCGGTATGTGTGGAGAAAACCAGGTACTGCTCATCACCTGTCCAATACAGTCCCAACAGTGAAGCATGGTGGTGGCAGCATCATGCTGTGGGGGTGTTTTTCAGCTGCAGGGACAGGACGACTGGTTGCAATCGAGGGAAGGATGAATGCGGCCAAGTACAGGGATATCCTGGACGAAAACCTTCTCCAGAGTGCTCAGGACCTCAGACAACAACTCTGTGACTGTTCTTGAATGGCCCAGCCAGAGCCCTGACTTAAACCCAATTGAGCATCTCTGGAGAGACCTAAAAATGGCTGTCCACCAACGTTTACCATCCAACCTGACAGAACTGGAGAGGATCTGCAAGGAGGAATGGCAGAGGATCCCCAAATCCAGGTGTGAAAAACTTGTTGCATCTTTCCCAAAAAGACTCATGGCTGTATGAGATCAAAAGGGTGCTTCTACTAAATACTGAGCAAAGGGTCTGAATACTTAGGACCATGTGATATTTCAGTTTTTCTTTTTTAATAAATCTGCAAAAATGTCAACAATTCTGTGTTTTTCTGTCAATATGGGGTGCTGTGTGTACATTAATGAGGAAAAAAATGAACTTAAATGATTTTAGCAAATGGCTGCAATATAACAAAGAGTGAAAAATTTAAGGGGGTCTGAATACTTTCCGTACCTACTGTAGCTATTCTACAGAACTGGTTCAAATTTAAGTATTCAAATATTAGATGAGATGTTTACTAAGATCCTTTTATTATCTGTTGAAACCCATAATAATATTTAAAATATTAGTAAGCTTAATATATACAGTGCACAGCATAAATGAGTACACCCCCTCTAAAACTTAACAAATTCAGCAATTACTCTTTACTTAAAAGACATGTTAGGGCTCTTTGGAGATGTTCCAATAAGCCTGCTTGAAAAATGTCAAAATTATTCAGCAGAATAAGATTTTATTATCAAAGCGATAAAATGTTGTATTGCAAAAATCAGTACACCATCCTGAAAGTTACTTATTAAAAATAATAATAATAACCAGAAGGGTAGGTTTAAGGCTATTTTTGATCAAAAGGTAAGTATATTGAACCAAAACTTTTAAACTTTTAACTTGACAGTTTAATAGCCTACTGAATCAGACTCTTAATGCTGGCAGCAATAAAACCACTTGGGAGAGAACTGCCAGGTGACTTATTTCTTAGCATAAAAGAGGACAGTGGGACAAGAGGAATACCAAATTATTGTTTTGAAATTTTTGTAAGTGTGAAAATATAGCAGAAGTAGCACCGACATTCAAAAACAATGCACTTGTGACAAGGCTCCTGAAATAATCAGGTCTTCACTTGCCATGCAAGTGTCTCAGAGCCAGCAAAAGCTATGAAAAGAATGACACTTTATCTCACAGAGTACGATGCAGCCTGCAGAAGTGACATGCGTGGTTGTTGTCACCACTAGAATTACCTACTGTAGCCAAAGCACGATAAACTAATTTAATCCATTCCGAGGCCCAAATTTACAAAATATAGACGTCTGGGAATCCATACTCTGGTCTCAAGAGACCAAGTCAACCATTTTGGATCCAAAAGCATCCAAAATGTTCTGTTGTTGCTAGAGGAGGAGTATAGTGAAAAGTGCTTGGTTCCTACAGTGACATTCAGTGGTAGTAAAGCTCTTATATTGGGATGTATGACTGCTGAAGGTGTGAGGAAGTTGTGCTTCATCAATGCTGTCTTCAATTCACACATCACTGTGTGATGTAATACAAAAAACTAAAACCGAAGATGTTACCCAACCCTCATTCCCTGCATTATTGGGCATTTTTTCAGCATGAAAATTAGATATTCATTCTCCTAAGGTGAAAATCCTCTAGTGGACTCAGTCTTAACGCTCTTGAGCAGCTGTGGGGGATTCTGTAGAGACAAGCTGAGCAAATCTCCCCATTAAAGACCAAGACATTTAAGGAGCTCATCCTCCAGCTAGATGTCAGCAATTCATCCTGCATTTTTAAGCTTTTATTTTGATGGAAACGGCAGTAGAGCTTTAATTTTGAAGGAAATCTCCAGCTTCAATGAAAACAGACTTACAAAACCGCCTCTCACTACAAATTTAGTGAAATGCTGTAATCATCTGCCGTGAAAATAAAGCATAACGGGTGGCTGTTGCATTCCCAAACACATGCACATTTATTGTGAACTGAGCCGTTCTGAGGCACGGGAAACACCGCAACATGAGCTGATCGCCTGAAAGAAGTGCGCACTTCGCTTTGAAACGCGCAGCGAAAACAGACTTGATAAAGGAATTAAGCCATATTGCACCTTCGGTTTTAGTTCATTTGACAGATACTGTGTCAAAGCATAATGGCACAAAACACACCTTTAAACATGTTTTATGTTAGAAAAAGAAGCATAAATATATTTTAAAACCTACATGTTTTGCCTGGAAGACCGATCGTTTCATATCGTCATGTGACCACGATAATATCAAGACAGGTTTGCTATCGCAATATCATGATATTGATCATATTGTTACATCCCTACAGGACACCACTCTCAGGGGTTAGAAGAACGGCTGTTGGATTCAGATGAGCAGGAAAACACAGAAGAAACAGACAGTGACAGTAGTGACTTATCAGAAGATCATCTTAGAAAAAGTAAGACTGCGAAACAGGAGAGCAGGAAAGTTAGAGCTAAAAAGAATGTTATGCCAGATAAAAAATAATTGGCCTGATGTTGACATTAAAGGGACAAAATACAGAAATCCTAGCAGCAGAGAAAGAGGCAGACAATTGGAGAAAAAGTGGGATCAAAAAGTAACCAGAGGATGTAGTTTAACATATGGTCAAATGAGGTCAGCAATTAGATCTCCATCAGCCAAAAACATAGCTGGGGCAGAAGAATGGTTAAAGTCTGGTAAGGATATGCTTACATGAGGAAGACAGTTAGAGAGATGGATAGAATGCTACGGACACTTAAAGGAGAAGTCCACTTCCAAAACGAAGGTTCACATATAATGTACTCACCCCCCTTGTCAACCAAAATGTTCATGTCTTTCTTTTTTCAGTCGTAAAAAAAAATCTGAGGAAAACATTTCTGCATTTTTCTCCATATGATGGACTGGTATAGTGCCCCCATTTTGAACTTCCAAAATGCAGTTTAAATGCGGTTGTAAACGATCCCAGCCGAAGGAAGAAGGGTCTTATCTAGCAAAACGATCGGTTATTTTAAATTAAAAAATACAATTTAAATACTTTTTAATCTCAAATGCTCGTCTTGCCTTTCTCTCCCTGAACTCTGTGTATTCTGGCTCAAGACAGTTAGGGTATGTCGAAAATTCGATGTGTATTTTCACCCTCAACTACCATAGTAGGTAAAAATATACCTGGAGGACATAAATTAGCCACAATATTAATAAAAGCCAGCAAAAAAGACAAAAAAAAAAAACAGATTAGCAGAGTATGATCTTACTACACAGCGTGTAAAAAAAGAAAAGTGAAACACCTCAGAGTAAAAACCGCTCAGAACAAGTTTATAAAAGAGGCAGCCGAATTAAACTATTTAAACCTAGAACAGGTGAGCAGAAAAGATATAATACTAGAATCCAGCGTAGGCAGAGTAACCAAAGTGGCTCTAGTTCTGGAAAATGAACTAATCAGAGCCCAAAAAATCGGGGAAAAATACATATGTTTGTATTGATATATGGAGCAACAGATTTTGTGTGAAATTAAAAAATACAAGTCGTTTATTTTGTTTAAAAATCTTATAAATGTATGAGGTAGCAAGGGGGGCCTTTTACCCCACACACAAGGTAAAATGCTCACCAGCATGGACCAAAAGGCACACAGTATTTATACAAATACTTTAGCTAAAATAATGTTTTTTTTTAATAATGTCTAAGTTAATACTTATTCAAAACAAAACAATCACTTTAGCAAAGTTTGTACTATTTTATTTTGTTCAATAAATATACTGTCATTAAAATATGTTAATATAAAACATATAATTAAAAATACAGAAACAAAATCATTTTAAAACATAAAGAATCTCAAAGCATTAAAGACCCCCATAATAATTTAATATAGATTTACAGTAGTAAAAAAAAAAACAAATTATATTTTATTATATGATATGATATGAATAATAGCATGTTTTTAAATATGATGATTTTATTCTAAACATGGTGATTATCTCTAAGATGGACACCCAACATAATATATGATATTTACCATCTGAATCTAACAATGTCATGTCAACAAATGGAAAAGTCAGCCTTCCATTAATTATTATGTTAATTATTGTGCCTTTTAGCCCCAACAACAGGAGTGCTTTTTACCCCAAATACCATATTTTTTTGTTATTTAAAAACTGCTGTTTTAATGATCTTAAAAAAAAAATGAAACTCATTAAGAAGATCTCTGTCTCAAGATAATTCTGACTAATTTTAGCAATTCTCATTTGCTCTAAATCTATAATTTTAATTTTTAAAAACATCAAACATTAGATCAAATAAGGACAGAATCGACTTTGCGCTGCAAGCCACGATTGCGTCAAAGATCAGCCGATTTTGCATGTGTATGTTGAAAAGCAGATTTTTTGGAAAGTGCTTATTGAATTACCAAATTCAAATTCCTTTAATGAGCAAGGCATATTTTAGGTTAACTTATGTGAGATTTTCTTCAGGTTTTAGTTAGTTAACGTTGGCCAGTAGCTAAAAAATCATGTTAGCTAGGTTAAAGAAGAACAGAAGAACTTCACTATTAATATGAGAGGTATGTGTATTCTATATGGGGTTTGCCTTTTACAAATGTGTATTTTCTTCTTCTTGTCTTTTTCAGGGCACACATTTCACTCTGTAACAAAGTGGACCTTGAGCAAAGGTGGCCTACGTTTTGGAGCAGCACCTAGGATTTGCAAATGCTTATATTTTTCTCCATTATTTTTCTGTTGCCTAAATATTCTTTGTGAAGATACAGTCATGGCCAAAAATATCGGCACCCTTGCAATTCTGTCAGAATATCCAACCCTTCTCTCAGAAAATTGTTGCAGGTGCAGATTTTTTGTTTTTGTTGGCATTGGAACAAAACAAAAAAACAGAGAAGAAAAGTGAAATCTGATACAATTCCACACAGAACCCAAAAAATGCACTAGGACAAAATTGGCACCCTTAACTTAATATTTATTAGCACCCCCCTTAGGGACAAATAACTGAAATTAGTTGTTTCCTGTAACCATGAATGAGAATAACCTCTCTCCACAGATCTCTTCCATGGGATTCAGATCTGGACTCATTGCTGGCGATTTCAGAAGTCTCCTGCGCTTTGTTTGTAACCATTTCTGAGTGCTTTTTGAAGTGTGTTTGGGGTCATTGTCCTGCTGGAAGACCCATGACCTCTGGTGGAGACGCAGCTTTCTGACACTGGTCACTACGTTGCGCCCCAAAATTCTTTGGTAATCATCAGATTTCATGACAATGATCTCACAGTCAAGGCATCCAGTGCCAAATGCAGCAAAGCAACCCCCTGGGCCTCCTTTCATAGCGTAGAATAGTGCGAGCTGACACAATTGTACTCTGTGTCTGCAGATCAGCTTGAATTTGTTTGGAAGTTAATCAGGGTTCTTCATCCACCATTCAAACAATCCTTCATTGTAATTTTACTCCGTTCACGTCCAGGGAGGTTAGCTACAGTGCCATGGGCTGTAAACCTCTTGATAATACTGCGCACAGTGGACACAGAAACATTAAGATCTCTGGAGATGGACTTGTAGCCTTGAGATTGTCCATGTTTTTCCACAATTTCTTCTCTCAAATCCACAGACAACTCTTTACACGTCTTTCTTTTCTCCATGCTCAGTGTGACACAAAACACAAAGGTTGAGTCAACTTTTCTCCATTTTAACTGGTTACAAGTGTGATTACTATATTGCCCACACCTGTTACTTGCCACAGGTGTGTCTAAATACAAATTACAGGAGCATCACATGCTTGAAAAGCAATTATTTCTTACAATTTTGACAAGGTGCTAATAATTTTGTCCAGTACATCTTTGAGTCCTATGTGAAATTTGATCAAGTTTGACTTTTCTTCTCTGCTTTTTGGTGTTGTTGCAGTGCAAACACAAACAATAAGCATGTGAATTACAAAACATTTGCAACTGAAACAATTTTCTGAGAGAAGTGTTGCATTTTCTGACAGAATTGCAAGGGTATTTTTGGCCATGACTGTAAATCCAGAGGATACAACATAATGCACTGCACAAAGTCATAAGACAGGAGAAATGATGAAGATGCACTTTTCCAGCTTTGGAGGACTGTGTATTTTAAGTGTTATATATGCAATGTTTTAAATAAAGAATTTGTGGCAACAGTGTTGCCAGTAAGTTACTGTAAAAAACATGTGAAATGTCTAAAAGTGTGAGAAAAAACACAGTGATTGAAAGACAAAAATGATCAACTATTTGTGGATTTAGAAGGAATTACGTACCTTTTGGATACGGGAGCCCAGATGTTCACTTCAATGGAGCCAATAGAACAGACTGGAATTGTATATATTAAATCATATGATGATTAAGCAAAAGAGAAAAAAATGAGGATGTAAGCACGGAATAGAAATGATACACTGTGCTGAAAACTTGCAAACAAGCAAGAAGAATTAGCCAGAATAGAAAAAGGAATGAAAGAGTCCAAATTATTTTGATAAAACTTTACAATAAAGTGTCATTTGTTAACATTAGTTTAATGTATTAACTAACATGAATGAGCAATGAACAATACATTTCTTACAGTATTTATTAATCTTTGATAATGATAGTTAATAGAAATATAGTCGTTCATTGTTAGTTCATGTGCAGTGCATTAACTAATGTCAACAAACACTTGTGATTCTTCATGTTAACTAATGTAGTTAACTAATGAACCTTATTGTAATGTGCTATCTATATTTAATACATTTATCACCTCTTATATGTACTGAATGTTTTTACGTACAATAATTTGTACACTGGGGTCCACTAGTGACAGTGTTTCTATTTTATTTATTTTTTAATATTCTGTATAATGCATTATATTTTCATCATTGTGTAACTGAGCAAATTGCACTCTTTGTTATTTCCAATGTAGATTCTAGGCCAATTACATTTTGGCCTTTTTCCGAAGCCTATCCCTCAGCAAAACACTGACCTGATTTTTCATACATAATTGATCTCTAAGATTCCTCTGGCAGTAATATTAAGTGCTCTGTAACGTTACAGCGAAATCAGAACAACAGCGCTCAGCAACTTCTGGTAACACAATGCTTGACCTAAAATGCTTCTTACATCATTTTAAATATCACTTTCTTGATAGCAAAAGAGCAAGACAGACAGGTAGAGACATTTTAGATGATGTAAGACAATACATGTGTTGATCATTATCACATAGAAATTACATTAAATATTGTTTGAATATATTTATATTCAAGAAAGCTGCGGCATCACAGACACCAGAGAATATCCACAATATTCCTAACAGGAAAAAATAACAGTGGAGACTTGTGTATTGTATCTCTTTATTCAGATATATATATTTTCAGTTGTTTCCATTTTTAATTTAAATCGCTGCGGTGGAGCAGGACCACGGCTGTAGACTGGAGCTGGTCCTGTACTGAGACGATGAAGCTCTTAGACTGTGACTTATAAATAACCAGATCATAAGAGTCATTTGCTCGTGAATCAGACACTGCTCTGCTTAATATGTTATTACGTTATAGTGAGTTGAAGTTATTACGCTTAACTAACTTCATTAAGCGAAAGACTGTTTTAAACGATTCTTTAGGATGTGATTTGGACTACGCTAATTGATCTGGATGTTTTTGAATCACTATAAAGAAGCTGTTCATAACATTGTCATGAGTCATTTGATTGTGAATCGGACACTGGTCGCACTGTGTATGTTATTTCTTTATACTGAGGTTAAGTTGTTGTGATTAACTAGCTGGTTAAGGATATATCACACTGGTCTAATATAGTAACTCCTACGTTCAAGAGGGTTTTTTTTCTTTTGGACAATTTAATAACTGAATCTAGTTATTTGCTGGCGACTAAACTACTGATTACCGCAAGACGATATGAAGACGTGTTTTCTTGCCGTTACTTCACAGTACAGTCCTTTATCTCAGTACATTCAATTTAGACTGCATTCACGACACATGTTAAATATGGAGCGTTACTGTAGATTGCGATAAGTATTGCCAGTTACGAACGGGCCTAAACAGACGAACCTCAAAGACGCGGATAGTGACAGAAACCTCAAGGCAGTATTACAGTGCCTTAAACCCCCAGTGAGCAAGCCAAAGGCGACAGTGGCAAGGAAAAACTCCCTACATAATTAAATGTAGGAAGAAACCTTGGGAGGAACCAAGACTCATCTGGCCGGCACATATAAAAATACCGCCTATTTTACCTGTTTTTCACAGGACTTACCTGTACTCTACAACCTTTACTTGTACTCAACATGACTTACCTGTAATTTACAATTCTTACCTTCGGTCTACAACTCTTAACTTTTGTCTGTAACTTTTACCTGTATTTTTCAACCCTTACCTGTATTTCACAGGACTTACCTGTACTCTACAACTCTTATCTTTAGTTTACAGCTCTTACCTGTGCTCTACTACCCGACCTAGTAACTGTCCTGAATGCACCTGTATGTTGGCCATGGCATTGAGATGGTCCTGTGGTGGTCTGTGGCTGTGTGTGCTGAACTAAAGGCTGATTGGGCTTTACCTGTGCACTGAGAGGTACCTGTGGCCGCGGCTTGAGGGTGCCTGGACTGATGCCGAAGTGCTGAGGGGTGCCTGTACTGCGACCACAGCACTGAGGGACGTCTGGGTTGAGGCTCTTATACTGTGTTTTCTAGCAGTGGCTCAAGTACAGGTAACTGTGATATTGACTCAGGAACACTACATTCAGCACTACATTGTCAGCAGCCATTCAACTGTAACAACATCACCTTACTACACTGATTTTACATAGTTCAAGCAAGTTTGACTGTCACGTTCGGTTGTGTTGGCCATAGAAGGATATTTTAACACAGTAAAATGTGCATTATGTAACATTACATGCATTTATAGTCATTATTCCTCAACTGGGAAACGGCATATACTTCTGGTTAGTAAAATTGTTAGTGTGCTGTTTGTAAAGAGAGTACATAGACTACATAGTGGCCACAACATGCACTGCTTTGCGACAGATTTTAATTAATGACTATTAGAAAATTATGTTCTATAAAGTTTAAATATGTACATATTACAGGGACCTCAGGAAGCTGGCCATGACAGGGGAGACCTCAAGCGGCATCGGCCGTCACAGGGACCTCAGGGAGCGTTGGCTTAGACAGGGACTTCAGGGAGGCAATAACCCTGACAGGAAGTTCAGCAAGCAGCAGCCGTAAAGTGACGACCACCACAGGTATCTCAGAAGCCATGGCCAAGTCAGGTACCTCAGGAACGAACCTCAAGTCTCTAATATGACTAATAGCCTTATATTGAGAAAACTATCATCAGTGCTTATCAAACTGATCCTGCAGGCCCCCACAACTGCACATTATGTGTGTCTCTGTTACTGAAATATCAATTCAGATCTCACAGTGTCTACAAATGACCTGATGAGATGAATCAGGGGTGTACGTTGAGAGACAAAATGTGTAGTGGTGGGGGCTGCAGGACAGGTTTGGAAAGCACTGTTGTAGGTAAAAATGATGGTTCAAGCGTCCTTTCAGGTTTAATTTAAGAGGCTATTGAGACCACCTACCTGTACACCTGTGCATTCTTACAACACTTACCTTTACTACACAACACTTACCTTTGCTATATTACTCTTACATATACCCTACAACTCTTACATTAAGCTCCAAATGTAGGAGCTTAATCATTCAGTCCTGTCGATCATCATTATGAGCAGCAGTCATTGCGCTGTCACAGCGACAGTTCTTCTGAATCCCTTCACCTCCCGTTTCCTCCTGTATTTCTGTTTTTCTTCCTCTATGCAGTACCATAATGTGGTGGTTGAACTCAGAGCTCAAGCTGAGCCTTGAGTTCGAGGCCTGAGCCTCCACTGACAACAACAAGCCAAGTTGGTTTGCCATTATCCATCAGGACTGGATGGGCAGGCAAACTTGTGAATAGTATTTTTCCATCCTTTAGTGCAGTTGTTTTCAGTTTTGATCCAGTCGTGTTGTTTGTGTCTTTTGTCTGACACACTCGTTTCAGTTCATGAAGCTCTCTCAGGATTGACAACCACTGCTGTAGTGAAATACTTTTCTCCTACAGCACTTACCTGCTCTCTGATGAAAACAAGTGCTCGGTGTAAAACTCAGCAGAGACTGAATCACTTACACAGTGTTCAGCAGCACATCTCTGACTCTACAGCAACATTTCTGGAAGATTCTACACCAGAAATCAAATGTGCAACTTAATAAATTAATTGAATATATAAATGAAAATATCAATTTTGTTTACTGTGTAATGTCAATGGCAAGATGCTGAGTATGGAACGCCATTGGGGACAATACCTATTATATGAAACGCGAGAAATCTGGACGCATTAACACGCAAAGTTTGTACGTGTCTTTTTGGTACGTGTAAACGCGAACGTTTTGTACGTCTATACACGAAATTTTTTGTCGTGTTATTTAAAGACACGGTCGTTTGTATCGCCTTAACGTAACATTTTTGGCCGTGTATTTTTGTTACGTGTTGTTAGACGAACGTTTTCGTCGTGTAAACATGACATTTTTGAACGTGTAATATTTCTAAGTCTTATTTGATGTGCGACATACTAATTTTTCTGTTTAGTTGAACTGGTGATAATTTAGGGTCATTGATTAAATACACTCAATGACTGCATGAATTAACATTATATTCTTTTGTAACGTTAAAGGAATTTGTCCTGTAGGTAAAATAAGTGGTCTCGGTGATCCAACGACCACATTTCCCCTCTGATTAATACATTCGAGGTGTCCACTGCAAATAGCCTACTTGTTGGCAGAACTAAATACACTAGGCCAGTCTAACGTTACCCTATATGTGGAAGAAGTCACCTCTTTAGTCAGCAGTTTCTGTGGCGTAACGTGTAAAGGGAGACCGGGGTTCTATTCCCACTGACAGCGCTTTTTATTACTTTACAGTTAATAAACGCATTTGTTTTCAATAAAAATGATTTGACTTAAAATTCATTTTAATTCATAAAAGTTACATTTAGGGTAAGGTTAGGGGTAGCGCTCTTTAATATCTCAATAAGTTGCCATGATTTTAATATTGTTTTATAAATATAATGATTTACTGTCAGTTATATTCACTGATCTATATATACTGACTGGATCGCTCATTGCGTTCTAAACTGCCGTTAGGCAGTGAAGCCACCGGAAGTGTTCGATCCGCCATCTTACCATTCCCTACCGACAGAGAGCACCATTGACTCACAGCTAACCCGCTGACCTAAAATCACCCGATTTTAAGCGTATCAGTCACACAGGACTAGTTTTTATGATATGTGTATGTAAATTATTTTTTTCTTAAAATCTTATCTACAGTATTTATCGTCTTTTCAGGCAGGATAAGCGATGTTTTGAAATCGTTCAGGTGGGTGTGTCAGCTGCGCATTTGCCGACACAGTTTTGATCTAACACAAAATATATTTCTTAACGTAAGAAATTATGCAGGAAATAGTAAACATGAACATATATCTGGAATTAGTATCTAAAATTGATTCGAATATATAATAAAAAATACAATACTAGCCTGTTGTATTGCTCTGTGCTGTATTGAAATTCAAATCTTGGAAATAAAGCTTGATGTCTTTAAATCCATACCAAATGTAATTAGTCAGCGTTATTCCTCCAAGTTATGATGTGCATATTTTAATGTCCCTAAGTGAGCAACATCTATTTTAAACTCTTAAAGATCGCGCAAATTCTATTATATTAAGTGACCTAAATTACATCTATCTGACTATAACACTACCTGATTTTGCTCAATTTCGTCAATGGAAATAGTCTGAAACAAAGTCACAACTAAGCGGCATCTCTATTCAAACACAGCTGTGTTTGTTTATGAATGAACGGGCGTTTTTAAACGAATCTGATTCAATTACCCATTCATAAAGAGAGTCGCTTCATTCCTGAAAAAATGATTCAGTGATAAAATCAGTGACTTAACACCATCTGCTGACAGTTTTACTTTCATTTAGTTAAATTTTAAAGTTTAATTTTCATTTTATCTTTTTAGTTATTTAAATCATTTTAAAATGTTATATTTAACATTTTTGCATTATTAACGTTTATTATTAACATTTATCTCAACACGAATGTTATGTAGGCTGAAGTAAACGTTTAAATCATTACCTGCTTCAGAATGATGTTAACGAAATCATTGTTGAAACATTCATTTAGTCTGTAACGTTACGAATAAAAATACTATAACAAAACAGCACAAACAATTATTAACTGTGCAAGGCAAATTATATGTATACAAAGCGTAAATCTTTCAGATTTCAGAATGAGCATTTTGTCATTTGTAAACATGGTGAACGTCCGATGTTTATCATGTTCATGATGTTCGCTACTGTAATGTATATTTTTAATAAGCAGAGGGAATTCCCGACATTAAACAATAACCGTTTACATGCTTAGGACGTTTGCGCTGTGAGAATGTACAGTGAGACGTCAGATATGAAAACGCTGACTTGTTAGGTGATGTTTTCTCATTAAAGTCGTATTAGTTCCCATTCATTCAATAGAATGTTTGCGAATACTAGGGAATAGCAATATGGCGGCGCGGTGGCTTCACTTCTATGACGTCATGAGCAATCCAGTTCTCTATTATAGATCAGTGGTTATATTGCAGGATGTTTAATGCACAACAATACTGAGGAGCAAATAGTGACGTTATCTCTCACTATTTATAAGTAAATAGCATCTAAATGTCTACTGAATCCACAACTGTTGCTATTTACACTTGGACTTGTACTGGCTGCCCCACAGTTTACGTTGTATGGTCCGCCTGTTGTAGTGATTCTGTAATGTTTATGTGTCGTATGATTGTGTCTGGGTTTAAAGGTTGAATAAAGATTTGTGAATTGTCATAGGCTACTGGTGCTTTGTTTTCTGCTTTTGGATTTGCCTGATTGTTATAATATAATTGTTAAATTTGTGATTGTTACAATATATTGTTGTTATTACATTATTTTTATCTGACATATACAGTATACATTCAAGATATTTGTATTATTTCCAGTCAAACTGACACCCCAACTTCAAGGAGCATGTCTCTCATACCAGATTGATGCTGGCCCACTCGGAGATTACTCCAGTCATTTTGAAAAAAACAATAGCCACAGTATTTAGTATTTAGCCTTTGCTAATTTTATTATTCATTGTATTTATTAAAGTTGAATGATTTATGGCATTTATTGGCGCTATTATGTATAATTATTGACACCTCACCGTGGACCTCACTAATAATTAAACCCTGGCTATGGCCGTATCCAGTGTTGTATGTTCTATGTATGTTAATATATGTTATACATATGTGTATATAGCCTATTACATCACTTATGTCTTATATAAGTCAACTGAACGCAGTCTGTAAAAGTTCTTTGACAGTTTAATAAAAAATTTCTAAGAGCCATCATAGAGAGCAATCCACTTTTCCACGTTACCGGAGACAAAAAACCTGCATGAGTACAAACGGGATGAGATGACACAGCACTGACATCACAACCAACGTATAAATGCATCATTGACTCTAAAGTTTAACGCCTGCCTATGTACATGTCAACGTAAAATTATGATCTCATTCACGAACAAATGTTACGTGTGACGTTTGCATAGGTATTTGCTTACCTAACAGCACGTCATCCCTCACGAAAAGAAATGTCGTCTGATGTTTATATACGTATACAGCAACGTGCCATCCCATCACAAATGCAAATTAAATCCTAAATAGAGCAACGCTATTTGCTGTTGTGCAGTCTGACGCGACACCCGAACATACACTTCGTATTTACGCGTACAAACTTTGCGTGTTAATACGTCCAGATTTCACGCGTTTCATATAATAGGTATTGTCCCCAATGGCGTTCCATAGCTGAGCGCCATCTCGTGTCTGTATCATCATACTGCAAACTTATTTTAGTTACAACGTACATTTTAACTGATCCAGTCATTAGATTATAAGCAACAAAACGTTTTGGATAGAGGTAAAGTGATCTTAAAATGTTTATAAAAGTACAAACAGCAGCAGTGCTAACGAATAGTCTAGCTTTGGCTCTTCGGGTGTCATGGAAACAATTCGCTTCATACGGAAGCACCATTAACGATTAAAATGACTGATATGCAAATTAATACATTTCCTTAATATGAAAACGCTAGTAAAGTAATAATGTTATCATGGACTCACCAGCAGCTGCAGATACAGATGTGGAGACTGAAGCAGCACAAGTTTAACCGTGATTCATGATTCAGTTCAAACCGCGCACTGTGACGTCATAAACCGAACACAGAACGTTCGCGCTCCCCATTCAACTCAATTCACTCATTCATTAAACAGGGAGAAATATCAACAAATACATAAAACACTTCCTGTTCCCCCAAAGTATAAAAAATACTATTCCAAAACCGATATAATATCCTTCAAAAGCGTGGTGCAATGCCATTTTCATTCCTGATATGAGAATAACATATTTATATGCGTGAATGTTCAGCTTAGCATGTTTTCTAGTTGATAAATTTATTATATTGGTGAATTTGAAATTTAAAGTTAATGCTTTAGACAGTTGTAGGAGAATCAGACACTTTGTTTTTGATTAAAATCATAAGGTAAAAACATACAGAGCAATTTGTGGTGAAGAGAACAGAAAATGAACTTTAAATGCCATGTGGCTTAAAAACAGTATATTTTTATTAAAAACTGTCTTTTAATGTCCAACAGGGGCCAGCGGATCTGCCGGGGTGGCAACTGTCCCCTGCCGGTGGAATCAGGCGCGTGCGCAGCAGTTGTTTAAGTGGACACGTTTAGCTTCCGGTGGCTGTCAGATGCCTGAGCTTCAGGCACATAAGGTAAAATACCTAAATGTATGACAAATGTTATTGATATTTTATAACGTACAAGAAGGGCGATGAGTACTCTGCCTTGAGATCGTTTGTGTGCTGGAGCTTGAGTGAGTTTCGTTAATAATGGAACAGAAGTTAAGCTAACCAGCTAACATGCTTAACATGTAAACAAACACAGCTGTGGTGAACAAACTGACTATTTAATGAACTGTTGCATTAAAACGGTCATATATTCGAGTATTAGACGTCTAATGGTAAATAAATACTTTTATATTATGGGTTTGGTTTTCGCTAGCTGATATTAACTTTGTTAGCAGTTAATCTGCAGGCTAAGCTATCACTGAAAACAAGTTACATTTTTTACGAGTTAACGTAACGTTACCTCTACTGAAATCATGCTTCGAAGTTCACTAAAAATAAAATTTAAACATGCTTAATTATGCATTTGTTTAATTATTTAGTCACTTAAATCTTTAAAAAAAAAAGCTTAATAATACTAAAACTTTAGAGGTTTTCTAAAACTTTAGAGCTTAATAATAATAATACAATATTTTAGAAATAATTACTACTAATAATTAATATGAAAATCTAGCTTAAGTATATTTGAAATCATATCATATACAATTTTAGAAAATTATATATATAAATCATATCATATGCTATTTTAGACAATTATGTTATATATATATATATATGTATAAATATACTTATTTTAAAAATATATAAACAATTTATACTATATTTATAACAATATATATATATATATATATATATAGTAAAAATGTGAAGTAAAAAATTATAATTTACAAATATATATAACAATTATTATATATAATTTTTATATAAAATATATTGATAATATATATATATAGTAAAAATGTAGTTAAATATTATAATTAATATACAAATATAATATATTTGTACATATAATATAATGATTATATTACTATTATAGAACATAATATATAAATATATGTTTTTGACACTACATATGTTCACAAAAAATATTTTTAACATGCTTAATTATGCATTCATTTAATTCTGTAGTTACTTAAATCTTTAAAAAAAATTAATCTTTGTTGACTACAGGCAAATGTATCATGCTAGTATCTAGCTTTAATATATTTGAAATAAAACTAAATTTTTATAAAATAAAATAATATAAATAAAATAAAATAATTTCAAATCTAGCTTTAATACATTTGAAATCATATACAATTTTAGAAACAGTAAAAACCGAGAGTAAGTAAAATATAATTAATTTACACACATACTATGTAATATGATTATATTATTATTATTATTTTTTTTTTATTCTACTAGATTCACAAAAATCATGTTTGACATGAATGAAAACCACTCAGTAATATTACAATATGTAAGTATTTAGTACATAGACAAAAAATTTGAAATAAAAAATAATAATAATAATTTTACAAGTATATAGACGCTACTAGATTCACGGTCTACATGTTTGGAATTAATGAAGATAATTTCGTATTGTCTATAATTTATAATATATCTATTGTGTGTTTTAGTGTTGGGAATGCAGCCGCCTCTCCCGACAGCTGCGGTCAGAGAGCTGATTTGCTCCTGTCTGCATCGAGACCCTGTAGCGGCAGATTTGCGCTGCAGCCTCTTCGTTGCCGCTGTCCAGAGCTACAAACGCGACTCAGTGCTCAGACCCTTTCCTCCTCGCTACCTTAGAGGAGAGATCAAGGACTTTGAGGAGCTGGTAAGACGTTTGCAGATATTGAGCTCTCCATGTTGTTGGCCTTCCAAAACACACATAGTTTAAAGTTTTGATTCTACTGTGTTCCTCACAGCAAAAGGATGTGGATACTTTGCCAAACGTGAGAGATCTAGTGCGTCTGGGACATGGTGATGGAGATCATCATCTGGCTCTAGTGCACTGGGTTCTCTCCTCCAAGAGTTTCGCTGTGAAGACCCTGCAGAAAGAGGAGGTATTGCTAAACTTCATGTAGATTTAAAAAAGAATCAGTTCATAAGAGTCATTTGTTCAGGTTGCATCAACACTAGATGCACTCTATGTTTATGATTCACTGAAAGTAACCAGCTCATAAGAATCTTTCTTTCAGGGATGGAGCAACACTAATTATCCTCAGTGTTTCTGATTCAGTAACAAAAATAAATCAATAAATAAATTAATTAATTAATAAAGAACCAGTTCATAAGAGCCATTAGTTTGGACTGCTCTCTCTGATCATACTGTATTTGTGATTCGCTAAAAAGAACTGGATCATAACAGTTATTTATTTGGGGATGACTGATTTACTTAAGAGAAACAACTTAGTTTTTTCAGGGACAGATCAACACTGTTTACTCTCTGTTCTTATGATTCACTAAAAAGAACCGACTCATAAGAATCATTCTATTGGACTACACTGGAATCACTCTGTTTTTTTGATTCATTAAAATATAATAAAATAAAAAAAAAAAAAAAACAGCTTAAAAGTATGATTTGATTCACTAAAAAGAGCTGGTACATAAGAGTCTTGAGTTCGGTCTGCACTTGTGATGCTTTAGGGTTTTGATTCGCTAAAAACAACCTGTTCTTAAAAGTCTGTAGTTTGGTCTGCACTTTGGTTTTGATTCACTAAAAAGAGCTGGTTCATAAGATTCTTGAGTTCGGTCTGCACTTGTGATGCATTGTGTTTTTGATTCACTAAAAAGAACCAGTTATTAAGAGTCTTTAGTTTGGTCTGCAGTATGGATTTGATTCACTAAAAGGAGGTGGTTAATAAGAGTCTTGAGCTCAGTCTGCACTTGTGATGCTTTAGGGTTTTAATTCGCTAAAAACAGCCAGTTCATAAGAGTCTTTAGTTCAGTCTACACCGGTGATGCTGTATGGTCTTGTTTCACTAAAAAGAATCATTTCATCAAAGTCTTGAGTTCGGTCTGCACTGGTGATGCTGTATGGTTTTGATTCACTAAAAAAAAAAAAAGTTCATTAGAATCGTTAGTTCGGTCTGCACCATGGTTTTGATTCACTGAAAAGAGCTGGTTCGAAAGAGTCTTGAGTTCGGTCTGCACTTGTGATGCTTTATTGTTTTAATTCACTAAAAAGAACCAGTTCATAAGAGTATTTAGTTCTGCACCATGGTTTTGATTCACTGAAAAGAAATGTTTCATGAGAGTCTTGAGTTCGGTCTGCACTGGTGATGCCTTATGGTCTTGATTCACTAGAAAGAACTGGTTCATAAGAATCATTCATTTGAGTATGGGTCAACCGTGGTAGCACCCTGTTTCTGATTCGCTAATAGTACAGTCATTAGTACAGACTACACTGGTTGTATTGTATAATTTTATCCTTTATATTTTTTCATTCACTAAAAGAACCGTCTCATAAGAATAATTTGTTTGGAGATGGATCCACACCACATCCAGAACCAGATGCACTCTTATGTTTATGATTCACTAAAAGAGTCATTAGTTTGTGCTGTACTAGTCACACTGTAAAATTTGATTCATTTAAAAACAGAACCCGTTCATAAGAGTCATTAGTTTGGACAACACTGGTAACACACTATGTTTCTGATTCACTAAAAAGAACCAGCTCATAAGAGTCAGGAATTCATTCACGAATCGGCTTACACTGTTTGACTGATTCGCTAAATCATTTGGTTTTAGTATTCTGAGCTAGTCATTCAGACAGCCCTCTGACTTGTCTATTTAGCTTTGGATGTCTCTTCATTCACTTGTGTTCAATCTCCCTCCATCAGTTTGCCAGACTCAGCCAGCTGACTCAAAGCGAGGGCGTTTCTGCTCCGGCTCCGGCTCCAGACTTCGTCTTTGAACTGCAGTACTGTGATTTGCTCAACTCCAAGTTCGAACGAACGCGGGCTGGACGCGAGCTCATCTATGCATTCCACGGCAGCAGACTGGAGAACTTCCACTCCATCATACACAACGGATTACACTGCCATCTCAATAAGGTCAGGACGTGCTGTGCTGGTGGATGATGCTCGTTAGATCTGTTTTGGATGCTGTCCAGACAGGCTTTCTGATTATTATAGAGGACAGCATGCCTGACAGATGTGTTTGACTCTCCCTTATCAGTTCATGTTCAGATGATATGTGTAAAGATGATTGTTATAACTACAGTGTTATCTGCTCAATGATTCAGCAGTTACACTGTAATTCAAAATTATGTGATCCACTTATCTTTGGTTATGATTTGATATTTCAGACCTCACTGTTTGGGGAGGGCACATACCTAACCAGTGACCTCAGCATGGCCATCCTTTACAGTCCCCACGGTAACGGATGGCGGGAAAGCGTTCTCGGGCCTTTGATCAGCTGCGTTGCTTTGTGTGAAATCATCGATCATCCTGATGTGAAGTGTCAGGTGAAGAAGAAAGGTAATATGTCAGGTGACCAGCTGTATACAGTACCATTCGAAAGTTTAGGGTTTGGGTTTTTTGAAGGTCTCTTCCGCTTGCCAAAGCTGCAATTATTTAATCAAAAATACAGTAGAAACAGTAATATTGTGAAATATTTTTACTATTTAATATAACTGTGTTATATTTGAAAATATTTAAAAATGTAATTTATTCCTTTGATGCAAAGCCGAATTTTCAGCATCATTACTCCAGTCTTCAGTGTCACATGATCCTTCAGAAATCATTCTAATATGCTGATTTGATGTTCAAGAAACATTTATTATTGTCACACAGTTGAACTGTTGTGCTGCTTTATATTTTAGAAAACAAAAGAAACAAAAAATACATGTAAATAAAACATTTAATACATAAAAAGTCATCTCTGTCAGATTGTTCTTTTCAAAATCTATGTTTTTTTTAACAAATTATGAATAGTTTGCTGGAATAAGAGGATGGCACATCTTACCCCACTCTTCCCTACAGTTTCTTCCCTATGTGAAAGAGTCTTTCAAACAGCAGTTTGCTACGTTCTTTTAAAAAAATTAAACAAACATAGATTTGATTTTTACTCCAATTTTGTGTAAATGTGCCATCTAATAAGATCCAATCCCCGCAGATATATTCATCTGTGATTGTGTCATTGTATGTGTTTCAGACTCTGAGAGCATTGACCGTAATCGTCTGAGGGCCAGGAACAGTGAAGGTGGTGAGGTGCCTGAGAAATACTTTGTGGTGACCAACAACGAGCTTCTGAGAGTGAAGTACCTGCTGGTGTATTCTCAGAGACGTTACCGTTCACGGTGAGACCAGAGTTACCCCGAAGTCCTTATTCACCTGATTGTTGAATTTTAGATTTATAGACCTATTAAAGGAATAGCTCACCCAAAAATGAAAATTTGCTTAATATTTACTCACCCTCAGGACATCCAATATGCAGATGAGTTTGTTTGTTCATTGAAACTGATTTGGAGAAATGTAGTGTTACATCACTTGCTCACCAATGGAGTGAATGGGTGCCGTCAGAATGAGAGTCCAAACAGCTGATAAACACATCACAGTAATCCACAAGTAATCCACACCACTCCAGTCCATCAATTAACATCTTGTGAAGTGAAAAGCTGCGTGTTTGTAAGAAACAAATCCATCATAAGGATGTTTTTAACTTCAAACCTGCTTCTGGCTAAAACATGTGTCCTCTGTCTATAATATTGCTTTGTGCAGTGAAAAAGTCATTTTGTCTAAATCAGAAGAGAAATATGCACAGATCAAGCATCATTTACATAACAGTCCGAAACAGTTCTAAACAAATATATGGGTGGATTTTTATGCAAGACAACAGCAGAGGATGGACATTTAACTGGAGGATGGGTTATGGATTATGGTCTCATAATTTAGCCAGATGTACTGGTTTAAATTTAAAACGCCTTAATGACTCATTTGTTTCTTAGAAACATGTAGCTGTTCACTTCAAAAGACATTAACTGATAGACTGGAGTGGTTTGGATTACTTGTGATTATTGTGATGTTTTTTTCAGCTGTTTGGACTCTCATTCTGACGGCACCCATTCACTGCAGTGGATCCATTTGTGAGTTACATAATGCTAAATTTCTCCAAATCTATTCTGATGAAGACACAAACTCATCTACATCTTGGATGACCTAAGGGTGAACACATTTTCAGCAAATTAAAATTTTTGGGTGAACCATTCCTGTCCAGTGTTAATTTTGACAGGCTTTTTTGATTTAGTCTTAGTCTTTATCTTGAGACTAAAATGATTAATAGTCTTAGTCACATTTTAGTCATTTGATTCTTTTGAGTTTTAATCTAGTTTTAGTCATTGAAAAGTCATTGCATTTTTGTTAACTTTTAGTCATTACTTTTAGTCAAACTAAAGTTACCGGCATTTATTTTGGTAGCTAATTTAGTCTTCAAACAAAAATAATCATTAAATTAAATAAAAAAAAATTAAAATCAAATTTAAATCAAGGATTGAATTTGAGAAAACTTGAATAAATTATGACAATTTTCATTTTTGGGTGAACTATCCCTTTAACAGTATGGAAAAAGGAGTAATTATTATTATATTTGTACTTTTTCTTATTATTTTATAATTATAATTATAGTTGTTAATTTATATATATGTATAATTTATCATTTTTGAAAAAGAGGCACAATAAGACAAATACGCACGCTGTCTGAAAACAGAAGAAGTGGAGCCTGTGCGAGAGAGCGTAATTCTGGTGTGTGACTATCAGCGCGATTCCGCTTATCCCGCCTTCACTAACTTTAAGTTAATCGACAAGGAATTGTGACTACCAGGGAAAACGGGACATCTGGTGACTCTATTCCTAGCCCTTCAGCTGCTGAGGCCATTGTTTCAGATCGCAAGTTCGCGTTTTGGTAGCCTATACGGTAAGCCTATAGGATGTATTTTCAGTGTCCGGTAGTCCCCAAATAACATTTTCGTCCCGTCTCGTCTTGTTAACGAAGAGGTGGCATGAGTTTCGCCATACTTTTTATCATCAGATATTAGTTTTAGCCCGTCAACGTCTCGTCTTCGTCACAGAAAAAATGTTCGTTAACGAATATTTTTTGTCGCCGTCTTCGCTGACGTAATTAACACTGTTCCTGTCAATGATGACAGAATTTTCATGTTTTTACGGGTTCAAGCGCGTAGCGCTGAAACCCTATTGTAATTGTTAAAACGGTCACCAATTAGCAATCTCCACGTAAAACTGACTGCAGACTAAACCGTTAGTCGTAGAGACTTAAAACTTGGAAGGATGGTAGTACTCACCCTGCCTACAATGTGACCAAGGTTCACCCCAATCAGCCTGACGGGGGCACTACAGCGATCAAAAGTACGAATTTGCTCATAACTCCTGAACCGTCAGTCGCAGGCTCAAGTGTCTTATGTCGTTGGAATCATGCCAGACAAAAGGCATGTGAGCCTGCCGAATTTTTCAGGGATTTCGCATTTTTTGAAAAACCTACTTTTGCAAACTAGTCCTAAGTTTTTTGCCCGATCGGAACCAAACCAGTGCAGAAAGATTCTCTGGAGAGAGAATATCAATAATTATTAAAAAAAGAGAGCTGAACTTTTGTCTCACCGTCGCAAATGGACACCAAAATGTTTGAAAGGGTCGGGGCCACTTTTGGTAAAATGCCTATAACTCCTGAATGTAATGAGATATCTCCGCCAAAGTCAGAACGCTTATGTAAATGGTCAATCTGAGGTCACAGGACAAAAATCACTGAGCTTGGCCACAAAAATCATAAAAATGGCTATAACTGCACTACCATTTGTCCTGTCAACGATGGTTGTGCACGGTCTTGGTCCAAAGTGCCACAAGTGTCTATAAGGACATTTATGTATCTCAGAAAAACATGGCCTCCGTTGGCCGACGAAGTTTGAGCACCTATTAGACAAGGTTAACAGAGGCCGATCGGAACGAAACTCGGAGAGCCTGTTTGACTCACGACCCCAAAGGTCTGAGAGAAATGTGAAAGAAATCAGCCACTGGGGAGCGATATCTCATTTTTGAAGGACGTAAACAATTGTACGTCGCATGGTTTTTCACACATACGCACAGTATTCGCATCATACGATAGAACTCCATGTTCTGGACATTTTACCTCTAGAACCATCAATCAAACAGTTTGTTAAATGATTGAGAAGATGTCAAAAACCTACTTTTGCAAACTAGTCCTAGGTTTTTTGCTCAATCTGGAAAAAAACTGCAGTATAATTCTCCGGACTCTCTAGGTTAATAATTATCCAAAAAATGTTGAAATTTACCCTTTGGGAAGCTATAACGGGGGTGTTTAGAAAAGGGGCCTGACCGAATTTACCAAAAATCCTATAAAACCTAAAGGAAAACTCAAAACTTTACAAAACCTAGTGAGCATATGCGACAGTTGAGGCAAACAGCTGGTACTGTAACAGTAATAAACATTAAAAAACATAATATGATAAGTTACCTGGATTTGCCAGAAATGATTGATTTAGGTGGTTACAGGCTTGATAAAGCATTTGAACCCTGATAATCGCTGCTTGCTTTTCTAACTTGCTAATGTGACATTCTGTTGTGATTTCAGACATGCTCGAGGGACGTCGTGGCTCGTCAGACATCATTTTGCCATCATGATGGGCCTGTATCTCCTGCTCCTCATATTCATCGGTGCCTTCAACTCGTCCGCTTTTCAGTCGTTCTGGCACAGAATGTTTCGGTGACCCAGACCACACACATCCTATATAAACGCTCACGTCCAAAGTGCCTTCAAACACAAAGACTATCACGAAAGAGGGAAAAATAGACTCAGGAACGATTTTCTTGAATTCAACATGACATTCCTTGATTTTTACATTACATAGATTTGCATAAACACTGTGTGTCTGTCAGTGAGCAAAAATGTTAGTGTTTTGCTCATAAGCAGATGCAACCGAGCACCAAGATTGTTACATGTTAGCATATAGCCTGTTTGAATGATGGGTTCACTACATTAATTACCAAATGATCAAGACAAAGCGCTGTCTTCACCTGCCTTTTGAACCTAGACATTGGCATAATTGCTGCTTATATTAAAATCATTTGGGGAGATCTGTGTGCTTTTATATTAGATATATTTTCAGTTCTGGGGCAAGTTCACATGTTCTTAGACTACTGTATCATGTCTAGATTAAGTCAACTATGCAGAAGACCCATGCTATGGTGGTCAGTATCATTAAAACTGTAGTCTTGATATTGCATAAATGTCTTTAACTTGAATAATCCAGAGGATCCGTGAAATTATTTAAATAAAAAAAAAAGTGGGACAACGCTACAGTGTGTTTGGCACAGAGTGTAATATTGTCGATTGTTGTAGTTTACAGCTCTTGGCGTGCTAAACATTTTGTCTGACCGTTGTTTTATCAGTAGAAACGCAGTAATATATGACTGATAACAAAAGCGGCATGTTTTTCATCTTAAGACATGGAGACTCATTTGTGTGCACCATAGATTAGCCCAGTTTTTTTTGTTTTTTTTACATTTTGCAATTACTTTAAAGTGATAACCATATAAAAATTCACTTTTCATGCATAAAATAAGTTACTAAATGACTAAAGTGTTACTTTTCTCTATTGTTCTTTAGGCTGAGAACATGGAAGCATGTTATAAACAGTATTCATTGCCAACACGTTTACCAGAATTAAGCATTTACTTTCATTATGTAGCTTTATATGAGACAGACATCAAAAGAATTGTGACAGGTTGATCTGTTATGGATCGTCTAATTGCAGGCTCATAAACACGTTGTTATTCAGTAACAGGCCTGACAGGAGCATGTTTACAGTGGCACTGTTTTCTGAAGGTGTCAGCCTGACCTTATTAGTCCATTTTATGTATATAATATGTAAAAGTTTTCAGATACAGTTTTATTCGTTTAACATTTTCACATTCAAATATTAGAATACATCATTTAAAAAATTTTGGCATGTTTTAATGACAGAAACACTGTTTTAGATTGCGTTTAACAAAAGCTGTACAACAATAATGCAAGTAATTTCACAGCATTAATTTTTAAACAGTAATGAAATGATTTGTAAACATAGCTGCCGTTTATGCTACATTTTATAACTGAATTACATTATTTGAATTGCTCTTAGGATGTAGAATCAGTTTGCTTAGCTGCAGTTGGACAGGCAGGAGCCAAACACACGAAGAATCCCTCAGAGTTGTTCTGTTGAAAGAATATTGACATAATAAATAAATACATAAATAAATAAAAAATAAAATAATTATATTTAATAATAAATTTAATTAAATATAATCAAGTCAAAGCATTTTGTTTTCATTAAAAGAAACCTTAGATTACGAGAGTAAAGTTGTAGTATTTTGGGAATGAAGTTGAAGTTACGAGAATAAAGTCAAAATTCCGAGAATAAGTTGAAATGTTTCGAGAATAAAGTCGAAATACCACGAGAATGAAGTCGTAACGTTTCGAGAATGAAGTATATTTAGATATTTCCACTTTATTCTCGAAACATTTCGACTTCATTCTTGTAATATTTACTTTATTCTCATAATATTTAGACTTTATTCTCATAATATTTAGACTTTATTAACATAATATTTAGACTTTATTCACGTAATATTTAGACTTTTTTCACGTAATATTTAGACTTTATTCACGTAATATTTAGACTTTATTCACGTAATATTTGGACTTTATTTTCATAATATTTAGACTTTATTCTCATAATATTTGGACTTTATTAACGTAATATTTAGACTTTATTCTCATAATATTTAGACTTTATTCACGTAATATTTAGACTTTATTCACGTAATATTTAGACTTTATTCGCATAATATTTAGACTTTATTCTCGTAATATTTAGACTTTATTCGCATAATGTTAATATTTAATATTTAGACTTTATTCGCATAATATTTAGACTTTATTCTCATAATATTTAGACTTTATTCACGTAATATTTAGACTTTATTTGCATAATATTTAGACTTTATTCTCGTAATATTTAGACTTTATTCACGTAATGTTTAGACTTTATTCGCATAATATTAATATTTAATATTTAGACTTTATTCGCATAATATTTAGACTTTATTCTCATAATATTTAGACTTTATTCACGTAATATTTAGATTTTATTTGCATAATATTTAGACTTTATTCTCGTAATATTTAGACTTTATTCACGTAATATTTAGTCTTTATTCTCGTAATATTTAGACTTTATTCGCATAATATTAATATTTAATATTTAGACTTTATTCGCATAATATTTAGACTTTATTCTCATAATATTTAGACTTTATTCACGAATATTTAGACTTTATTCGCATAATATTTAGACTTTATTCTCGTAATATTTAGACTTTATTCTCATAATATTTAGACTTTATTCGCATAATATTTAGACTTTATTCTCATAATATTTAGACTTTATTCACGTAATATTTAGACTTTATTCACGTAATATTTAGACTTTATTCGCATAATATTTAGACTTTATTCTCGTAATATTTAGACTTTATTCGCATAATATTAATATTTAATATTTAGACTTTATTCGCATAATATTTAGACTTTATTCACATAATATTTAGACTTTATTCTAAAAATATTTAGACTTTACTCTGATAATATTTTGACTTTATTCTCGCAATATTTTGACTAGTAATATTTTGACTTTATTCGTAATGTTTTGACTTTATTCACGTAATATTTCGACTTTATTCACGCAATATTTCAACTTTATTCTTGTAATATTTCACATTTATTTGCATAATATTTTGACTATTTGCAATATTTCAACTTTATCCTCGTAATATTTCACATTTATTTGCATAATATTTTGACTATTTGCAATATTTCGACTTTATTCTTGCAATATTTTGACTTTATTCTCATAATATTTTGAGTATTTGCAATATTTAGACTTTATTTGCGTATTATTTAGACTTTATTTGTGCAATCTTTTGACTTTATTTGCATAATATTTCGACTTTATTCTCAAAATATTTCGACTTTATTCTCAAATTATTTCAACTTTATTTGCATAATATTTTGACTTTAATCTCGTAATCTTATATTTTTTTCCTTTTTTAACATGGCACTAAAACGCTGTCGTAGAGTGATTCAAGAATCAAATTCACCTGTAGGTTCTGGTGACAGACGGGTGGTTGGTTTTGTTCGGTCAGGTGTCCTCGTACACACCTCCCGAAGCGGTGCAGACACACGTGGTCTGTTGGGGCACAGGATTGAGGACAAGCTGGAGGTCTGACAACCAGGCAGCTGGAGCAGGTTGTGTGCTGGCAGTGACCTCCACAATCACGCCTTTCCAGCGATACAGACCTGCAGACAAGAACAGGACGTTCATTAGAAACACTGGGGAACAGATGAATCAGAAATCAAAACTGCAAGCAGAAGTTACCTGGCTGAGCATATCTCATTGGGATTGACCTTGCAGAACTCCCATGTGCACTCAGGTCTGCAAGTGTCGGCTTTGAGAACCTCCAGCACTGTTTGGAAATCCAAACTTAAAATGAACAATACTGTCTTGCGAGAAGTGGCAAATAATAAAATACACAGTGAAATATTGTTCTGCCGGTCAAACAGAAAAACAGGTTATAAAGTTGATGGGATCCCGTTACAATACGGATGCAGTTCTTCAGAAAAGGTTGTGGATTTCATCACCGTCTAGATAAGAACAATCAAAGCGTTGCTTTTATGGGAAAGTGCTCCGAGATCAAAAGAATCTTTGACTGCCGTATCTCTTTTCACAGTTCATAAATTATATTAACCTTGATGGTGCCATTTTCAGGAGTGTGAACATGAACGTAAAAGTTAATCCATAAGCTCACACTGCATGAATAGATTGTACCACAGGGGTTTTTATACTTGATACAATGAAAACGATAGGGACACCATTTCTAAAATATAAATCCAGCTAAATATTTTAATGCATAAATAACGATTTACGCTGTGTGAGAACACGTTAAGTTTGATATTACTAATATTACTAGACAACATGTTTTCAAAATTGAATGATTATTTTTTTATAGATATTTTTATATTGTCATTTTATTACAACCCAACACACACACACATATATATGTATGTGTATATATATATATATATATATATATATATATATATATATACACATACATATGTATATATATATGTGTGTGCGTGTGTGTGTATAAAAAAAAATATACAAAAAAATAAAATAAAAATAAAATAAAATTTAGCAAAATGAAAAATTTGTTATTAAATATGAAAAATAGAAAAATAAATAAAATTAAAAAAATGAAAAACTTTTTGGAACTGTATAGCAAAATAAAATATTTCTAATTAAATTAATATACATATATATATATACACTACAATTTCAAATACTAAATTTACAATAAAAAATAGCGATTGAAAAGGGGGTATTGTTCAATGGTTATTTATAACTTTTATTATTAATTATTTTATTTCTCTGAATTTTTTGTGTCTTTCCATTGGGTCCCTGTACTCCTGTTTGGAAACCTTTTTTGAGTAATTATATTTGCTCTTGTATAATTCGCAGGGATGCCAAAAAAGTCTAGTACAGTCAAAAAGAGCTATTGAATTCAGAAATGTATTTATTTAGTTAATATTACTCATTTCCATGACTTTTTAGACCTAGTATTCCCTGATATCTAAGAACCCTGAGTTTAAGAACCAACTTTTTTATGTAAAGTTTTTAAGAACATTTTAAGAATCTGAAGAACCTTTAGTGCAATGGAAAGATTCCAAAGTTCTTCATGGAACTATAGAAGTTTTAGGATTCTACATAATGTCTAGACATTAACTTGGCATCTCCAGTTTCGGTAGTACCTGATTTGCAGGTTCCCTTGCGTCCTGCCTCTGGTTTTCCATCTGGGTTTCCATCTTTTTCTTCTGGGTAAATGCAAATCAGCCCTTCGTCGCACTTCCCCAAGTAGTCCCAGGTGCCTCCACAGCTTTCTCCCGCGAGTTTTGCACAGGCTGGACAACAACCGCAAATCCCAGTGGTAATTCCACCCTGACACTGGAGCTTCAGCGCTCGACGAGGCGAACAATGGATGCGTTCGCAGGGCGGACAGTGCAAGGCTTGGAGAATCTGCTGGCTCTCCAAGGTGGAGATCTCCACAGCCATTACCAGCCACAAAATCACAGAGATCGAGAAGACGTATGGACTCATGGTTGGACTTAATGTCACTGGGATGGCTCGCCTTTTCGATTTAATATATAACGGGCCTCACAACCACACACACTCAAAGAAATCATTCAACTTCACACCAGCAAACCTCTCCCCTTCTTCTTGTTTGTTGAGTCTGGATTTGCTGTTAATTATCCCCAAGTCTTATCTTTACAATCGTGCTGTTGTTTTCTTTTTGTCTGAAAACCAATAAGTTGGACCAAGCGAAGAAGACTGGACCCTTTGTGTGCAGGTCACATGACCAATAACAGGGGGTGTAATTCACGGTATGATTGAGATAATCACCCAAGAGCAACAAAGACATGATTAGGACATTGGCAGGTTATCTGAGAAGACCTGTGTGTGACTTTTTCATGAGCTGGAACACAATAAAACGCCGCTTTCCGTCTGGCTTACTCTTTTCAGAACAGAACGGTTCTTCAAACAGTCTCAAAGGTCATACCCTTGACCGCTTTATCCTTAATAAATGTCTACTGTAGATAAAACATGATAAAATGAGTGAATGTTTGTATAAATGGATTTTTTTGATGAAGTTTTTTTAAGACTATTAATTGTTAAATTAATGAAAAAAAATACAAAAGTACAAATTTCTAGTCTAATTTTTCAATAATAATTTTCAAAGAATGTCTATTAATCGTCTGTATATTCTGGTTCAAATAAGTAAGGCTGGGCAAAAAATTTCAAGTCAACCTCTCGAATGAAATCTTCAGACATGATTACGATGTTTTATGTACAGTGTGCGTCATCTTGTGCTAGTAAACAAGGGGCAGAGCATACTGGTTCTACATCTGCGTCAAAGACTGACACGGAAGAGAAGAAATTGTTAAATAAAGTCGTTATTTTTGTTTTGTTTGTGCACAAAAAGTGTTCTCGCAGCTTCATAAAATTATGGTTGAACCCTTTATTTATAAGAGCCTTTATTTGGTGTTGAGCCAAAAAAGTTTGTCCTAGTAACAGTTTTTGTTTTGCTTCCAAAATAGCATTAATTTTTTGCTAGTTTGTTGGCTAGTTATCTTGTTTAAACTCATTAAACATTAAAGAGAGAAATCATGGTCAGATAAATCATAAATCATTCCATATCGTGAAGCATATCTGAATATAACGGATTATGAAAGAAGGAAAAAAGTGAATTACATTTGATTGTGGACAGGATTTGAGCCAGTCCTTCCAGGATTTTGCAATTCAGTGATCGTAGAATTGAATGCAAAAACATGCAAAGTCAACATGGGGCCGTGCATTATTATGCTGCAACATGAGGTGATGGTCGTGGATGAATGACACAACAATGGGCCTCAGGATCTCATCACGGTATCTCTAATAAGATGATATAAGGTCACAGGTTTGGAATGACATGAGGGTGAGTAATTTTTGGCTGAACTGTCCCTTTAAGAGCTTGTTTTCGGTGTTGACACAAAAATGTTTGTCTTGGTAATAGTTTTTTTTTTTTTTGGCTTCCAAAATAGCTTTTATTTTTGGCTAGTTATCTTGTTTAAACTCAGCAAGACAAATTAAAGGGATGAAGCATAGTTATTTTGACTTTGAAGTTGCAGAATTGGCAAGATCTTCCATATTGTGAAGCATATCCGAGTATAACGAATTATGAAAGAAGAAAAAAGTGAATTACATTTGACTGTGGACAGGATTTCAGCCAGTCCAACCAGGATTTTGCAATTCTGTGATCGCCGAATTGAATGCAAAAACAAGCAAACTCAATATTATTTTTTTTATAATATGTCTTATTTCAGCATTTTTTCTGGAAAAAGAAAGAAAAATGGACATTAAACTAGGAGAGGGCAACAATAATAATAAAAGATTAAAAATATATATATATATTAGGTGTTCAGTGTTCAACTTTTAACGTCACTAACACAAATTACAAAAAGTACACCATCATTATTGGTGGGGTTTCACTGCAAAACACAAAATGCCACAGGTTTCGCCACAATTTTTGAGACAAGCCAAAGCAAATTCAGTCATTTTAAGCCACAAAAACCAGGGGGGGAAAATCCAACGAAATCCTGGTGAGACTGTTTATGTGAAACAAATTATTAGGAAAATAAAAATAAAACTATTGGTGGGTTTTCACTGCGAAACAACACAAAAAATATTGCCACAATTAAAGAAAAAAAAAAAAAAATAAGCCAAAGCAAATTCAGTCATTTTAAGGCACAGAACTTTAGGAAAAAATCCAATGAAATCCTGGTGGGACTGTTTATGTGGAATACATTTTTAGAGATTAAAAAAAAAAAACAGTACACCATAATTATCGGTGGGCTTTCCCTGCAAAACACAAAATACAACAAATATCGCCACAATTTTTGAAAAAGCCAAAGCAAATTCAGTCATTTTAAACCACAAAAAAACAGCTGGAAAAATCCAATGAAATCCTGTTTATCTGGAATAAATTATTAGAGAAAAAAAAAATCGAATGAATTAATGATGGGACTGTTCATGTGGAATAACATATCAGAGAGAAAAAAAAAAAAACTATTGCTGGGTTTTCACTGCAAAACAGCATGGAAAATGTCACAAATATCACACTTTTTTAGAAAAACCATAGCAAATTCAGTAATTTTAAGCCACAAAAATCTGGAAAAATCCAGTGAAATCCTGGTGGAACTGTGGAATATATTACCAGAGGAAAAAAACAACTATTGGTTGGTTTTCACTGCAAAACAATGCACAAAATGCCATAAATATTGCCACAATTTTTGGAAAAAGCCAAAGCAAACTCATTTTAAGCCAAAAATAAAATAAAAATTAGGGGGGACAAAAAAAAAAAAAAAGAAATCGAATTAATTAATGGTGGGACTGTTCATGTGAAATAACATATCAGAGGGAGAGAAAAAAAAAAAAAACTATTGCTGGGTTTTCACTCCAAAACAACATGGAAAATGTCACAAATATCACATCACTTTTTTAGAAAAACCATAGCAAATTCTGTCATTTAAAGCCACAAAAATCAGGAAAAAAAAATCAGGATCAGAATAATCAGGGTTAAGAATATTTTTTTCCAGAGGAAAAACTAAATAAGAAAAATGCATAGAGAAATCATTCACAAAAAATATCTAAAATGATGCATTTAATAAATAAATGAAGTGAATTTTCATTTCATACCTACTTTATAGGAATAGTTCACCCAAAAATGAAAATTCTGTCATTTACTCACTCCCAGGTTGACGGTAGCCATTTACTTTCATAGTATGGAAAAAATTGTATGGAAGTCAATTGCTACTGTCAACTATTTGGTTACCATCAAAATATCTTATTTTGTACTCAACAGAATAAACTCGTACACAGTGTAGAAGTTAACACATTACAAGTAACAAGTTACATAATCAGATTACTTTTTAATTTACTAGAAAATATCTTTTTCAAATAAGTAACCCCAGTTACTTTGTTTTCCCCCTGTGTTCTTCAGTACAGACGTCATTTTACTTTTCCTTCAGCCTGAGACTTGTTCATTTCCTTTTACATTTACTAAAAATATAATTTTTTCTGTTAAAAACAAACAAGAAAGCCCCGGCCAGATTTAAAAAGTAACGCAAAAGTAACATGACGCAACGTAATTGGTTACTTGTTTAGGAAGTCATGCAATATTGTAATGCATTACTTTTAAAAGTAACTTTACCCAACACCGCTTTTACAGTTTTGTAATAACCTGAGGGTGACTAAATAATTAGTGTTTTCATTTTTGGGTGAACTGTCTGGATCAATGGTGTTCCATTCAATTACCACTTAATTATAATTATTCCTCAGATAAAATAGAAACACAATATAAAAACCACAAAAGACAAACAACAAAGGATTTTAAGCAACTTTTATTAAATTAGATCTTTATAAAACAGTGCAGAGTCCTATCATCGTCTTTGCTGATCGTAAGTCTCTCTGAAGCATGTCTATCACTGTAAGTTGTCGAAAAATGAAAGGCCGAACGGCACCTTGAAACGACCCTACGTCAATGTTCAGTCCCTTATTCATCAGCAGACCGTGTGATGTGAGATCACACTCGCTCATTGCTGGCATGGTTGAGGTCAAATGAGTATCTGCATAATGTGCTGCATTTGTAAATATTCGCATAATTCGCTCTGCAAAAATTGAGGTAATCCTAAAACGCTGCAATGTAATTTCAAAACGGTTCATTTAGTGATACTTTTGGTCTTTTCACGGAATGCATTACGAGCTACAAACGTAACGGCGTTATTTTCGAAGCATTAGGTACGCTACACTATAGATTTACTTATCTAAACAAATGAGCTCACTATCATCTACCAACAAAAAAAAAAAAAAAAAAAAAGATTGTAGACATGGTTTATGAACCATGTGACTACCATATCACCACTTTAGGTTGTATAGGTTAAGTTAATCGGCCTTGTTTGCAAAAGAAACATCCCATTCAAAAAGGATACTAGTCGAAGCGGATCCAACGAGAGATCAATCCGGACTGAAATTTGCATAGAATGTCATTTATTTCCAAGAAATAGCAGTTACCGAACAATAACTCTTTGTTGCCTGGACTGTGACGATTAATCGATACTGAGACCTTGTTTTATCGGGTTTGTTATTCCGACAAACATTGACCTAAATTCACAGACCAGAGAAAAATGCCGCAGATTCTCTGCATAAACCTCTTTGAAGGGAGAGTGTGCATTGCGTGGGATGGCGTTCAGTTTTCTAGCATGGTTCTGGTAGTGGGCTTGACTGTGGGGTAAGGTCATGCTGTTAAGGTGTGTGGTTCAGCAATCAGCAAACTCTATCAATGGGTTAAGCCTTGGTCACATGAAATCCTCATAGTCTTGTGCATAACCACCGTCGAAGTGCCCGTAGTCCGCGAGATCATCTTTCATTGTGGCTTTTAAACCTCCTCCTGGTAAAACACCCTTCTTTTTCTTTTTACCTTTGTTTGCCTATTGAATTAAAATACGAGTTACACTTATGAACAAAACAATGAGATAATACAAACTATACAGACACCTTGTAGAATCTCCAAAATATTAATTATTTTACCAAAATAATAATTCTGTTTTATTTAGTACAGACATAAGATATTTCACATTAAACGGTTACGTATTATCCACAAGAGAAAATAGCTGAATTTATAAAAATTACTTTTTTCAAAAGTTTACATACACTTGATTCTTAATACGGTCTTGTTACTTGAATGATCCACAGCCGTTTTTTTTTTGTTTGTTTGTTTAGTGATAGTTGTTCATGAGTCCCTTATTTGTCCTGAACAGTTAAACTGTCTGCTGTTCTTCAGAAAATTCCTTCAGATCCCACAAATTCTTTAGTTTTCCAGCATCTTTTGCATTTTTAACCCTTTCCAATGACTGTATGACTTTGAAATCCATATTTTCACACTGAGGACAACTGAGGGACTCATATGCAACTATTACAGAAGGTTCAAACACTCACTGATGCTCCAGAGGGAAACACGATGCATTAAGACCCGGGGGTGAGAACTTTTGGACAGAATGATAAATGTGTAATTTTTTCTTTTTGCCTAAATATATATATTTTTTTTTCCATTTAGTACTGCCTTTCAGAAGCTACAGACGATACTTGCATGCTTCCCAGAAAACAAAATAAGTTAAATTTACCATGATCTTCAATGCTCTTAATGCATTGTGTTTCCTTCTGGAGCATCAGTGAGTGTTTGAACCTTCTGTAATAGTCGCACATGAGTCCCTCAGTTGTCCTCGGTGTGAAAAGATGGATCTCAGAATCATACAGTCATTGTCGGAAAGGGTTCAATTACACATAAATGCTGGAAAACCAAAGATTTTGTGGGACCTGAAGGATTTTTCTGATGAACAGCAGGTAGTTTAACACCTGCAGGTAGTTTGTTCAGGACAAACAAGGGACTCATGAACAACTATCACTAAACAAAAAAAAAAAAAAAACAGCTGTGGATCATCCAGGTAACAACACAGTATTAAGAATCAAGTGTATACAAACTTTTGAACAGGGTCATTTTTTTAAATTCAACTATTATTTTCTCTTGTGGACTGTATGTAAACGTATTTTATGTGAAAAATCTTATTCAGGTCAGTACTAAATAAATAAAAAAAAAATGCATTTTGTATGATCCCTTTTATGTTGGTAAAATAATTAACATTTTGCAGATTCTGCAAGGTTTATGTAAACTTTTGACTTCAACTGTATATGTGAGAACAAGAATTTTACAGATAAAACATTGAAATAGTTCACCCAAAAATGAAAGTCTGCTGACAATTTACTCATTCTCAGATATCCAAGATGTAAAGGAGTTAATTTCTTCATTAGGAACAAATTTGGAGAAATTTAGCATTAAATCATTTGCTCAACAATAAATGGCAATAAATGGGTGCTGTCAGAATGAGTGTTCAAACAGCTGATAAAAACATCACAATAATTCACAAGTAATCCACACCACTCTAGTGCATCAATAAAAGTATTGCGAAGTAAAAGAAGTTGCTTGTTTGTAAGAAACAAATCCACCATCAAGGCATTTTAACGTCAAATTGTAATTTCTGGTTAAAACAAGTTCCTTAATCCTGTGGAAAAAAAGTCCATTCTTTGTTGTCCTCTCACATCAAAATCTACAAACATATTTGTTTCGAGCTGTTTTGGACCACTTTAACTTATAAACGGTGCTTGATCTGTGCATATTTTTCTCCTGATTCAGACAAGACTACTTTTTCTCTGGATGAAATGTTATTATGGACAGAGAACTTAAATTAGAAACATTATAACGTAATGGATTTGTTGCAGCTTTTCTCTTCACAAGACATTAATTAATGGACTGAAGTGGTGTGGATTACTTGTTGATTACTGTGATGTTTGTATGACTCTCATTCTGACGGCACCCATTCACTGCAAAGCAACCATTGGTGAGCAAATGATGCTAAATCTCTCCAAATCTGTTCTGATTAAGAAACAAACTCATCTACATCTTGGAAGGCCTGAGGGTGAATAACTTTCTTTGCACATTTTCATTTTTGTTTTTGTTGAACGATTACTAAGTGAATTTCATACCTTTTCTTGCCTCTGCTTTTCACTTAGTAACACTGTTAGTGAGTTGCTAATTTTCTTCAAGTCATCAACTTCCACTGCAAAACCAATTCAAAATGTCATTAAATAATACAGAGATTACATTACGAATGACTGAAGTTTACAAAAAATTAAGCATACTTACATGAAAGACACAGGTCCCTAAACAGTGTCTCTAAAAAGCTGGAATAGTGTATTGATTTCTCATAGGAAGATATTTTTTTCTTTTAGCAACCGCTCGAACTCTGTGAAGTCATCTTTTGTAGAGGGACTCATCGCATCAATTCCTGTAACATTATTTGATACTACACCTACAAACGAGATTAGAAGTTAATAATAATTTTGGCTTAGTATGGGTAAAAAAAAAAAATGAGGATATGGATAAACCGAAAGTACCTACCGAATGCTTCTTTTGCTAGTTCTAAGTCTGAATCCTCCTGTAGTTTTTTCACTCTAAGTTTTTCCGCCAGCTCCTCTTCTGGTGTGAGTTCTGTGCTGTCTTTTGACTCCTCTATCTATTTAAACAAATTATCAAATGGTATAACTTCTTCCACACTTATGCTACTAATAAATGCACAGGTAACACGATTGATATACATAAACAACTTTTCTTTTTTTAAAAAAAAAAGAGGCTGTATTTATTTGATTAAAAATGCAGTAAAAACAGATGCATTGTGAAACAACTGTTTTCTAGTTTAATGCATTTTAAAATGTAATTTATTAATGTGATGTAAAGCTGAATTCACAGCATCATTACTTTAGTCTTCAGTGTCACATGATCTAACATAACTCATTCTAATGTGCTGATTTAATGCTTAAGAAACATTTCTTATTATGAATGCTAAAACAGTTGTGGCTTAATCATTTTATGGAAAATTACTTTTTTTTGATGAACAAAAAAATTCAAAACAACATTTATTTGAATGGGAAATATTTTGAACGTATCAATTTCTTAAAATAAAAAAAAATGTATATACCTCAAACTTTTGAACAGTCGTGTAGGTATATTAAAAAAAAGAAAATGACAATTACAAAATGTTGTAAATAAAACAGTGCTTTCAAAGTTACACAGTGTAAATGAATTATTTAACAACTTACAAATATTTAACAACTTGTTACTAAAAAACGGGTCAAACGAAAGACTGCTATGTCTGAACTCACTTGTTTTTTGAGCTCCTCTTGTTTTTTTCTTTGTAAATTTTCCTTTTCTTTTATTTTCTCACTGAGTTTCTTCTTTTCTGTAGGTTTAGCCTCTGTAACTGAAACAAAAACCCTGTTAAACCTCAAAGTATAACTTTACAACTTGAAGTACAGCTGAAGCTTCATAACTGTTTTGAAGAAAGTGAATTTACCTGCATAATTTTCAAGCTGTACTAATTTTTTGTGCAATTCTTAAACTTTTTCATGTAGTTTTAAAAGCCTCAGATTAATTAACAATTATCACTCAAAATAAATCTATACTTAAACGATATAAATATCTGTAACACAGAGAACTAAATAAGTTGACTGAAAAAAAAATAATTACAAGAGATGAAAATACATATACTACAAGTCAAACGTTTTTTTGGACAGTAAAATGTTTAATGCTTAGTCGCTTCTGCTCACCAAACCTGCATTTATTTGATTCAAAGTACAGTAAAATTTGGAAATAATTTTACTATTTATAATAACTGTTTTCTATTTGAATATACTTTAAAATGTAATTTATTCCTATGATTTCAAAGCTGGATTTTTAGCATATTTACTCAAGTCACATGATACTTTAGAAGTCATTCTAATATTCTGATTTGCAGCTCAAAAACATTTATTATTATTATTATTATGTTGAAAACAACGGAGTGGAATTTTTTCAGGTTTCTTTGATGAATAGAAAATTCAGAAGAACAGCATTTATCTGAAATAGAAATCTTTGTAACATTATTAATGTCTTCATCATCACTATTGATTGATCAATTTAAAGTATCCTTGCTAAATAAAAGTATTAATTTCTATAATTTCTTCCTTTGATCACAAGAATAAATTGCATTTTAAAATACATTCAGATGGAAAGCAGTTATTTTAAATAGTAAAAATATTTCACAATATTACTGCTTTTGCTGTACTTCGGATCAAATAAATGCTTGCTGAGCAGAAGAGCCTTCTTTAAAATAATAATAATAATAATAATAATAAAAAATCGTACCGTTCAGAACCTTGTGATCGGTACTGTATACTTTAGGAAGAAAAAAAAACACGTTCAATTTGTCAATTACCAATTTATGCATTTCATAATTTCATTACGCATTCATACCTGACATTTTTTCCTCCTCCTTTTCTTCCTCTTCATCATCATCCCAATTATCCTACAAGAAAAATGCATTTCAAACCACAAATTAGAACATTTCATCATCATAAGTAGCATAAATGCGTAAAGATCACCTGGAGATCATTATTTTCACACTAATATGTCAATCTGTTCTATTATGAAGAACACAAACCACTTTACAGTACAATCATTTAAAATGAGCAACAACTGACAGTCATATTTTGCTAAGTACAGGAAATTAGTCACCAACCCTACCTTAAAAAGGTGTTTAAGACATGACTATTGCATACATTTAATATAATTACTAATTACTAAATAATTGCCTAACTTACGACAGTGTATACGCCTATGCTAATAACTAACTGGACACATATTATGCTGAGACTCATCACCACCACGCTGTTTTGACACTCTTGGGTTAGCAAGAGCAGCTAGCTGGACTTAACAGTTAGCTGACTGTGACATCTGAAAGATGTAAACTTTCTCAAGTGTTAAAGAAATTAACTCGCATTTTTATGTGCGAACGACAAATAAAGCATGCGTTACTAACTTTCACGTCGTCGTCTTCATCCTCGCCCTCCCATTTGTCATGAGCTGCCGCCTTTTTGATAGGCTCCTCAGGCTCGAAACTATCAGCATCTGGACAATAACAGTGCGTTCAGACAGATTACTTAATGACAGTCGTGATTCAGAATGACAGTGTATTGGATTAAACATATTAATAGAAGTCCGTACGGTCAGAAAACAAAAATAACGGTAAAGTTCGGTGAAATTCTCACCCCAAGAATCGGCGTCCGCCATGATGTCGGAGTCGCTGAGGGGAATGAGCGCGTGAAGCTCAACACACTGCACGAAGACTTCCAGAAATTTCAAAATAAAGGTCCACAGTCACATACATGCAAAGCATGGCTTTCTTCAAAGCTAATAAATGGTGTAATATGAAGAATAATGTTCTTAAATATTATTAGTTTATTAGATATGTGTGGCTTTTAGATCATGTGTGTTAGCTTTGTAATGTACTCATAAACATTAACAACATTGACTCATCCTGCACTATGCTAATTTTGCCCAATCAAATTCTCACAACAATGGCCCTCCACCTGTAATCAACTAAATGGTCACAATGTCCACGAATGCTAGTTAACATCCAGATTTTGCTTTGGGTTCATGTAAATTTGCCACGCTGACCAAAAGAAAGTTGCTTTCCTGATAGCACACATACATCATAGAGACATCTATTTGATGTCTGCATTTACATCTGGAAGATGTATTTTTTTAGAGTGTTTGCTCATCTGCAATACGTCTAAAGGATATTTCCTATCAGATGTCAAATAGATGTCTGTTAGATGTCTTTAAAATGTTTATGATTTAGAATGTATGTAAAACTGACATCTTACAGACGTCTGTCAGATGTTTGTGCACAGAAGATGCTTTCCAGATCAAGTGATCCTTACCAGACATCTTGCAGACATATCCCTGATAGCCCATTACCGAGACGTCTATTTGACATCTGCATTTACATCTGGAAGATGTATTTTTTAGAGGGTTTGCTCATCTGCAATATGTCTAAAGGATGTTTCCTATCAGATGTCAAATAGATGTCTGTTAGATGTCTTTAAGATGTTTATGATTTAGAATGTATGTAAAACTGACATCTTACAGACGTCTGTCAGATGTGTACACAGCAGATGCTTTCCAAATGAAGTGATCTTTACCAGACATCTTGCAGACGTATCCCTGATAGCCCATTACGGAGACGTCTATTTCACGTCTGCATTTACGTCTGGAAGATGTATTTTTTTTAGAGTGTTTGCTCATATGGAATATGTCTAAAGGACGTTTCCTATCAGATGTCAAATAGATGTCTATTAGATGTCTTTAAGATGTTTATGATTTAGAATGTATGTAAAACTGACATCTTACAGACATCTGTCAGATGTGTACACAGCAGATGCTTTCCAGATCAAGTGATCTTTAACAGACATCTTGCAGACATATCCCTGATAGCCCATTACGGAGACGTCTATTTGACGTCTGCATTTACATCTGGAAGACGTATTTTTTTAGAGTATTTGCTCATATGCAATACGTCTAAAGGACATTTCCTATCAGATGTCAAATAGATGTCTATTAGATGTCTTTAAGATGTTTATGATTTAGAATGTGTGTAAAACTGACATCTTACAGACATCTGTCAGATGTGTACACAGCAGATGCTTTCCAGATCAAGTGATCTTTAACAGACATCTTGCAGACATACATGTGCTATCTGGGTTGGTTTAGTGACTTCAGTTTGAGCATTGCTTCCCCAGATAGCACATGTGCATCTGCAAGATGTCTGTTAAAGATCACTTGATCTGGAAAGCATCTGCTGTGTACAAACATCTGACAGATGTCTGTAAGATGTCATTTTAATCTACATTCTAACCCTGATAGCACACGTCAGTTTTACATACATTCTAAATCATAAATATCTTAGATACATCTAGATATCTATTTAACATCTGATAGGAATCATCCTTTAGACGTATTGCAGATAGAGCAAACACTCTAAAAAAATACGTCTCCCAGAAGTAAATGCAGATGTCAAATAGACGTCTCTGTGATGGGCTATCAGGGATACGTCTGCAAGATGTCTGTTAAAGATCACTTGATCTGGAAAGCATCTGCTGTGTACACATCTTACAGATGTCTGTAAGATGTCAGTTTTACATACATTCTAAATCATAAACATCTTAAAGACATCTAATAAACATCTATTTGACATCTGATAGGAAACGTCCTTTAGACGTATTGCATATGAGCAAACACTCTAAAAAAATACATCTTCCAGATGTAAATGCAGACGTGAAATAGACGTCTCCGTAATGGGCTATCAGGGATACGTCTGCAAGATGTCTGGTAAGGATCACTTCATCTGGAGCATCTGCTGTGTACACATCTGACAGATGTCTGTAAGATGTCATTTTAATCTACATTCTAACCCTGATAGCACACGTCAGTTTTACATACATTGTAAATCATAAATATCTTAGATACATCTAGATATCTATTTAACATCTGATAGGAATCGTCCTTTAGACGTATTGCAGATAGAGCAAACACTCTAAAAAAATACGTCTCCCAGAAGTAAATGCAGATGTCAAATAGATGTCTCTGTGATGGGCTATCAGGGATACGTCTGCAAGATGTCTGTTAAAGATCACTTGATCTGGAAAGCATCTGCTGTGTACAAACATCTGACAGACATCTGTAGGATGGCAGTTTTACATACATTTTAAATAATAAATATCTTTAAGGCATCTAATAGACATCTATTTGATATCTGATAGAAAACGTCCTATAGATCTATTGCAGATGAGCAAACACTAAAAATATGTCTTCCAGATGTAAATGCTGACATCAAATAGATGTCTCTGTAATGGGCTATCAGGGATATGTCTGCAAGATGTCTGGTAAGGATCACTTGATCTGGAAAGCATCCTCTGTGTCTGTAGTATGTCAGTTTTACATACATTCTAAATCATAAACATCTTAAAGACATCTAATAGATGTCTATTTGACATCTGATAGGAAACGTCCTATTGACAAATTGCAGATGTCAAATAGATGTCTCTGTGATGTACGTGTGCTATCAGGGTCCCTACTAAAATGCTAAAACCAGCCTAAGCTGGTTTAAGTTTGAAGTAGCTGGTTAAGCTGGTCTTCAGCCTGACCAGTTAAGGATATGGGCGGAATCTTCTAAAACCAGCCTGCTGACCAGCTATGACCAGCTAAGACCATACTAAATGACCAGCTAAAACCAGCCAACCAGCTTAGGCTGGTTTAGCTGTTTTTCAGCACAATTTTACGCCACTGTCAATATACAATAACGTCTTTACCCATGAATTTTCATCAAAATAATTTGATCGCGTATGAACAAATAGCCAATTCTACACTTTTCAAAATAATAAACCCAAAATCACTGCTTATACACAATTTGAGTGAACAGCCATTATAGTGGTGTCAGAAATCATAACATAAATGAGTGCACTACTTCAGTCCCATAGTACACTGCAATATTGAGTGTACGACCAATGTACATAACAGTTAGAAACACTGTGTGGGTCACACTGTATGGATTTCAGCATAGGGTTTTCATGTTTGTTTGTTTTTTTACTCTTCCCTACATTACTTCAGTAATATATAGTCCACTGAATGAGTGAACGACAATAATGGCATGGCATCTTTTGCTGAGACACAAGAATTCATTAGGCGTGACGCCTACAGTGCATCGGTAGCCTTTAGCAGCTAGCCATTGAGTATTAGTTGTACACCTGTTATTGAGGTAAATTTAGTGATTGAAAGAGCATCTTTGATAATGTCCACTAGCTGACCCAAATAGTGCGCTATAGAGGTTGATTTTGGACACAGCCAGGATTGTACTGTTTATTATTACATACTACATACTGTAACATGCATGCAGTATGCAGTGTATACAGATGTAGTATGCACAAAATTACAGTTCTTAATAGTAACTATTTGATTAATACACTTGTCCTTTGTATTATTTTATTTACATCTGCTGACATTTAAGTTGAGGAATAATAAATAATTCATTTGCTAGTACTCTGTAATGTTTGACTGTCTCTTTAAAAAAAACTCATAAAGCGCCTCACTGTCCCGGGATGCTGAGGGTGTGTGTATAAGCTACATCCACGTTCTTCAGCATCTGTGGTTCATGAAAGACATGTCCTAACATTTGCTCTGTAAATGAATGAGCAATACAACGACAAATATATATTTGGCTGAGCAACGCCAAACTGGCTCCGGTAAGCACTTGTTCGTTTTAAACGCTTATCGTAGGTATCAAAGTATATGCAATTCGCTTCGATTTTAATCAGTTTTATATGAACTGCACTAAAAAGACGAAATGCACATCATGCTAATGCTCATCGCCACATGTTATTGTCGTTGTGAGAGAGTGCACATGCATGTGGCGTCTCAATGACGCTGAAACGGCGACGTATCTTAATGTTCTCTATACGTGAGGCTTGCAAATGTTTCTTATGATGTTATGTGCAGAAACAAGAATATTTGGTCCTTGATTTAAAGGATTACAGTCGTGATTGTGATTCATTCGGGCTGTGAGGGGTCCGGGTCGATGGATGTTGCAGTAATTCAGTATCGAGATCACTGGAAGAATGGAGTGTGACGTCAGAACCCCTGACTATGAGGCTTACTTGGTGCTGAAGGAGGTTCATTTACAAACTTTATTTTAGAAAATGTTTAAATTCAGAATTGGCAAATGTTTTGTGAAGCTGTTATAGCTGTACACATGCATTTAGATAAATCTGAGGTGTTTTCTGAGCATGCATCTATGCTGAAACGGCTTAAACCAGCATGAACTGCTTTTGTGGTCTTTTGATTGGTTTAGAGGGGGTTTGGGGAACTTGGTGTTGGTCACACTGGTCACCAGCTTGCGGACCAGCTAACACACCTCAACACCAGCTTGGACAGGTTTGAGACTAGTTTAAACCAACAAAGCTGTAGTTCTTATTCTATCTTAGGCTGGATTAAGTTTTTTTCTTCAGTAGGAAAGTGTCCAGACAAAAGCATTTACATTTAGATGAGACAGCAACTCCCTGCAGGTCTACAGGTTTGTACTTGCACCTTTAAATTTCAGACCATGTCTGACAGATTCTGTGTTTGTGTATTTGTCCTTTACCAGTGCATTTACTTTAGATATGAGCACATCCTTGTATTGTTTTCTTTTAAACAATTATTACATCTGATCAAAAATGTATAGAAAATATGGAGATGTAATTTTAAATACATGGTTTTCTATGCTTGGGAATGTTCAGCTCTAAAATATTTCATTAGATAGAAATTGAATAGGAAAAGAATAGGGAAAAAAGCCAGTAAAACCTGAAATAATCAGGATATGCTTAGGGTTAGGTTTTTTTTTCTAGTCCTGGAAATGTCATGGAAATCCTAAGAAGTCACTGAAATGTTAATATATGTTTATATGCAGTTGAGGTCAAAAGTTTACATACACCTTGTAGAATCTGCAAAATGTTAATTATTTTACCATAATAAGAGGGTGATACAAAATGCAAATGCAACATACAAAATACACTTATTTTTTATTTAGGACTGACCTGAATAAGATATTCCACATAAAAGATATTTACATATAGTCCACAAGACAAAATAAGTTGAATTTATAAAAATGACCCCATTCAAAAGTTTACATACATTTGATTGTTAATGCTGTGTTGTACCTGAATGATCCACAGCTGTTTTTTTTGTTTTTTTTTAGTGATAGTTATTCACATGTCCCTTGTTTGTCCTAAACAGTTAAACTGCCTGCTGTTCTTTAAAAAAAATCCTTCAGACCTACGAATTCTTTGGTGTTTCAGCATTTTTTGTGTATTTAAACCCTTTCAAACAGCAGTGTGATTGTGAGATCCATCTCTTTACACTGAGGGCAACTGAGGAACTTATACTCACTGATGCTTCAGAAGGAAAAACGATGCATTAAGAGCCAGGGGTGAAAACTTTTGAACAGAAACATGATGTGTACATTTTTCTTATTTTGCCTGAATATCATATTTTTTTCATTTAGTACTGCCCTTCAGAAGCTAAAGAAGATACTTACATGTTTCCCAGAAGGCAAAATAAGTTAAATTTACCCTGATCTTCAAATTCAAAAAGTTTTCACCCCCTGCTCTTAATGCATTGTGTTTCTTTCTGGAGCATCAATGAGAGTTTGAACCTTCTGTAATAGTTGCATAGTGTGTCCTCAGTGTGAAAAGATGGATCTCAAAATCATTCAGTCATTGTTGGAAAGAGTTCAAATACACAATAAAATGCTGGAAAACCAAAAAATGTGTGGGAACTAGGGGTGTAACGATTCATTCATTTTCTCGATGCATCGATTACAAATCCTGCCGATGCATATGCATCGATCTTGAAACATGGATTTTTGAATCGTGAATCGTTTGTTTCAGTCAATAATCGATTTAATATTTTAAAATCGAATGAATCGCGATTATATAACGAATATACGATGGATAATTAAAAAAAAATAAATATAAATCTTAAATTAGTTGCGTCTGCGACGTAAAGTGCGCCCTCACTGCAGTGGCGCAGTGGATTACGTCGCTAATCTTCAATTCGCGCCTGTTTGTTGTCATCTGAATAAACGCAGCAGTGCACAATGGAGGGCAACGAAGAAGGAGAAATTTGCAAGGCACCAGCCAACATGAGATCAAAGGTTTGGGATTACTTCGGTTTTCACAAAGTAAATGGAAAGATTGACAAGTCCGTTGCAGTTTGCAGACATTGTAAATCTGAGTTAAAATACTTTGGAAATACAACGAACCTTAGCAACCATCTCCGCAGACGTCATGCCATTAATATAGACATACCTGCACCTAAAGCAGCTAGTATTTCAGGTTCAGACATGAGAAGTGCTACTCCTAACCTATTTGGTCAACTTCAGAGTCTTCCCGAACACCGCACTGTGTGTGGTGTTACTGCCCGTTGGACTTGGCCTGTTGCATTTCTGCACTTTGCTGTATTTACACACTTTCTTTGCTGTATTTACACACTTTCTTTGCTGTATGTACACACTTTCTTTGCTGTTTGTACACACTTTGCTGTATTTCCTAAATGTTCAGGAAATGTGTGCAATGTTTACAATAAAAGCACTCATGGTGCATTGAATATGTAGAAGTAGTATTATTTTTCTGGGTTTACTTGCCTTAATGTATTTTGAGTCCTAAGAAGTTAAGCTATTGAACTGAAGTCCTGAATCAAGTTATTAAATCTATTGAATGGTCATGAATTTCCCAAAAAATGATTTTATTTGCTCAGATACAGATGTATACTAAAATTTACAGAATAGAATCGTTAATAATCGAATCGAATCAAATTTCATTGTTAATCGAATCGAATTGAATCGTTCTGATTTGCACAAATCGTTTTTGAATCGAATCGATTCGCCGTCTACCCAAAGATTCACAGCCCTAGTGGGAACTGAAGGATTTTTCTGAAAGCTTTTGACCTCAACTTCTGAAGTCAACTATTTTTAGGTACAGTCCATGTAAAATGATTAAAAAAATATCCCATAATCATGAATGATCGAAAATGTAATTGAAAAAGCATAGAAATTCATTTTTCACAATGTGTATGAACCCATGCGAAATATCATGAAAATGGTGTGGAAATCCTGCTTATAGTTCAAGTGACATTAATGAACATAATCTTTTAGATTTAAAGTTTTAGTGCATTCAGATACTGAAAACTGTGTTTATTTCAAATCCATTTTATTAAATGAGCATCACAGAAAAGATAATAAAGGCACATTGCTGCATTGCTGAATAAGAAGGCTGTGGACTAAAGGGAAAAAACCCCTCTGCAAATTCATTGATAGTCACTGAACATAAGGGAGCATTGAGACAAGACAGGTATATCAGCCAGTTAGAAGGTGCTTGCTGATCTAATAGCGATACTAATGTGTTCGATTACATGCTTCGACCAAGACCACATTTTCAGCTTAGGCTTGCTGTTTTTTCTTATAAGGTCTTTGCCAATTTCCACAGTTTCTCTGAAGTTGCAAACTGTGAGTTGGCTAATATATGAGGAATAGGAATCAATTTACTTCGCAACTTAAACCACATTAAATGCAGATAGATTAGCAAACTAATCTTAACAACGGTTGAAAAACATTATACTTCTACCCCTTAATCACTGCGCTTTAGTAATATGATGGCCATCAAAAGTATTTGGACACTTAATTCATTCTTAAAAGTTTGTTTTTAGGCTGCTTAGTCTGAACCCAAGTTTGATTCCACACCCCTCATGCTGCTTTTTGGGCCTTATGTAGGTAAGTGTTGCCCAGATCACTTTTTTTTTAGTTCCTGAAATAAATGAAAACCTGTTAATGCCTGATTTCAAACTAAAAATATCAGTCCATCTGTGAGTGAAGCAGGCTTGTGTTGTATAAGGGGACAAATGAAGTGAGTCACAGTCAAAAGCAGGAGGCTCTATTTCCTCTGGGAATCTGATGCCTCTCATCAATAGTGAGAAATCCCTGTAGCGCAGGAAAATATCAGCATGTTTCCTGCTGATACACCTGCTGAATTGTGCAGATTTGTCTCCCTGATGCTGTGCTTGATTTGGATGAGGTTATTTTCCTCAGAGGTTTTAACTACAAAGTCAAGGTGTAGATGTAAATTGCACATAGACTGATGCTTTCTAATCAGTTTTTGGATATTAGCACACTTTATTCCAATGCATACTGTGTTGTCCCAAATATCGGATTCGTACATTTTAAAAAATTCTTGGTTCTTGGTATTTGTTGCACTATTGGTTAGTATGTTGTACGAAGGGACCAAAGTTAAATTTTGGACCTGTCAAATTTAGAAAATGTACAATTTACTGGCCATAAAATTGTATTTTGTATTATGTTTATTATATATGTTTCTGTCTTTAGTATTATTTGGCTTTTTTTCTTTCCTGTTTGAAGGTGCAGTCATGCATTTACTGTTGTTCAACTAAAGTTTATGGTTAAAGTCCAGTCATTTCATTGGGAATCCACACAATCAGTAATGTCCTATAAGAACGAAAGATTTTCCCATGCTTTTTCACAATAGGTTTAAGTTGATTACAATGACCAACAGAAAGCTGCTTGGTTAGAAAGTGACTTCTGTGTGCCACACTATTGAAAATAGACATTGGACATTTTTCACACCAAATTGTGTCAAAATTAATGATAATGCACCTTAGTAGCACCTTAATAACATGCCTTTCACTTACACATTATGATTTCTGGTGAGAAACCTTCTTTTTGATGGTAAGTAAAAAAAAAAAAAATGAGTAGATGAAAGTAGTTACAATATGTTTCCTTAATACATGTCTTATATGTCTTTCAATCACATATCAATCACTTCTATTGGCACTTTGAGTGAATACTCACCAAAGCCTACTTTAATCACATTTGACACTTTTTACTTTAATTTTTTTAACTTTTTGTTTCAGGGCTGACAGAATCCCACTTCTGTGGGGCTGATGAAGCCAGTCATGGCTCTCAGGAGAAGACCGGGGACCAGAGCCATTGTTTCAGAGCTCAACCCGTCTGCCTCTAGCACTGCGGCTGAGGGAAGTGAAAAGCTCTCTGGAGATGGAGTTGATCCAATTCCTGAGGAAATTGGACAGGAAAAGCTGGACGTCCAACCACCCTCACCTACGACAGATAGGTTCTGTCTAAGTGATGAGTCTGGGGACGACTCCATCCAAGGCGAAAGTCCTCTTCAGCAGGACAGCATGGAGGAGGACTCACTGTCCGAGTATGATAATGTCGTATCTGGGGAAGAGGAAGAAGAAGAGGAGCATGATTATGAGGAAGATGAGGAACTGCAAACTGAAGCGGACAGGATGACCTACTATGTCCACTGTTGTCCTGAAGATGAAAGCTACATGGAAGGAATGGACTGCCATGAAGGTGCGGACGGTGCTGAGTGTCCTGGCACATCTCGGGACGTCCAGGATAGCTGTAAACCGAAGGAGGCTTGGGAAAACTCAGAAGGCTTTTACAAGGTTCTGCAACAAGATGCAACAACGATGGTCTACAAACGACCAGAGCCTATCACGGAAACAACCTTCGTACAAGCCCCCATGGCTGAGGATGAGGAGGATGAAGAAGAAACAGAAGAAGAAGCAGAAGAAGAGGACAGCGAAGAAGAAGACAACATTGGGTTTTTTCACTGCGAAGGGAAAGAAGTGGAGTTGAACAATAATGAGATCCCACTTAAAGCTGCTAACGTCTTTCCCAGAGATGGCAGAAGTCGTCCTCAAGAGTCCAATTGTGCTAAAATGGGACAAGAAAGTGATGCAGTTAACAGCTATAGAAGGAATCAAGACGTCCCCAAAAACTCAAGGGATGTCCCTCCAGGGTCAAGTTGTCCTCGAAGGGATCCAACAGAAAGAGTTCAGGAAGAGTGTGCGAGTGACGATCCAAAAGATTGTGATGTCCCAGTGGTCAGAGAAGGTAGAGGAGACCCTAGACAAAGTTTTAGATATAAAGGGCATCAGTCGGAGAGAGTACACAACAGAGACACCGCTTACCAGGAGAGTAGCGGGGTCAGCAATAAAGCTAAATTCGCAGATCCAGAGGACAGCAGCGTTTGGAAAAAAAGACATTTGCTAAAATACTCTAGAGAGGACGACAGGGACGGAGATGGGAAACATTCACACGAGCAAAGTCTTAGGGAAGGCAAAAACAGAGGACAGGACCGTCCCATTTGTAGTCACAAACCAAAGGGTGGAAAAGAAAGAAAAAGCGTTGGGGATGTTGAGGAAGTGCAGATTGAGAATGGAGTTAAGACCAAACTCAAAATTGCTCCAAACAACTCAGGGAGGAACAAAGGTGCACCTGATCAGAAAAATAAAGGGAAAGTAGCTCCGGACAATTCCAGGGCTTCTTCAACATCATCAGACAGGAGAAACAGCCAATCCAGAGCCCACATTAATACACCTGCACAGTCCCCAGACAAACGGCTGCATAAAGACTTGACCAAACCTGTTGAAAAGGAGAAGACAAAGCCTATTCAGGAAGAGGTAACTGTCAAGAAGTCTTTGCTTCTTCCTTGCAAAGGAGCTTACGCAATGATTGGATCCATATGAGTGGATCCTTGTTACTGCGGTACCATTCCATCCAGACTGACCTATACTTAAAGGTAGGCTAGGCAATTTCGGAAAGGCTAGCAATAGCAACACATGAATGCGCACAGGCAGACCAGAGGCTAACCAGCAACACAATAAGAGACAGCATTGGTGGAGGGTTGAATGCAATGCTGCCAGATTACCTCATATGTCAAAATATTACAGTACATATACATAATATTACAATAAGAATGCCTTCCATTCTCGCTCGGTGTGCAGTTGTGTAATGGAATGCGCTAATGGCGTATCACTTCTGTGCAAACAGTATGCACAGAGGTATGCAAATAAGTATGTTCACAGTCAGATAGGACAGCCAATCGTAGCCCTCGATCCGATGAATCTGATTGGACAAACATTTTATGGTCCTATGTTGTGATAAGGTACCGGGTTCGGTACTTTCGGTACTGAAATTTTAAAAACGTCCATTTCCCGCTCACATTTGAACCGATTTTTAAACATCGCTGATTGGCCATAGTGTTCACGTGCTCAGCAGACATAACTGTGATTGGCTACAATGATAAGCGCTTCACGCTCCTCACCGAGCACTCACACATAAGCACAACGGGAGCGTTTGAAAGCCGCGTCTGTCAGCGGATCCGTCTATATGCAGATGTATTAGGGATCCGCTGACAGACGCGGCTTTCAAACGCTCCCGTTGTGCTTATGTGTGAGCGCTCGGTGAGGAGCCCAGTACCTTTTGACAACTCTAGTCCTATGCCTTCCACAGATGACATAATTACATTTAGACCACTTAACTTAGTGATTCCTATGGGGATGTGAAGAGACTGTCAACCAGCATAACAAAAAATGTTTTTGAACCAAATCCCTTACCCTGCATGTCGATCAGACTGTTCTTGTCTTATTTGGTGGCTCTTGACAATATTTCATCAGACTGCTACCAGTGGTCCAGCTCCTTTTAGACAAGCATAAGACAAACATCTCCACTGAGATTTTCATACATTCTTCAAACTGGTTGTCTTTTTATAAGTTTGCAGGGATGCTGGAGCCTCTCCCAGTGTTTTGGACTACAAGTGAGGGAAACACTGGACATATGGCCAGTCATATTTGAAGATTTGTCCTAAATAATAGACTAGTCGGGGGTAGGCAAGTTCAGTCCTAAGAGCTGCAGCCCGGCAGACTTTGCTAAGTTTATAGGCAGGTACTAAATTTGATCATGTTAGCAAATTTGTAAGGGATTTTGGGGATACAGGGCCACAAAGTTTGTGATACATTCCCTAAAAATTGAGTTGTCTTGCTCCAGCTTAAAAGTATAGTCCTAAAAATTTACAAACACCAGTATATCCAAGTATATCCCCAGTTTTAAAAAAAAACAGCATATGCTGGTTAGGTATGTTTGACAGCATGGCTGCTGGTTTAAGATGGTCCTTAGCTGGTCATAAGCTGGTTTAAGCTGGTCCTGAGCAGGACCTAGTTGCTTAGGACCAGCACATGACCAGCTAAAGACCAGCTTAAACCAGCTCAAACCAGCAGCCATGCTTCAAAACATACCTAACCAGCATATGCTGGTTTTTTTCAACAGGGTCCCCATCCAAACCATCATAAGGTGAAATTGTAACTTCAACAACTGACTGGCTATAGACAAAATAGCATTGCCATCCACTTATTTTTGGATTTCAACCCTATGTTTTTAATAATAATCATGTCCTATAATGTCAGTTATAAATTGCACCTATAATCAAAATGTAATAATTGTCTGTTTCAATGTTTTTACAGGTTTCTCAGAGTAGTCCAGAGGACAGTAGTAGTACAGAGCCACCATCTGGACAAAAGCAACCGGCAAGTTTCCTAGTTGAACTACACTGAAACAATCTCAGAGTTGGTTGTGTCTCACAACCTTGTTGAAAAAAACAGCATATGCTGGTTAGGTATGATTTGCAGTATGGTATATGGTTTGAGCTGGTTTAAGCTGGTCCTTAGTTGGTCACGAGCTTGTTTAAGACAGTTGCTCAGGACCATCTTAAACCAGCTAGCATGCTATCAAAACATATCTAACCAGCATATGCTGTTTTTTCTCAACAGGGTACAACAGGATTTCAGTACAAGTTGTAAGCTGAAACAGGATCTGTAACATAAATATTGTTTTGATTTTCAGCAGCCGCAGAGAAATCCCTCTTTCCCAAGCTTTGTGGATAGTAAGTTGTTTTATTTAAATACATTTGAATATAATGGCTCAAACTTTTAAAGATTTGAAAGATGCATATGTTTGTTTGTTGATAATCAGTATATGATTGATATTAGAGTCAAGTTGAAAGTATTAGTTCAAATTTCAGGTGTTTTATTACTCAAGTTGTTCATCCAGGTGTTTGAATTTGTTTTCAGTCCCTGGTCCTTGTGAGCCAGAAGATCTCATCAATGGAATCATCTTTGCTGCAAACTACCTCGGCTCTACCCAACTTCTCTCTGACAGAAACCCGTCCAAAAGCGTACGCATGAAGCAAGCGCAGGAAGCTGTGGACTACGTTAGGGTATTTTCTAAGACTCTCTACATAAAAATATTTGAATATTTCTTCCTGGAAAGGCTCTCATAAATGTTGCTTGAAATGTGCTTTAAGGTTTAATATTTTGTGGATATACAGTCGTGGCCAAAAATATCAGCACCCTTGCAGTTCTCTCAGAAAATTGTTCCAGTTTCAAATGTTTTGGTATTCACATGCTTATTGTTTTTGTTTACACTGCAACAACACAAAAAAGCTGAGAAGAAAAGTCAAACTTGATAAAATTTCACACAGAACTCAAAAATGGACTGGACAAAATTATCGGCACCCTGTCAAAATTATAAGGAAAATTTGCTTTTCAAGCATGTGATGCTCCTGTAATTTGTATTTAGACACACCTGTGGCACGTAACAGGTGTGTAATATAGTAATCACACTTGCAACCAGTTAAATTGGAGAAAAGTTGACTCAACCTTTGTGTTGTGTGTCACACTGAGCATGGAGAAAAGAAAGAAGTGTAAAGAGTTGTCTGTGGATTTGAGAGAAAAAATTGTGGAAAAACATGGACAATATCAAGACTACAAGTCCATCTCCAGAGATCTTAATGTTCCTGTGTCCACTGTGCGCAATATCATCAAGAGGTTTACAGCCCATGGCACTGTAGCTTAACCTCCCTGGACGTGGACGGAAGAGCAAAATTATTGAAAAATTACAACAAAGGTTTGTTCAAATGGTGGATAAAGAAACCCGACTAACTTACAAACAAATTCAAGCTGATCTGTAGACACAGGGTACAACAGTGTCAGCTCGCACTATGAAAAGGGACGCTATGGTAGGAGACCACTGCTGATACAAAGGCATAAAAAAGCAAGACTGGGGTTTGCCAAAACTTATGTGACAAAACCACAATCCTTCTAGGAGAACGTACTGTGGACAGATGAGACAAAAGTAGAGCTTTTTGGTAAAGGACATCACGGCACTGTTAAGAGAAGAAGAAATGAGGCCTTCAGAGAAAACAACACAGTCCCTACAGTCAAACATGGTGGAGGTTCAAAGATGTTTTGGGGTTGCTTTGCTGCTTTGGCACTGGATGCCTTGACTGTGTGAACGATATCATGAAATCTGATGATTACCAAAGAATGTTGGGGCTTAATGTAGTGGCCAGTGTCAGAAAGCTGTGTCTCCATCAGAGGTCATGTGTCTTCCAGCAGGACAATGACCCCAAAAACATTTCAAAAAGCACTCAGAAATGGTTACAAACAAAGCGCAGGAGAGCAGCAATGAGTCCAGATCTGAATCCCATAGAACACCTGTGGAGAGATCTCAAAACAGCAGTTGGGAGAAGGCGTCCTTCAAATCTGAATGACCTGGAGCAGTTTGCAAAAGAAGAGTGGTCCAAAATTCCAGTAGAGAGGTGTAAGAAACTCTTTCATGGTTACAGTAAGTATTTTTTCCAAAGGGGGTGCTACCAAATATTAGGTTAAGGGTGCCAATAATTTTGTCCAGTGCATTTTTGGGGTTCTGTGTGGAATTGGATTTGACTTTTCTTCTCTGTTTTTTTGTGTTGTTCCAATGCAAACCAAAAAAAAAAAAAAAACATGTGAGTACCAAAACATTTGCAACTGCAACGATTTTCTAAGAGAAGGGCTGTATTTCCTGACAGAATTGCAAGGGTGCTGATATTTTTGGCCGTGACTGTATGATGGTGTCAGAAGTTCCCTCTCAGTCCACTAGATGACACTCTAACCTTTGTTAAACCATGTTCTTTAGTCTGCAGAGGGTGAAGCTCAGAGTTTAACAGAGATTGATTTGTTCATCTCAACCAAGGCCATCAAGGTGCTCAATGCTGACACACAGGTAGGTCAATTTCATCTGAGACACTGTAATACACTATTTTGCTGATGCTATAGTGCAGATGGTCTAAAGTCAATTCTAGATCTCATTGTTCTTATTCTGTCCTAATACTTTCCTGTTGTTTGCACTTTACTGTCCATAAAAAGACAAAATGCACTATTAAAAAGAACAAAGTTCAGGATTGATACTTACAGACTTTTCTTTTCATTGGCTGACTACTGGTCCTTGTTTACAGGAGACGATGATGGACAACGCCCTCCGCACCATCTCATACATCGCCGACATCGGTAACGTGGTGGTGCTGATGGCTCGAAGGCGTCTGTCGAACTCCTCCTCGCTCGACTGCACAGATTCAGGCCTCAGCACAGAAAACCGGAAGCAGTACCGCATGATGTGCTACGTCTTTGAGTCAGAGGATGTGAGACCGATCTTTTCTTAAAATAATGAATTTAATTTAATTAATTTTTTTTAAAGAAAAGATTAAAGCTTAAGTATTTTTTTCTTCCCTGACTTAAAACTAACAAGGTGTTTAGTATTTTTTTTTTTTTTTTTGGAGTTGCAGGTTTTTTTCACTCAAGTTGCACAGAAATTACGCACTTAAGCTTTAATCTAATAATCAAAAACTTCATAATAAATCTGTCCTCATACCTATGTTGATTGGCACTCTCTATAATTTATATTTATATTTTTATTATTTATATTTGACTAATATTATGTACCCATATATTATAGTCAAAAATCCAAATGGAATATTCTGACTTTCTTTTGCACAGTTATGCATGAAATTAAAAAAAAGAAAAAAAAAAGCCTTTTTTTTCTCAAATCAAATTAGCCTAAATATTAAATAAATAATATTTAATATAAGCTATATTTAAGATTTAAGATTTAATAAACAAATGCTCTTATATAGCCTAAATAATTACTAAACAAACATATTTAGTATTCGGTAAACAATATTTACTATTAATATTTAAGAAAAATTCTCTTATTAGTGATAAAGCATTATCAAATTAGCCTAAAAACAAATGTATAATATTTAATATTCAGTGGAAAATGTTCAGTATTAACATTTAATTAAAAAGAATATTATCAGTAGCTGAAAGCATTAATTAATTAGCCTAAATAATAAACAAATTTATAGTATTTAATAGAAAATATTACATTTTAACACTAAATTAAAAAAAAAAAACTCTTATTGGTAGCATTTCCAAATTGGCTTAATAAAGCACTGAACAATTAAATATTTAATGTTTAATGTGCAATAGTTAACATTATATTTAATAAACAAACACTGTAATTGGTAGATGAACAAACTGTCAAATTAGCCTAAATAATTACTAAATAATATACAGTCAATCAATAAATAGTTAACATTCATATTTAATGAACAAACACTCTTATTGGTGGCTAAACAAATTGTTAAAATTATCCCATATAATTACTAAATCATATGCAATTAAACAACTCAGTAAATAAATAGTTAACATTCGTATTTAATAAACAAACACTGTTATTGATAGCTGAACAAATACTTAAATTATCCCCAAAATGACAAAACAAATATATAATAATTAGTAATAAATATTGTACATTAATATTTAGTAAATAAACTGTTGTTGTTAACTGAAAGCATTATCAAATTATCCCCAAATCTGACTAAGCAAATATACAGTATTTAATATTCAATGAGATACAGTTAACATCAGTAATTAAATTAAAAACATGATCTAATTAATAATATTTAATGAGCTATAGTTAACATTAATAAACAAAACACTATTTTTGGTAGCAGAAAACATCAAATTAATAATATTTAATATTCATTAAGCAATAGTTAACAGTATTTAATAAACACTCGTTTTGGTTGCAGAAAACACGATCAAATGAATAATGTTTATTATTCAATAAGCAACAGTTAACAACAGTAATTAAAAAATGCCCATTTTTGGTAGCGGAAAACACCAAATTAATCATATTTAATATTTAATAAACTAACATTAATAAACAAAACACTTTTTGGTAGCTCAAAACATCTAATTAATCATATTTAATAATTAATAATTAAATTAATAGTTAACATCAGTATTTAATGAACAATGACAATTTTCGGTAACAGAACACATGATCAAATTAATAATATTTGATATTCAATAAGCAATAGTTAACATGAGTATTTAATAAACAAATGCAATTTTTGATAGCAGAAAACATTATCAAATTAATAATATTTAATATTCAACAAGCAATTGTTATCATCAGTATTTAATAAACACAATTTGTAATAGCAGAAAACATTATAAAATTAATAATATTTAACAAGCAATAGTTCATGTCAATATTTAACAAATAAACACTGTTTTTGATAGCGAAAACATGATCAAATTAATAATATTTAATATTCATTAAGCAATATTTAACAAGTATTTAATAGACCAACACTATTTTTGGTAGCAGAAAATACTGTCAAATTAATAATATTTAATATTAAATAAGCAATAGTTATCATCAGTATTTAATAAACAAACACAATTTGTAATAGCAAAAAACATTATAAAATTAATAAAATTTAATAAGCAATAGTTAATATCAGTATTTAATGAATAAACACTATTTTTGGTAGCAAAAACATTATCAAATTAATAATATTTAATATTCATTAAGCAATAGTTAACATGAGTATTTAATAAACAAACACTGTTTTTGGTAACAGAAAACATTGTTAAATGAATTATATTTATTTTTTAATAAGCAATACTTAATATAAGTATTTAATAGACAAACTATTTTTGATAACAGAAAACATTATCAAATTAATAATATTTAATAAGCAATAGTTAACATCAGTACTTAACAAATAAACACTGTTTTTGATAACGAAAACATGATCAAAATAATAATATTTAATATTCATTAAGCAATAGTTAACATCAGTATTTAATAAACAAACCCTATTTTGGTAGCAGAAAACATGATCAAATTAATATTTAATATTAAATAAGCAATATTTAACAATTATTTAATAGACCAACACTATTTTTGGTAGCAGAAAGTATTGTCAAATTAATAATATTTAATATTCATTAAGCAATCGTTAACATCAGTATTTAATAAACATACACTGTTTTTGGTAACAGAAAACATTGTTCAATTCATGATATTTATTTTTTAATAAGCAATAGTTAACATGAGTATTTAATAGACAAACACATTTTTGGTAGCATTGTCAAATTAACCTAAATAATGACTAAACAGACACTAATGTGTAACAAGCAAAAGATTCCTGGGTTTATAGCTCATAACTCATCCAGCTCTAGTCAGTAATGTGTTTAGTCTTCATTGTGCTCATGTAACAGCATGTTTATACTTTTTTCCGCCCTCTCGATTTGAGTCAAGCACTCTCTCGCTCTGAGATGTCGTCACGTTGTCAAGTATCCTCCTCTGGCTGAGTGCTTCACCTCCCTCTCCTCCCTCACAGGCTCAGCTCATCGCACAGTCCATCGGTCAGGCGTTCAGCATGGCCTACCAAGAGTTCCTGCGAGCCAATGGGATCAATCCTAAGGACCTCAGCCAGAAAGACTACAGCGATATCCTCAACACACAGGAGATGTACAATGACGACCTCATCCATTTCTCCAACTCTGAAAACTGTAAAGAGGTGATTAAATCAATGGAAACTTCATCAAAGCAGCAAGAAATTGTAAAAACTGCTTTGTATCAAAAACGTCAAACTCATTTGTGTTGTGATGCTCCTGAAAGTCTGGCCTCTCTTTTCCAGATCCCATTCTCCCAGTCTTTCCTAATGTTTTGCTGTGACTTCCCACTGTCCTACTTAGTGGCCGACTAGTATGCGTTTTTCAGTGCTGATGCCAGTAAGATTTAGGTGTAATCGATATATGTTTGCTGTTATAAATTTCTATTTTCAACAGGAATATAGTTGTAACAATTAAAAACATAAGTATACATATTTATATATACACATACCCTTTATATAATTTATTATATATTTACATATTATATATGTGAATATATATTAATAATATAATATGGTACTATATATATAATTATATATAATTAATTATAAATTATATATATATATATATAATTTCTAATAATGTAAATTATTTTATACTGATATAAAAAAATATTAAATATAATATATAAATATATTTATTGTAAATGAAAAATGTAAATGTAAATGTAAATGAATAAATGAAAAAAAACATTTATTTAAATATATTTTTCATATTTTTAAATATGTGTATTTTTAAAATATTAATACATTTGACTATTTCTAATTATATTATTTTATACTAAATTATATAAACATTAAATATATAAAAGTCTAACTATATTAATTCTATAATTATATATTAACTATATAACTATATATTGAATTTAATATATTTCATATTTTTACACACACACACACACACATTGTTATTCATGTTTTCATTAATTATATTAATTATTTTTGTATTTTTTCTAATTATGTAAAATATTTTAATATATGAAAATATTAATATCTAACTATATTAATTCTATAACTTTATATTAACTATATAACTATATATTGAATTGAATATATTTCATATTTTTACACACGTTATATTATTAATTAATCATGTTCTTATGTAAATTAATTTAGATTAATATATGAAAATATTACATATAACTATATTAATTATATAATTACATATTAACTGTATAAATACTAAATTTAATATATTTCATATTTTTACACACATTTCTGTAATTATTAATTCTATTAATTTGACATTTTTCTAATGTAAATTATATTATATTAATAAATGAACGTATTAAATATAATATCTAAATATATCATTGTATATATTTAATTTATTTGTACTGTATAAATTGTAAATATATATTCACATTTATTTTAATATATTTGTCATATTTTGTTTTTTTTTTATATTTCTAATTATATTCATTATTTTATATTAATTATATGAATATATTAAATATATAAATGTGTTAATATATAGAACTATACATTTAATTGAATATAATTCATATTTTTACCCACACACACATATATAACTTTTGAAGTTTGTTAATTGTTTTTTATAATTGTTCTAATTATGCAGATTATTTTATAGTAATATATGAAAATATTAAATATAATATAAATATATTTATTGTATAACTGTATAAATATATAAATAAATATTTATATATTTATTTGAATATATTTTTCATCTTTTTTAAATATTAATGTATTTTTTTAAAAAATATACATACATTTTTATTTAATTTTTATATTATTATTGTATATTAATTGCATGAGTATATTCAATATAGAAATGTGTAATTATATTAATTATATAACTGTATTTTAACTATATAAATATATTTTTAATTGAATATATTTCAGATTTTAAGTAAAATATTAATACATTTAAATTTTTTGTTTTTATGTAATTATTATTTTCATTTAGTCAAAAATGTATTTATTACAAAATGCTCTCAAAGATTTGCTCATTCAAAGCAAGAAGCAAGCTTGGTTATCAGCTGATAATAGCCGATGTTGATAATAGACTCATAATGGCTAAATATCAGCCGATTAACTGACAGTAATAAATACTGGTGTATCACTGCTCCTGTGTTGTAAATGCAAAAAACACACATACAACTTGCACATGTAATTTCAATGTTTTGAGCTTCATGCTATGTCATTACGGCGTTAAAATCATACTTGCAACACCAACTAACATCTGTCACCCCAAATTCATTTCATAAATGGAGCAAACTTTGTTCCAAGTTCTATCTTTACTTTTTAATCATTAATTGATTTTTCTTCTTTTATTAATCGTATTTTTGCGCTCAGCTCCAGCTAGAGAAGCAGAAAGGCGAGATGCTGGGTGTGGTGATCGTAGAGTCGGGCTGGGGCTCCATCCTGCCCACCGTCATCCTGGCCTGCATGCTGAACAACGGCCCTGCCGCCCGCTCCGGCAAACTCAACGTGGGCGATCAGATCATGGCCGTCAACGACACCAGTCTGGTGGGCCTGCCGCTCGCCACCTGTCAGGGCATCATCAAGGTTTTAACACATTTAAGCATGCATTCAACACATACATGTCATTAGATTGCACTCTTACACATTTTTGTGTCTATGCTTGTATTTCAGGGCCTGAAGAATCATGTTCAGGTGAAACTAAGTGTGGTTAGTTGCCCACCAGTTACTACAGTCCTCATAAAGAGACCCGACCTGCAATACCAGCTTGGTTTTAGTGTTCAAAACGGCATAGTAAGTCTCAAAGACCAAGCATTACTAAAAAAAAATACACATGTTAAATAACAAACATCTGATGCATGACTAAAAGATGTCTTTTTGATTGCAATTACTTGATCAGCTGATGTGTATGTGCATAGCTAGGGGATTTTTTGCTTGTATCATGATTTATTTTAGTCTTACGCTGTCATCACTTGCAGATCTGTAGTCTGATGCGTGGAGGTATTGCAGAGAGGGGCGGTGTGCGAGTCGGCCACAGGATAATTGAGATAAACGGACAGAGCGTAGTCGCTATGGCGCATGAGAAAATCGTTCACGCCCTTTCAGTATCTGTAGGAGAGGTACAGTATTACATAAACTACTGTATGTTTTGGTGAAACATTAGTAATAGTCCAGCCACTGGCAGGGGTGTAAAATACACAGACATTATACTTAATTATGAGAACTGTGTCAAAAAAATATTCCGTTAATGGCTAAAAAAAGGTCTTACTTTGTTAACACTTCATTTGATTAAATTAAAACGGTTTCCACATACTTGCATATAAAGATGTGATTGCTTTGACAGTTAAGGTCAAAAGTTTACATCCCCCTTTTAGAATAATTAAAAAAGTTCATTATTTTACCAAAATAGGAGGATTATGCAAAGTGCATGTTATAGTTTATTTAGTACTGACCTGAAGAAAATCTTTCACATAAAAATAATATAATAATACCAGGTTCAAAAGTTTACATACACTTGATTCTTAATACTGTGTTGTTACATGAATGATCCCCAGCTGTGTGGACTTTTTTTTGTTTAGTGATAGTTGTTCATGAGTCCCTTGTTTGTCCTGAACAGTTAAACTGCCTGCTGTTCTTCAGAAAAATCCTTCAGGTCCCACAAATTCTTTGGTTTTTCAGCATTTTTGTGTATTCGAACCCTTTCCAGCAATGACTGTATGATTTTGAGATCCATCTTTTCACACTGAAGACAAACTGAGGGACTCATATGCAACTATTACAGAAGGTTTAAACACTCACTGATGCTTCAGAAGGAAAAACATGCATTAAGACCCGGGGGTGAAAACTTTTGGAATTTGAAGATCGGGGTAATTTTAACTTATTTTGTCTTCTGGGAAATATGTAAGTATTGTCTGTAGCTTCTGAAGGGCAGTACTAAATGCAAAAATATGATATTTAGGCAAAATAAAAAAAAAAAGTACACATCTCCATTCTGTTCAAAAGTTTTCACCCCAAGCTCTTAATGCATTGTGTTTCCCTCTGGAGCATCAGTGAGCATTTGAACCTTCTGTAATTGTTGCAAATGAGTTCCTCAGTTGTCCTCAGTGTTAAAAGATGGATCTCAAAATCATAAAGTCATTGTTGATAAGGGTTCAAATACACAAAAAATGCTGAAAAACCAAAGAATTTGTGGGACTTGAAGGATTTTTCTGAAGAACAGCAGGCAGTTTAACTGTTCAGGACAAACAAGGGACTCATGCACAACTATCACTAAACAAAAAAAACAGCTGTGGATCATTCAGGTAATAACACAGTATTAAGAATCAAGTGTATGTAAACTTTTGAATGGGGTTATTTTTATAAATTGACTATACAGTATGTAAACAACTTTCATGTAAAATATCTTATTCAGGTCAGTATGCATTTAGTTTGATCCCTCTTACTCTGTTAAAATAACATTTTTAATGATTCTGAAAGAGGGATGTAAACTTTTGACCTCAACTGTATATATTGCGAAAGTATTCATATCCATTACTTCTTTCCCACACCAGTCTACACACCATACACCATAATGTCAAAACCCAAAAAAAAGTTGAAAAAATGAGGGGGTATGAATACTTTCGCAAAGCACTGTATATATACATACATTAGAAATCAGCATATTAGAATGATTTATGAAGGATCATGTGACACTGAAGACTAATGGCTGATGAAATTTGAACTTTACCATCACCATTACATTACACTTCAAAATACATTCAATTAGAAAACACTTTTTCACTTTGAATTTTGAAAATATTTAGATAAAATTATTGATCAAATAAATGCAGCATTGGTGGGCATTAGGGCTGGGTTTTGACACTAATTTGAATTTGATTCTGATTCACAAGCTTGCGATTTGATTCAGCATCAATTGTTTTATATATCAGGTACAGTAGATGCAAAATTTCCTCAAGGAAAAAAAACTGAACTAATGTCTAAAAGTAGTCGGTTGGTACTACATTACTATAACTTGACAGTTAACTGATTTGCATGCAAACGCTTAAATTACACTTAATGAAGGTTTTATAATAATCAAGTTACAATTACATACTTGTATTTCTGCTCCAATTTGTGGATAAAATAAAATCATTGCTAAAAAATATGATGGATTTATTCAAACATAAACATTAAAGAACAGTAAAAATGATAATGAATATGTTATATGGTGCACACATTTCGCAAAATGCTCCTCTCTAGAGTTGTTTTTCTAGTGGGTTGCCAGATGTTCACAATAAAACCCAGCCAGTTGCACATTTTTCGGAGGGGTTTCCCGGAAAATTCGTATTCCAGGGGCTTAATATCACATTATTGGGTTAGACATGAAACACAACCCGTGGCAACAGTTAAAGTAGCCCAATTCTGCAGGAAAACCGCAGATTTGGCAACAAAGCACTCAACATTAAACAGGCAAGTATTGTTTGAATACTGTAATAAAATGGTCTAAACTTGAAATCTGAGACTTTGTCTCATATCAAAAGTAATAAAGCACAAAGCTTATTGCGATTTATCGAATGGGAGGTGCGCAAAAATGTTGCATTCATTAACTGAAAAGAAGCTAGACTCAATTCTTGGGAATTAAGATTCAACTGAATGAAATTGAGAAATCTATATTTTTTACCCATCCCTAGTGAGCATGAGACTTCTTTCAAGAACATTAAAAAAATCTTAATTATTTCAAACTTTTCACCCCTAGTGTGTGTGTTTATGTAATTAAGTTTCAAATTACCTGCCTCTAAATTAAAATTGGTTAATTAAACTACTCTCATGATTCTGTTTCATGATGTAAAAGATCCTGAAATAAAAAATAGAAACTATTTAGGAAAAACTCAATTACCTCTAATGGTAATGACAGCAGTTTTGTGGTTACTGACACAGTTGAAGAATATTAGAAATTGCGCACAAATACCAAATGAACTGAAACTATTTATGAAGATCTTAGGCTTTTTATACATTTAGTGTTAAGGTGCGGGTGGCCTAAATACAGCATGCATGACAAGTGAAACATTTCAACGATGTAAATAATTTTATAATCATTTTAAAAACACCTCAAATAAAACAGAAGCTAGGTTTGACAATGTACTTGAGCCAAACAACATGTTTTTAGTTTCGCATGTACGTCAGTACAGTACAAATGCCTCAAAATAACACGCAAGTACTGTACGTTTATGCAGAACAATTAGTACTTTACACCCTTGTCTTTCGCCGTGAGTCAAATAAAACTGACTTTTATTTTAAGCACACAGAGTACACATTTTTTCACACAATTATTTTTATGATGCTATGTATTTATGCAGTACGTGCTATTAAAATGACGTGTCTTTCCTTTTTCCAACAGATTAACATGAAAACTATGCCTGCCGTCATGTTCAGGCTGTTAACTGGCCAAGAGACTCCGGTGTACATATGAGGAATCGTAAAACTGAGACTTTTTCCTGAAAAATAAAAAAAAAAAGTTTACAGCTTCTCCTAAAAATGCAGAAAAATATTGAAGAGCTCTGTCTTGCTGTAGACTGCATGTAAAGATCATTAGAAAGAGTGAAAACATACTGTACACACAAAGAAAACCTAGTCATGTAATTACCTGATCAAAGCAGTGCTGTTGCTTATTAATGCGATTATACAGATAGTCTTCGATGCCATACTTATTCATTTGTATATATGTTAAATGCCTTTGGTTCAAGCCTTTTTGAGTTTCTAAACTAACAACGTACTCTTAAATTAAAAAAAATACCAAGTGACTGCACTAAAGTTCACTTAATCGGTAAAGTAGGGCATTGTTAATAGATTTAATTTTTAGCAATACTCATTTCACAATTAACAAATGGACTAAAGCATGCTAAAATCCAAAGATTACTGTTACATTTGTCAAACAGGCTGCATTTTTGTTTTTCTGGCTGTCTTCAGTGTCTCTGTGGTAAATGGGTACTGTACACTGTGAATGAACCATTTCTGTAGATTAATAGTTCAGCATGTCAGATTTGAAAACTCAAAATATACTAATCAGAAAACCCTGCATTTATGTTTATGCATGATGTTATAAATAATGAATGGATATTATCTCATGAATGAACCCCTGTCTGCATTTCAGGCATTGCTGATAAATATCAGTGTTATTTTAGTATCAATAGATAGTATTATTATTTTTAAATGAGGTTTATTTTCTTTTTTTAATATCTCTGTATAGTTTACAGGTTGTTGATACAGTTATAGATATTTTAGAACTTCAAGATTTTTTTCATACACAACACCAGTTAAAAGTTTTTGAACAGTGAGATTTTGAATGTTTTTTTTAAAGAAGTCTCTTCTGCTCACCAATCCTGCATTGATTTGACCCACAGTACAGCAAAAACAGTAAAATTCTGAAATATTTTTACTATTCCAAGTAACTGTTTTCTGTTTGAATGTATTGTAAGATGTAATTTTTTCCTGTGATTTCAAAGCTGATTTTTTGGAATCATTACTCCAGTCACATGATCCTTCAGAAATCATGCTAATATTCTGATTTGCTGCTCAGGAACATTTATTATTATTATTATTATTATGTTTAAAACAGCTGAGTATAATTTTTTCAGGTTTCTTTGATGAATAGAAAGTTCTGAAGAACAGCATTTTGTAACATTATACATGTCTTTATTATCACTTTTGATTAATTTAATGCATCCTTACTAAATAAAAGTATTAATTTCTATAATTACTTTCCAAAAATAAAAAATAAATAATTATACTGACTCCAAGCTTTTGAATGGTATAGTGTATAATGATACAGAAGCTTTTTATTTAAGATAAATGCTGATCTTTGGATCTTTCTATTCATCAAAGAATTCTGAAAAGAAAATGTACTCAACAGTTTTAAATATTGATAATAATAATAATAATGTTTCTTAAACGGCAAATCAGCATATTAGAATGATTTCTGTAGGATCATGTGACACTGAAGACTGGAGTAATGATGCTGAAAATTCAGTTTTGATCATGTAAATAAATTACATTTTAAAATGTATTCAAATAGAAAACAGTTATTTTAAATAGTAAAAATATTACAAAATTTTGCTGTTTTTCTGTGTTTTGGATCAAACAAATTTAGGCTAGGTGAGCAGAAGAGACTTCTTTAAAAAAAAAACATTAAAAATCTGACTTGTAGTGTATATTTAATTTTATTTCAATTAATAGTTATTTCAAGTAAAGAAAATGTTAAATATGGTTTTATTTTTTACCTAATAATCTGTGTGTGCATGTGTATATGAATTACTTACATATGAATTATTTTAAAATTAAAAATCATGCCTATGACCTATATTTTAAAGTTAACAAATTATGCTCATATGGTAATGAATTCAATCCTGTTATGTCATTCTAAACTAAAAAGATCAAACTGAACATAATGAAAACGGACACATTATAGAATTTGTTTTTTATTTTTTTACATTTTTGCTTTATATACATATATATATACATATGAATATGCATTTTGTATAGAGTTGGATCAGTAACAATTTTATATACAGATGCTCCCAGCAATTCAGTCTGTAAGTTTTCAAGTAATAGTTGTGGATGACAGCAAACCGCTCCTCAAAGTCTCTAAAAATAAGAGAAAATAGAAAAGAAAAACATAAATATTTAATCAAAAACAGTGCATTTTAAAACACAGTATTATTGTATGTAGTAATATGCTTTTGTTGCATGGGAAAAGAGCAGCATGCAGATTATCACATGGGTTTGGAACAACATGATGGTGAGTAAATGATGACCAAATCTTTTATCTTTTCTGATAATGTCAATGCAAATGCATTTATTTGTGTGCTTTGAAACTTACTGTCAGTGTAGTGATCTGCTGAGACGAGGAGTCATTCCCCGTCTGTGTGCTGTCATCATAGATCACTTCTTCTAGAAAGCCTGAGTTGAGGTATCCTTCACTAGTATGACAATCGTCATCTTCGTTGTCCACGCCAACACTGAACGCTTCCCTCATTCTCGCAGGAAACAGACAGTCAAGTAGCACCACCACCAAACCAATCACAGCGCACAGAAGACCTAAAAATAATCACCAAATACGCACAAAAAAAAATGAATCATTGGCACTGATGGTTTTATGAAGAACGTTTATCATCAATAGAATGTTTCCATTGCACGAAGATTCTTCAGATTATTTAAATGTCTCCCAAAAGGTTCAAAAATGGTTCTATGACATCACTCTGAAAACCACCTTCCTTTTATTTTTTTATAAATTTGGAATGTTCTAACTAAAAAGTTCAAAATAAAGGTTCTACAGGGGTTTTGTAAAGATTCTGAAGAACCTTACCATGAACAGTTCTCAAAAGAACCATTTTTTCTTAGTGTGAAGAACATTTTAATCATCTAAAGAACCTTCTATGGAATTGAAAGCTTGCATGGATGTAAAAAGATCTGAGATTCCAGTAACGTATCGTCACCACAGCTTACATCTGTATCATTTTATATCTAATTCCAAGTCAAAAATGTTTGAGAGTGGTACAGGAGCATTTACCTGTAGCCAAAGCGATCCAGAAGGAATGGCTGTAGTCTGTCTGTAAGGACTCTGCACCTATACTGAAGTCGCATGGGGTAACGTTGAATATAGTTGAGAAGGAAGCCATAGAGAAGAAGATGAAAGCGGCCGTGGCTATCATCATGCACCCGGCGTAGAGGATGACAGGCATTGTGAAGAGGATATTGGCCACCAGCCAACAGCAAAAAGCCGTCCTGTGGGAGAAGGCCATTGTGTACTTTAGCTTGTTTGCATTTGTTGAATAGGACGGAGTTTCTTTACACTACAGTAAGACATTGGTGGTGTCTGTGTGTTGGTTTACCACAGATTGGCTGAGGCAAAGCGGCCTGAGTATCTGTACTGGTAGATGAGACCGCAGGCGCTGTTGCGTGTGAACTTCTCTGCGATGTAAAGGATGGGGTTGGGAAGACCTCGCTCTAGCGCCTGGCCGTACTGCTCATCCACGCTGGTCGACCACCTGAAGACCTCGTTGTAGTCAATGGTCTCGTTTATCTGCGATACTGGATCGCCTGTTGGACCATATATCAATAAACTCCACGAAACCTAAACTGAAGTCAAATCATCTCAAAAAATATTGACGACTCATACCTTTGAGTGTGATGTTTATGCCGTATAGTCCAACGTGAAGTCCCACCTCGGCGGACACCATTGCGCTACTGAAGGATTTGTAGGTGGCGTTGGCCTTCACTCTGGCTTCAGCCCAGTCTCCAGTAAAATTCAATGCTAGAGAAGGTCATGGAAAGAAAACGAAGGATTTGTTATACAATTTTAGCAGCTCTTATATAATGCCATGAGATAACTAGACTTAAAGGGATATTTATTTCTATTGTCCCAGTAGAATTTTTAGACACTTACTCACACTTAAAAATATGTAAATGCTATTGAATTACATAAGAAATATGTCAAACCAAACCAATTACATTTAATGAAAGACTTTTACGTTATCACCTTGATCTCGGTTAAACGCCATCGAAAAATTAGCCAATTTAGAGAAAGCGCTAGCAGAAATTTGTTGTCTAATGAAATGTAAAATATTTTAAATATTTTGCAACAACTACTGGATTTCCTAATGAACTTAAAAAAAAAAAAAATACTTGAAATACTCACCTACTAGAACAGCTCCAATAAATAAACTCGTGATTATTCTGAACATCCAGAAAAATCTCTGAAAAAAAAGGATATTTTAATATTCTTCTCTCTTTTTTTGCACATATTAAAACAAAATCTTTGTATTTTTTCTACATCTTTGACTGATATAAGGAACTGATGTAAAAGACTTCACACTAGGTTTATAAATTAACAAAAGGCACAAACAAATGTTGCTGAAATTGATAAAAATATCTCAGATATATCATTTTAGTCTGAACTGTGTTACTGTTACTGTACAGGCACTGAGATTTTAAAAACTGAATATAGAAAAGCAATCTATGTCCTTTAAAAAATCGCATATTTGTAAAAATAGAAAGAAAGAAAGAAAGAAAATGCTTTTGCAAAAACTCAATTCAAGCTACAATAATTCAACTTGTACCTGGTCATTACATTTGTACAATTTAGAGTAATTTTTACTGGCGTAAAAGTTTTACAAAAAATATGAAATCATTATAAACACAACAATCAGGTTTCTAAAAGAGCAACAAGTATTTAAAACCATATCATTTAAAAGCTCTCACCCTTCTATCATCTCATAATCATATTTGTGACGTTAGACCACAAAACCAGTCACAAGGGTCAATTTTATGAACTGAGATTTATTAGCTGAAGGCTGAATAAATGTTTTCCTTTGATCGAAATGGTTTGTTAGGATAGGACAATATTTGGCAGAGATCTAAAGGTGGAATCTAAATGTGCAAAAAAAAAAAAAAAACAAAACAAAAAAGAGAAATTTACTTTAAAGAGCCTTTGAAGTTGTCCAAATGAAGTTCTTAGCAATGCATATTACTAATCACAAATTAAGTTTTGAATTTTTACAAAATTTCTTCATGGAACATGATCTTTACTTAATATCCTAATGATTGTTGACATAAGAAATTGACAAATCGATTATTTTGACCCATACAATGAATTGTTGGCTGGTTGACTGGTTTTGTGGTCCAATGTCACATTTAGCATTAGGTTTGATCCTTATTAGAAAGCTGTAGATACAGATACACAGATACAAAAGCGTTCTAGACAAGCTGATTCAACCCACTTACCGATCTGCCACGTATTCCCGGTAGAATGAGGAGGAAACTGACAGCCAGAACCGAGAAAACCAGGATCACGACCAGCAGGCTGATGTCGATGATGAACGGGCTCCTTTGTAGCGGGTAGAACGGGTAAATGCCATCGTAGAAAGTCATCTTCCCTCCACAGGCGAGAACTAAAGCTGAAAGCAGGACAGTGTTGGCCAGAGGCTCAGTTACTTGAAGATTGCAGATAACAGTCTAGTGTGCGAATTATACAGTGAATTTCAGGGGGGTCGAAATATTGTTTAAGCGCGTTTAGCGAAACCCGTAGTCGAGCGGATTTTCGGCCGCCCGTGAAAAAGTTTGCGACTGTAAACTTTCTTAGACTTTTTTAGTTTGTGTGATATATGGATTTGTTAAAAGAGGCTAAATAATGACAGTTTTATGTTTTGCTAAAATATCATCCCTGTTTGAGAAAAACCTGCTGGTCAATCTATATTTATCACCAAGTGAAATTCGCGCTCTAAATTTAGCGGCAAATATATGTTTTAAAAAAATTCTAATAGTTTTGAAACGTTCCAAATTTGTTTCCCTGAGAATTTAAACAACCTAATCATCCCCCATAACTGAGCCCGTCTCTCACTCATCTTCACACTTAAGATCCGTCCTTAAAATCTATAAAATGACTTAAAATATCTACAGAAAGCACCGCTCATAGGGCAGCCCGTTATAATGCAAATGATCCCGCTCAGGTAACCAGTCCAGGTAAGCGCACCTTGAGGTGATTGTTAACGTGAAGGGTGATACTTTGATTAGCGTAAATCAAGGGATCTTTCTTAAAAGTCTGACTGATTGTTACTTCATAGACATTCAAAAAAGAAAGCTATACGCGACGACAATCTCTACCCTGCCGCATTGCAACTCACCTGTGGACGCAACGAGAGCCGCAAAACAGCACGGAAAAATGTGTGTCCTGGAATTAAAATGATCCGCTCGGAGCTCATCTTTTAAAGGATCGCACTTCCTAATAACAGCTTTGATTTGCATTGATTGGTATTTCCAAAAGGTGTCAACCGGTCATGACCAGCCCTTTACCATAAACTCGGCGTGTAACAATCAGGTGTGGATGTGGGTCGGACTCTCATTCCGTCACTGTCTCTTCCTTTTATTTTCGCTGCCATCCGATCTATTCGCGGACAGGTCTGCTATTCCGTAGACAGGCGTGACTGTATTTTCACTTTAATTGCCTTAATGTTTGCTCTGAAGTTCCTGATTTGTCAGTCTTAAAGGAAAGTTGTGTCTACGTTTACACACAACGGGTTTCTCTGGTCAGCAGTTGAAGTGCTCTTGTTCAGGAGAAGAGGTGCTTCATTGCTTTGCAAGAATGGGTTTATGTGAGGTACTCTGGAGGACTTTAACTGCACTGTCTGTTCTCTGTCAAGCTATTGGTGAGTAGATATCTATCTATCTATCTGTCTGTCTATCTATCTATCTATCATCTATCTATTTACACTGAAAGAAATTGGTGTATAAACCATTTTCACTTAGAAATTGCTAGTAAATGTAACAAATAATAGCAATTAACACTATCTATCTATCTATACATCTATCTATATAATCTATAAGACTTAAGACTTAAAAAATAATTTTAAACTGTTTGAACCCCCTTTCATCACTTTATAACATTTTTACTTATTTTCTCAAATGTTTAATGCAATTTTAATCAGAAAAAATAAACAAGTATTTTTTTTTTAGTGTTTTTAGGCTTTTGAACCTCACTTTGTGCATATGTTATTATATGAGTTCCTGTTTTTCATAAAATATACTCTGAAGTGTTGCAATAAACTGTTAATAAAAACATTTTCCTCTATTTCACAATTAATAAGTACACTGTCACAAAATAGCCTTTTTGTTTTTGGTTAATCTTTAATATTTATTTTAAATCATTTATATTTTCTAAGGGACATTACAGGATGTGAATTTGATTTTGAATCTTAGATATATCTTAGGTGTATTTTAAAAACAGCTTGAGTGTGCATGCAATTAATCAATACGTCATTTACTAACATAGCTTGATGACTCACGTTTATTACTGTGTTGCAAAACTCCATTTGATCTTCGTCCAAACAGGTGCCGATTCTGCCATTAGCTGGGAAGTTCAAAGGTATGATGGGTGGTACAATAATTTGGCAGATCATGATCGAGGGGCTGCAGGTGAATGGTTCATGCTTTTTTTAAAGGCTTTTTACAAAAAAATAAAAAAATAAAGGAAAGAAAGAAACATTAGGATGTTGTTTCTACAGATGCAGCACTGGTCCGTCTCTTTCCGGCGCAGTACGCCGATGGGGTTTATCTGCCCCGACAGGAGCCTCACCTGCCCAACCCCCGTCAAATAAGCAACATAGCCATGAGCGGTCAGTCCGGTCTCCTGTCCTACAAGAACAGAAGCGTTCTCTCTGTGGCCTTCGGTGAGTGACGCTTTCATTTAAACAAGGTGCAACCTGTCGACTGAAGAGCCAGCCCTTTAATTACAGTTTCACATCATTTAAAGACATTTAAAGTAAATGCATCCCGAGTGTAATTTACCTTGAAGGGATAGTTCACCTGATAAAAAAACAAAAACTGTACCATTTATTCACTCCAGTCCTTTCTTTCATGGAACAAAACCAAAGAAATTTTAAGCACTATGCTACGCATGAAGACTGGAATCCTCAAGCTTCACACATGCTAAAAGCCCTGTAAAATTACTCATTCACTGTATTTTTATCTTATGGGATTAGTCTACTGTGGAAAAAAAACACCCTGATTCACCTCAATGTATTCATTGGAGTCCATGAAAGGAGTATTGATGTCCAGTTTATAAGGAATCATTCTTCCCTTTGAGTCAGATTAGATCAGAAATGTCATGAAAATGATTCATTCAGACTGTATCAGTCACTTGGTGTTACGACTCCCTAATTTTGGCATCTAGGGTTTTGGTAGGTAACATCATAAGTTAAATAGTTAATAAAAAAAACAAGCTAATAACTTGTCTCTGCTTTGGAAGTGTGGATGTGTGTGACTAAAGAAAAACAGACAGAGGCAATCGGGTTCAGAATGTTACGTTTAGTGAGGTTCTCTGTTATTCACTTTTACATAACTCCTGATAAGAATATTTGTTAACCATATAAACAGTAAACCCGAGATACCGTCAGAAGCCAACAAAAATCTATTTACAAATTATATACAAAAGAAAAACAACAAAAGTGAGGGACAAGAGCGGTGCTAAAAGAAAGAAAATAATAAAACATAAATTCTCTAACTAACCCCAAATCAAGACTAAACTAAACAAAAGAAATTAAAGAAAATAACATCTTCAGCGTAAAACGCCATTAATTACTCTGACTCACAAACATAAATACAAAGGTTGGCATCCGCTCAATAACTAGTGTGTCTAGACAACTTTACCCTGCGTGAAGATGTAAGTCACGTGACATGCTGAACTGTGTCGAGGTAGGACTTAAATGGATAAATCGAGAGTCGAGTCACGGCACAAACACGTCCAAATGTTCAATCGAGAGCAAAGTTTACAAGAGAAAACTCAAACACACGACAACTCAAATTCAACAAAAACAACAACAAAACAAGAGCAAAACAAACAGAGACAAGCAAACGCGGGACAGCAAACAAATGAAAAGCAATCGCTCCTCCCGATCTCACGTCACATCCGGGTCTTTATACGCGCCCATTAACGTCTGATTGGTCCTTCAGGTGTTATGCAGGATTAATGATTGACAGCAACACGATCCAACCACAGGACCTGTGAGCCCTGTGAGATGATAGAGAGAGAGAGAGAGAGAGAGAGAGAGAGAGAAAAGAAACGAAAAAACCCCTCCCAAAACAATACGAGACGTAACACTTGGAATAGCACTTTTTGTGAGAAATTGTTAGATTAAATAGGTAAATAGTTACCTGAATGATCCACAGCTGTGTTTTTTTGTTTAGTAATAGTTTTTCATGAGTCCCATGTTTGTCCAGTTAAACTGTATGCTGTTATTCAGGTTTTTCTGTATTTTTGTGTATTTGAACCCTTTCCAACAATGACTGTATGATTTTGTGAACCATCTTTTCACACCGAGGACAACTGAGTGACTCATATGCAATTATTAAAGATGGTTCAAACACTCACTGATTCTCCGGACGGAAAAAAACTATGCATTAAGAGCCAGAGGTGAAAACTTTTGAACAGAATGAAGATTTTAATATTAAGACATTTTTAATTAATAATATTTTTAATAAGACATTTTTCTTATTTTGCCTAAATATAATATTTTTAGTTACAGAACATACTTGTTTCCCAGATGACAAAATAAGTTACATAGATAGATAGATCTCAAAATCATACAGTCATTGTTATAAAGGGTTCAAATACACAAAAATGCTGAAAAGGCAAAGAACTCGTGGGACCTGAAGGATTTAACTGTTCAGGACAAACAAGGGACTCATGAACAACTATCACTAAACAAACAAACAAAAAAAAAACACACATACACCTGTGGATCATTCAGGTAACAACACAGTATTAAGAATCAAGTGTATGTAAACTTTTGAACGTAAACTTTTTTTATAAATGCAACATATAAAAATGACATGCATATTGTATGATCCCTCTTATTTTGGTAAAATAATGAACATTTTGCAGATTCTGCAAGGTGTATGTAAACTTTTGACCTTAACTGTACATGTGAAACAGATGTTTTCTAAAGTGCATAAAGTGAATAAACTGATCTTTATCAGCTCACTTTTTTTACATAAACAATGAAAAGTCATAAAAACCTTATTTTGCCCCATTCAATCAAGTGTTTAGTTCATGCATGCTCATATCAGCAGCTTATCAGTCTTCAGTCGAAGTCTGATCTGTTTGCTCAGTTCAGTGACTGTTGGAGGAACTGGAGCGCTGAATGAGTTAGCAAAAACCAGCATCATACGATCAGATATGGCAGTATTTTGGCTCATTTTGAGTCAGAGTCATTGTCGGGCATCTGAAAGTGAGTTCTGATTAACTTTTAGATCTGCTCAAGCTTCAAACTGTTTCAAACTGTTCAGATCTATCTATGCACTGTTCTAATAAGAATTTTAAACCCTTCTTAGAGTTCTTCAGTTATTTCAGTAGATGTTTTCCTGATATTGATTTCTGTTTGTAAAGGATCAGGGAGAATTTGATTTCTTATGATGGCTACTTTAAAGGGATAGCTCGCTGTAAGACCTTCGTTCATCTTCAAAACACAAATTAAGATATTTCTGATGAAATTCACGAGCTTTCTGACCCTGCATAGACAGCAACGCAACTGACATGTTCAAGGCCCAGAAAGGTAGTAAGGACATCATTAAAATAGTCCATGTGACATCAGTGGTTTAACTGTAATGTCATGAAGCTATGAAAATAAGCTCTCGGACTTCATCAAAAATATTTGTGTTCTGAAGGTGAACGAAGTCTTACGGGTTTGGAACGATATATGGGTTAATATACTTAAAGACAGAATTTTTATTTTTGGGTAAACTAATCCTTTAACACATGCTCTTTATTACAACAACAGGTTACCATGTGTGGTCTGAGATCTCAGCGTCCCGAAGACCCGGTTGCCCACCTGAGTTCATGCATATTGAAGTCCAAAAAGAAGATCCTGTCTTTGGCTCTAATTCTTCAAAACCAGTTCTGCTTCAGTTCCAGAGAGCAGAGTGGGATCCGAGCACGGGCAAAAGTCCCAACAATCCCCGAACACCGGTGCGTATGTTGACATAGCAGACCAGGGATGGCCAAACTCGGTCCTGGAGGACTGGTATCCTGCAGGTTTTTAGCTCCAACTCCAATTAAACACACCTGAACCAGCTAATCAAGGTCTTACTAGGCACACTAGAAACTTCCAGGCAGATGTGTTGAGGCAAGTTGGAGCTAAACTCTGCAGGACCTGTTGAGATTTTTATCTACCATTCATTTCAGATGAATCACGTGACAGCGTGGATAGATGGCAGCTCCATCTATGGATTGTCCGGCTCATGGTCTGATGCTTTGAGAACGTTTTCCAAAGGTTTGCTGGCGTCAGGTTCCTCACAGGACATGCCCCGGCGCAGCAGCAGTGGTTACCTCATGTGGAGTGCGCCGGACCCCAGTACCGGTCCTGGCTCACAGGAACTCTATGGTAAGATAAGCAAAACACACAGCGTTATTCTGTGTCAGAGGTACCCAAACTCGGTCCTGGAGGGCAGGTGTCCTGCAGAGTTTAGATCCAACTTGCCTCTACACACCTGCTGGGATGTTTCTAGTAGGGCTGGGCGATATGGGCAAAAAAATTATCACAATAATTTTTTTCACATCAGTTGATATTTATCACAATAAATGTCAAATCTTTATTTCTTTTCAGTTTAAAGTCAGATTTTTGCTCCAAAGTGGAAGTTGTAGAAGCCAGACCATTAATTTTCCTTAACAAAATAAATATCTAAATAGAAAAATTTATTTCTGCATGTTCTAATGAGTTATATTGTTTCAAATCAAGAAACAGGTTTGGGTTGTCTGATAATGATAATAATAATAATAGTAATAGTAATATCACTTTTTTTGTCTCTTAGAAATGCACATTTGATAGTAGCTTGAGGATGCAGAGGTAAAAGTTACATTTGTAAAAATTGTAGCAACCTCAGTTTTTTTTTTTAATTAAGCATTGGTCTCCCATGGTAGCAAGCATACATTTCAAATCATGATAAACACAGGTAAAACCACACATAATGGTACCTCAATACCATGGTAAAAATATAACTACGTGGTTTTATAGGTAGCCTATTTGTATGAAAAAACGGTAGTCTAAAAACATTTAGTATAAATGTACACATGATATAGCTTAATCACAAATACATACATACTATAATTAAATACCATTACTCCTGTAATAAAATTCAATCTGAACATCCCACATTGCTGCCACAATACCGTGGTGCAGTGAGTGTTACTACAGTAAATCCATGGTAAATGATGGCGTGGTGTAGATTGAAAAGTCTTCTGACTGTCTGGTTGCACACAGCTTTAAACTAGTTTGAATCAGAATCATTTGTGTTCATCGCTGAATTCAAGTGTTTCGCACTGGATCTCACAGCGCTGTTTAGTGCTCGCGTGACGGAGCCGTTCACATATCGCGTCTTTTGTGCGTTCAAGTTCGTTATTTCAAACGTAGGCGCGCGGCAGCTGCACCCATAACGGAAGGGACTGCTTTTGGCACATACAAATTATATCGAACATTTATCGAACTACTCACTTCGTTTTATCGAGGAAAATTATATCGCGAAAATGATCCAGCCCTAGTTTCTAGTATGCCTAGATAGAGCTTGATTAGCTGGTTCAGGTGTGTCTAATTGGGGTTGGAGATAAACTTTTCAGGACACCGGCCCTCCAGGGCCGAGTTTGGGCACCCCTGTTCTATGTGTTGAGGTAATTTCAAATGAAACAGGAAGACAGGGCTGGACATATCCAGCAGTCCTGCCCCCTTTTTAAAATAGCCAATAATGTTTAGTTTATATGACAGCTTGGGCCAAAGCCGTTGAGCTCGGTAAAGTCACATTCGACAGCGTATGATGACCACAATCTCACCCATGTCGCTATTTATATACTATTCTGTGTAGAATTCAAATGGGTCTGATACGTTTTGTGCATAAGATTTGCTTCATGCCATCGCATCTCTGGACTGGAGCAGACTGTGTGACACAAAGTGAAACCAGACTTCATTCACCTCAGTGGGTCTGAATCATTCCCTCTTCTCTATATAGTGCACTACGTGCCAGAAAATACTAACTATAATAATGATAGTACAGAAAATACTAATTCGGTGAACAAGTGACCGATTTCAGGCACAGCTTCAGCATCTATTTATACTGGAGGGGGTGGGGCGCTTTGAAACACACTAGTTTATAGATAACCTTAAGGCTAACATATTTATACTAAAAGCCAAAAAACTTCAATTTTGATTTCACGGGGACTTTAAGTAGTACATTTATTATTTATAACGGTAACACTTTATTTTAAGGTGTCCTTGTTACACTTTACATGTACTTACTATTATAATAACATTTAATTATGCATAAGTAACCCTAAGACAAACCCTAATCCTAACCATATAGTACAGGGGTGGCGAACTCCGGTCCTGGAGAGCCGCAGCCCTGCAGAGTTCAGCTCTAACCCTAATTAAACCTCACCTGCCTGTTGCTTTCTAGTAACCCTTCAGACCTTGATTAGCGTGTTAAGGTGCGTTTGATTAGGGTTTAAGCAAAACTATACAGGGCTGCGGCTCTCCACGTTCGCCACCCCCTGATATAGTAAGTACTTGTAGTTAATTAATATTACTCATTATTTAAATGTATAATTACACTAACAAGGACACCTCAAAATAAAGTGTAAACTTTATGACCACATGACCAGTAGTTACATGGTTAATTAAGGAAATCTGGTAGGACTTGGACATACAAAAATGTACCATGGGATCCATAGTTTCCTTCAAAGTACTATAGTTACTGCAATTATTTTACTGCTATAAAATCATTAATTAATAAAGGAGTTTTTGCAAACACTCTGAGAATCTTTGTGTCAGAAACTGTGCTGGAAGGAACGATGGAGACGTGGATAACAGGTCTTTAATAAACCCAAAACATGGTAAAAAAAAATACATTTTTTTACAATTAAAAAAAAATGTAATTAAAAATTATAATTAATATTAATAAATTAATTAATTAAAAATTAAAGGATCGAATAATTAAATAAATAAATCCCAGAGTGTTACTGTTGCACCTGTAACTATAGTAATGGTCTTATTTTGCCAATCGCTATGGTTACTATGGTAAATTTTCATAAGGGATACACATAGAATTTTAAGTCTTTTTGTGCTCCTAATCTAGTCTGTCACCATGTTCAGTCCCTTTTTCATGAGCATGTATCTGCTAAAACTTCTTAAATCCTTAATCCTCTTGTAACTGGCTGCACAGGCAGCAAACAATAAGGCAATAAAGTACAAGAGGTCATAATACAGAGCGGAGTGACTTTTCACAATATTGCATGGTTTCAGTACTTAAATACAAAAAATTTAAGTGCGTTGCAAAGCGCTAATGGAAATGTTGCAAGTTGTGGTTTTCACCTGCTGGTTTTGTGTGTCCTCAGAGTTTGGGAATGCCTGGGCCAATGAGAACATCTTCGCGGTCACTGAGGGAATTATCTGGTTTCGTTACCACAATTACCTGGCCTTCAAACTGCATGAGGAACACCCCTCTTGGTCAGACGAAGAGCTTTTCCAAAATGCTCGAAAGAGGGTTATTGCCACATTTCAGGTACAGCACATAGTCCTCTATTACTGACTCACTTCATGTAACAGGCGCCAATTTGGAGGGTGTAACGCAGTATCCTTCACTTCATATTTCACACTGGTGAATGAATATATTAGTAGGGATATATTAGTCTTACTTTTGATTTGACGATTAATCTTTCCTCAGAATATAGCGTTCTATGAATGGCTGCCATCCTATCTGGGAATTCAAGTGCCTTCCTATCCAGGTGAGAGGCCGATGTGTGTGTTTGAATGTGCATGTGCTCCGGTGTTTCCTTATGCAAACACATTGATTCACTTCAGAAGGCCTTATTGTGGTATATTGAACAAAATGAAATACGGCAGGTCAGATGGTCTCGTCCTGTTTAAGTGTAGGCCAGACGTGAGCAGGCTTTATGCCGCAAGTCAAAAGATTGGCTACACAAGACTAACCTGTGGTCTGTTCAAATCTCTCTCGTGGCTTGCATAATATGTAGATTGCTTTGCATCTGACAGCATGTCGTTGGCATCTACGTCATTACTGGTGAACAGATGCCAAGTGTGTCATTTCTGCTGAGAGTTGAACTGTTAACAGTGATTAGTGAAATAATGAGCTAATAAGGAAATATGTAATGCCAGATGAATGACACTTTCATTCTGCCTTTCTGCAGGTTATCAGAAATATGTTGATCCAGGGATCTCTGCCGAGTTTGAAGCCGCTGCCGTGAGGTTTGGACTGACTCTTGCACCACCTGGTGTGTATAAAAGGTACATTTTGTAAAACTGTTTAGTTGGAAGACTAAAAATGTTAAAATTGAATTATTTTAATAGTTGGAAATCACTGTTGACAAAGTAACATTAAAGTATTTATTTTAATATAGTACTAGACAGACTTGCACTATACTGTTCAAGTTTGGGGTCGGTAGGAAGTCTCTTATGCTCACCGAGGCTGAATTTATTTGATTAAAAATACAGTACAAACTGTTAAATTGTGAAATATTATTACAATTCAAAATAGGTGATTTCTATTTGAATATGTTTTAAAATGTAATTTATTTCTGTGATGCAAAGCTGAATTTTCAGCATCATTACTCTAGTCTTCAGTGTCACATGATCCTTCAGAAATCTGAGATTTGATGCTCAAGAAAGATTTCTTTATTATACTTTATTATTGTTGTTGTTGGAATAATTTGGGGATTCAGGAACAGGACGTGTCATTACAAAAGTGCTGTGAACAACGATGCAAGTAAATCTCCTGGCCTGCGTTTATGCAACACCTTCTGGAACCGAAATGTGAGTCATGATCAACTGGGTTTGGTTTGGATTATGCAACCATATTATTAAAATTGTAAAGTTTTTGTCCTAAAGAATTTCTTTATTTAATAAATGGGCCATTCTACAGAATTGGTGCAAAGTCAGAGTAGGAAACACCTTAAAAACGTGTTATTTTTCACTAATTTATACGTATGTAAATTATATAATATCCAAGGTACACATTTCTAGTAATTGTGCAGTTAATTCTCATATTGTATTTTCAGAAAGTTCTGGAATATTTTTCCTCTCCCCAAATTTGTCACTACCAAAACACAGTAATAATAATTTAATTTGAAGGGTAATATTGACCTATTAAAATGCTTGCATTTACCTTGTAAATATATTTTTGCTATTTTAATAAAAAGTTTAAAGAAGTAAATCAATAACAATTACAATTTTAACAATATTTCAGGCATGATTTATGAGATTTGTTGTATTCTGAATACATTTTTTCTTTGTAAAAGGCAAAAAGTTGATCATACTGTTTTCAAACTTAAGGATTCATTAGTTTGAATATACACTGAACCAAACACTATCATAACATCTTAGTTGATACTTCAGTATACTTTATTTTTGACAAAACGTCCCATGTTTTGGTCGTGACTGCACATTGCATACCAAAACACTACTAAAACATACTAAAATACAAAAAAATGTGCAGAACTGTACTAAAATTGTTTATTTCCCCCAAATTAAGGATTTCCTGATAGCACACGTACATCTCGGAGACATCTATTTGACGTCTGCATTTACATCTGCAAGACATCTATTAATCTGCAATACGTCTATTGGACGTTTCCTATCAGAAGTCAAATAAACGTCTATTAGATGTCTTTAAGATGTTTATTATTTAGATTGTTTGTGAAACTGACATCTTACAGACGTCTGCCAGACGTTTGTACACAGCAGATGCTTTCCAGATCAAGAGATCTTTAACAGACATCTTGCAGATGTACGTGTACTATCTGGGTTATGTGTTCCCTTTTGTCACTGAAAGAGTGATGATATGTTTTGGTCGTAACTGTTTCGGTAGTGACAATTTTAGATATTTTTGAACCTAACCCAGAGACGCTAATCAGCACACGGTTAGCATATACATTTTTTTTTTTAAACTTCACTTTTTTACAAAAATATATTTTTAAAAACAACAATGGAATAAAATGTACAAAAATATTTCAATATAATTTTCATAAGGTGAAATTTAGGGGTTAGGGCTGGGACAGCCACCTCCTAATTGAATGATGATTTTATATATATATTAAGCTTACTGATATTTTAAATATTATTGTGGGTTTCTTTGGATCTTAGTAAACATATAAGATTTAAATATTTAAATGCTTTTTAAATGTGTATTTTATCTGTGGGACAGCAGTTTGCACCAGTTCTGCAGAATGGCCCATATATGTAAATACAATTTTTGTTGTATGAAACGTATGTTGTATGTTGTGAGAAATTACTTAATTTTTAAAAATACAATAAAATTCTAATATGAAAACTACATCGATATATCATCAAGTTATATGTTTATGTATATGTTTCAGAATCCAAACTTGCAGTCCAGTCAGGATGTAGATGAGCTGATAATGGGCATGGCTTCTCAGATCGCTGAGCGAGAGGACAACATCATTGTTGAAGATTTGAGAGGTTGCTTTTTCTTTCAATTCATTTAATGACATCAAGAAGATCTACTGGTTAACTCATCTTCTGTTTCTTTTCTCCATTAGACTACATGTACGGCCCCTTGCGGTTTTCGCGCTCTGATGCAGTGGCTTTGACCATCCAGAGGGGGCGTGATTTTGGGCTGCCCAGTTATAACCAGATCAGAGAGTCGCTTAACATGCGTCCGATCAACAGCTGGGACGAGATCAACCCTAAACTGAGTAACACACAGGTGCTGCTATAGAATCTCTCAGTAGCAAATACCCAGAATGCACATCAGCCAAACAATTGTTCAAAATCTGTTTCTTTGAATCTCAGTTTTTAAGAAAGCTCGCAGAGTTATATGAGAACGATATCTCCAGACTTGAGCTATTTGTGGGCGGCCTGCTAGAAACACAGGAAGGGCCAGGTCCGGTGTTTTCCACCATCATCCTGGACCAGTTTGAACGCATCAGAAACGCTGATCGCTTCTGGTTTGAGAACATACAAAATGGGTGGGATATTTTCCTTTCCATGACATGAAAGCAGTCAAGCAATATTAGATATTTTTGCTTAAGTGTTGTATTTTCTTCCTGTCAGATTGTTCACTGAGGAGGAGATCCAAGCCATACGTAACACAACCTTTCATGATGTCCTTTTGCACGTCACCAGTGCAGAAGAGGGCGACATTCAAAAGAACGTGTTCTTCTGGATGAACGGTAAGAAGTAACCCACACGCATCAGCGTATTCCACAAAATCCCATTTTATAAAGCCGTGATGTGTTTATATTTGTTTTGTGATTAGGTGATCCCTGCCCCCAGCCTCAGCCAATCACAGCCTCCGATCTTCACCCCTGCACAAAGGCCTCCTCTATGAGTTACTTTGACAACAGCAGCAAAGCTGGTTTTGGTGCAACGGTGGCGGTGCTCTTCCTGTTTCCTGTTGGTCAGTGTCATTCATCATTTTTTTGTGTGTGTGCTAAATAAATAATAAATAATTTATTAGAAATTATATTAATTAAAATGAAATTATAATTAATTTAAACTGCATTTGAGTAATTATAAAAGTTTGTTTGTCTATTTATTACATTAATTATTAAATCACAAAAGAAAAATTTGAAACACAAGTAATACTATTTTATATAGTCATAATAATTATTTTTTTTAATATAATTTTAATATAATGTAATTTTATAATGTAATTTTATTTAATCATAATAATAATAATAATATAATTATAAACACAGGAATGGAATTTTGTGTGAAACGTTTTCCATTTAAAATAAATAAAATAAATAAAGTGTTAAATAATAGTATTATTTATTGGACACAAGTATTAAAAATAGTATTATTTATTAGAATTTAAAAGAAATATATAGTGTTTTATATAAATAATGTTTTTATATAACAATATTTATGTATTTCCATTATTTTTTATAATATCTGAATAATATTCTTGATTCAAATTAAAAATATGTAACAACATTATTTGTTTATTTATTTATTGCATTAATTATTAAATCATAAAAGAAAAATGTGAAACACAAGTTTTTATATAATAATAACAATTATAATTATAATAATTTAATTATTTTTTATTAAAATAACAATTATATAATATTTTATTAAAAATATATTGGAATGGAACTTTGTGTGAATTGTTTTCCACAAACAAATGTTTATTTATTAGAACTTTAAATGATAGTATTTTATATATAATATTTTACATAAATAATAGTATTTTATACAACATTTATGTATTTTTCAATATTTTTATATATTTTGTTAAATGTTATTCTTGTTTTAAAGTAAAAATATATAACAACATTATTTATTTATTTATTTATTGCATTAATTATTAAATCACAAAAGAAAAATGTAAAACATGTTATAGTATTTTATATAATAATATATTTTATTAAAATAATAATAATAAATATATATAAAAAATTAGAATGGAAATTTGTGTGCATTGTTTTCCATTTTAAATAATTAAAATGTTAAATAATAGTATTATTTATTTGATAATAATATTTATTTTTTATATATAGCATTTTTATATAACAATAATTATGTATTTTCATTATTTTTAATATTTTGTTTACAAAAAAATTGGAATGTTATTTTTGTTTTGAAGTTAAAATATAACAACATTATTTATTTATTTATTTACCTTCAACATTGTGTGAATTGTTTTCAATTTAAAATAATTTAAGTAATTTAAATTCATTTCATTTTATATAATATTGTTTTATATATAGCATTTTATATAAATAATAGCATTTTTATATAACTAATTATGTACACTATTTTCATTATTTGTAATCTTTTGTCTAAAAAAAATTTAAATGTTGCTCTCTTGACAGTAAGCTACATAGTAGCTTGTGTAGTTGCTCATGTCCGGACAGCCAGGTACAAACGATTCCAAAAGAAACTCAGAGGTTCCCCCACAGACAAGAAACCTGCACATGAAATTACTGGTCAGTAACATCACGTGCAGTGTCACACTGGTCTCAAATGCCAGTGAAGATGAGTTAATTAACATCTGATTTTGCATTTGACTTTTTTGCTCAGCCAAAGAGTGGTTAGGGCACAATGCAGCACCCCGACAAGTCTCACTCGCTTTCAATGAGAAGAAAGGATTACAGATTTTTGATGAGAACGGCTGTCTTCTCAGTTTACACAGCTTGGGCAGTCAAGACCTGAATGTGTTAGTATCCAATGACCATCAGCATCGTGCTCTACTCCTGAAGATCCCCAAAGAGTATGATGTGGTAGGTATTTGGTAGTTCATTCTGTTGTCATCATTCAACTAATGCTCAATGAGACATTAAGTTGCTGAATTTCTGTCCGGAAGGTTTTGTTCTTTGAGGAAGCTGGTCAGAGGTCAAAGTTCCTGAGTCACCTGCGCTCTGAGCTGGAGGGCAGAATTCAGAGTCTAACTGTGATGGAAACGAGTGAGAAAGAGATTCTCAGAGATGCAGTAACCAGAACACAGAGGGAAAAGATTGTGGAGACGTTCTTTAAGCACGCTTTTTCAAAGGTATGCATTTCTGTTGTCTCTTCATATGACTACAAGGTCATTTTGGCATCATTCCACTGTCGTGGAGTAGTATCATACGTGTGTTTTCTGACTCCAGGTCTTGGACATTGATAAAAGTGATGCAGGCGACTTGAGCAGTAGGACCAGAGAAGCTTTAAAGTGTGAGCTCACACGAATTGAATTCGCCAGTGTGTTGGGTCTGAAGCCTGACTCGCTCTTTGTAGAGTCCATGTTTACTTTGGCTGACAAGGATGGCAATGGATACCTTTCGTTTCAGGAGTTCCTGGATGTTATTGTCATTTTCATGACAGGTGAGGTTGTTCAGATCTTTTGTATTGCAGTGTAGTGTTTCAATACATGTTGTTACAACATCACCATTTTGAATACTACAAAGTTACAGGGTTGCAATGTTGTGACATTACAATGCTACACATTTACCTTATGTTGTTAGGATATTACAGTTTTACAGTGTTGCAGTGTTAGAAAGTTACAATGCTACAAAGTTGCCATACGTTGTGAGGATGTTACAGTTTTACAATTTTAAAGTGTTTTGATGTTAGAATGTTATGATAGTGTGACAGTGTTACGATGGTACAGTGCTACTAAAGGGGCTTCTGCAGAGGAACCTTTTCATAGTTCCTAGAATATTGTCAGAAGTTCTCGCTTTTTCTGCGTATTCACGCCGCAGGAACTAGGAGCGTTTCCTTTTTCCAAAGTTACCTTTTTATATTGTTAGAATGTTACAGTTTTACAATTTTACAGTGTTGCAGTGTTATGATAAGATGTTACAGATGTTATAGTGCTACAAAGTTACCTTGTTAGGATGTTAAAATTTCACTGTTATGATGTTACAATGTTACAATTTTATTATTTTACAATTCTGCAAGTTGTAACAAGTTATATCTTGTAACATTGTTAAAATGTTACAGTATTACAATTTTACAGTGTTAGGATGTTAGAATTTTAGAATGCTTACAAAGTCTTTTTATGTTAGAATGTTACAGTTTTACAATTTTACAATGTTACGGTGTTATGATAAGATGTTACATTGTTACATTGTTACAATGTTTTAGTGCTACTAAGTTAACTTGTTACATTGTTAGGATGTTACAGTTTTACAGTGTTATGGTCTTCGAGTGTTACAATGCTACAAAGTTGCGTTTTTATGTTGTTAAAATGTTACAGTTTTACAATTTTACATTGTTACAGATTTTACTAAGTTACCTTGTTAGGATGTTACAATTTTATGGTGTTATGATGTTACAATGTGATAGTTTATAATTTTACAATGCTGCAAAGTTACCTTGTTACATTAGTAAGATGTTACAGTTACGATGTAACAGTTTTGAAATTGTACAGTGGTATGATATAAGAATGTTACAATGCTACAAATTTACCTTTTTATGTTGTGAGAATGTTACAGTTTCACAATTTTACAGTGTTACGATGTTATATTGTAAAGATGTTACAGTGCTACTAAGTTACCTTTTAAATATGTTACAATTTTACAGTGTTATGTTACAATGTTACAGTCTTATGAGTTTACAATGCTGCAGTTACCCTGTTACATTAAGATGTTACAGTTTTATAATTTTACAGTGTAATGACGTTAGAACATTACAATGCTACAAAGTTACCTTTTATGCTCTAAGAATGTTATAGTTTTGCAATTTGCAGCATTACAATGTTACTAAGTTACCTTTGTTGTTAGAATGTTACAGTTTTACAGTATTATGTTGCATTGGTAAGAGTGTTAAAATGTTTGCTGTTTTTAACTTTGAAATCCAGGTACTCCTGAGGAGAAATCTAAACTTCTGTTTTCAATGCATGACATTAAAGAAGATGGCTTCTTGTCCAGGGATGAGTTCACTTCCTTACTCAGGTTGGTTCTGATGTTTTTTAGTTGTTTTTTGAGTCTTGTAGAGAACAAAAGTCTTTTGTGCAAAGATGTTTTTTTGATAATAACCTGAACTTTGAGATGCATATGGTATACTTTTACAAGTCAGTTAAGTTCCTCTGAAGGATTTCTTCTTTCTTTTAGTCAGTTTTTCCCTCTTGTCTCATGCAGGTCTTTCATTGATATCTCTGGAAGTGCTCTATCTAAGAGTCAGGCTGATGATGGCATAGCAGCTATGCTTCAGGCAGCTGGTCTTCACAACAAAGATCGCTTCTCCTGGGAGGACTTTCACTTTCTGCTGCGAGACCATTCAGCTCAGCTCAGTATTAAAGGTTAAGGATATATTTTTCTTTATGATCTAATCCCCCATGTCTCTATTTATTATCTCAGCTAACACAGAGGCATTTTACTTTGGAACTGTTGTTCATGTATTCCCAGGCATGGAAGTACTTGGCAAGAAAAAACTAGCCAGACAACAGCGAGTATCTTTCATTAAGAAAAATAGGTAATTAAAAATTATATAACATAAAACTCATTTTAAAGGAGTATACAGAAAAACAGCTAAGTTGATTTTGATTCCTTTCATAGTTCTCCAGCAGTGGAAGAGCTTACTCACAGGCCTGAGGGAGAGCAAGACCAGGAACTTCGTCAAAGACAGACCAAGAAGTGAGATGTTACTGTATAATATCTCTGCCGTGGTCATTTTAGAGCATGTGTTACATTACGAAACATGTTCTGACATGTGTACTGTCATTAGGAGCTCAGCTAGGTGTTAGATTTAAGTCTTTGTGAAACCTGTCATTTGTTGGCTATTGAGAAATGTGGCAATCAAAGATATTTGTGGGAAGTGATGCCATTCTGTGATGTAATACTGGTCAGGTTTCACTTTGAATGTCATAATCTTTAGGTGACTGTGAAAATTAAAAATTGAATAGGCTAATGCAGTTGCACAAATAATTACGTTTTTACATATTATGAAGACAATGTGAGTGATGACCAGTGCAATAGCCTCTACAGTGATTTTATGTTGTAGGTTTTTGGGAGTATGTTACAATGCAATTGCAAACAGTTAAGGAGGTTCAATGTCCTGGAGAGTTCAACTCCAACCCCAATTAAACACACCTAAAGCAATTAATCAAGGTCTTACTAGGTATACTAGAAATGTCTAGGCATGTGGGAGCTAAACTCTGCAGGACAGTGGCCCTCCAGCACCCTAGTTTGAACACCCTTGCACTAGACAGACAAGCATACAGACAACTAAGTAGAAATACAAATAAACAGAAAGATAACTAGTTGCTTAGAGAGATAATTGTATTTCTGTTTGATTAGTTAGTTATCTGTCTAGTTGTATATTTTTTTTCAATCTAGTTATGTAGTTACCAACCTGTCTGTCTCTCTAATTAGTTTTCGACTGTATCTGGCTGTCTGGTTAGTTAGTTATCTGTCTGGCTGGCTGTATTTATTAGTTATCGACCTGTCTGTTTCTCTAAGGTGTTTACTGTATCTGGCTGTATTTCTGTTTAGTTTGCTAATTATCCACCTATCTGTCTGTCTAATTACTTATCTGTCTGTTTTTCTAGCCAGTTAGTACGTTATCCATCTGTCAGTCTAATTAGTTATATCTCTGGCTGTCTTTCTGTCTGGTTAGTTATTTAGTTATCCACCTGTCCGTCTCTCTAATTAGTTATCTACTGTATCTGGTTCTCTTTCTGTTTAGTTTGTTAATTATCCACCTATCTATTTAGTAATTTATCCATCTGTCCAATCTAATTAGTCAGTTATTTCTCTGACTGGTTTTCTGTCTGATTAGTTCGTTATCTGTCTGGTTGTCTTTCTATCTTGTTATTCGTCATCCACCTGTCAGTCTATCTAATTAGTTATCTAATTAGCTATCTTTCTGTCTAGTTATTTATTACAAACAGTTAGTTATTTATCAGATTGTCTTTGTATCAAAGTAGTTAGTTATTCATCTGCCTGTTTTTCTCTATCTGCCCATCTTTCTGTCTGTCTAATTTGTTATTTATTGGCTTGTCTTTCTACCTAGTTAGTTGCTTATCCACCGGTCAGTGTATCTAATTAGTTAATTATCTACCTGTCTGTCTGAATGGCTGTTTAGTTATCTACCTGGCTGTCTTTCTAACTAATTAGACAGGTAGGATGTGGATAACATGTGGATAACTAGCTAGATAGAAAGACAGTCATATAGATAACTAATTAATTGGACAAACAGACAGGTAGACAGCCAAGTAGTTAACTAAACAGATATTCAAACAGACAGGTGGATACCTAAACAGATAGAAACAGCCAGCCAAACTATTTAGATAACTAAATAGAAATAGATGGTGGTTAGTAATCTGTCTGTTTTTATAATTAGTTAGTTATCAAACTGGCTGTCTTTCTATCTAGTTATTTATTGTCTTGTCTTTCCAACTAGTAAATTAGTTATCCACCTGTTTGTATAATTAGTTATGTATCTGCTTGTTTTTCTATATAGTTAGTAAGTTATCTATTTGGCTCTCTTTCTGTCTAGTTATCTACCTGTCTTTCTATCTGTCTAATTAGTTGGTTCTACCTAGGTAGTTACTTATCCACCAGCTAGCATATCTAATTAGTTATTAACATGGATGTCTTTATGTCTGTTTATTTCTCAAACTTACATGATCTGTCTAATTAGTATGTTGTCTGTCTGTCCAATTAGTTAGTTATAATCTTTCTATCTAGCTAGTTTTCCACATGTCTGCCTGTTAAATTAGTTTGAAAAACAGCCGGGTGGACAACTAAACAGACATTCAGACAGGTGGATATCTAAACAAATTGAAAGACAACCAGACAGCCTTTCTAATTAGTTATCTGTCTGTTTAACCTACTAACTAGCTAGACAGACATACCAATACATTTGTCTGAATATAGCTAAAATTGTGAGTTTGAAAGCATATAGATAACTAACTAGACATAGTTGGTTAATAATCTGTCTTAATTAGTTATCTCTCTGGCTGTCTTTCTGTCTGGTTAGTTAGTTACCTGTCTGACGGTATTTCTTCTGTCTAGCTATTTAGTTATCACCTGTTCGTCTCTCTCTAATTACTTATCTACTGTATTTGGCTGTCTTTCTGTTTAGTTTGCTAATTATGCACCTATCTGTTCGTCTAATTTAGGGGTGCCTAAACCTGTTCCTGGAGACCTTCCTGCAGAGTTTAGTTCCAACCCTTATCAAACACACCTTTCTGTAATTATCAAGTGCTCCTTCAGATCCTAATTAGCTGGTTCAGGTGTGTTTGGTCAGGGTTGGAGCTGAACTCTGCAGGAAGGTCAATCTCCAGGACCAGGGTTGAGGACCCCTGGTCTAATTAGTTACTTATCTATATGTCTTTCTATCTAGTTAGTAATTTATCCATCTGTCAGTCTATCTGTTTAGTTAGTTGTATCTCTGGTTGTCTTTCTGTTTGGTTAGTTAGTTATCTAACTGGCTGTCTTTCTATCTAGTTTTTTATTTGTCCACATGTCTGTCTAAATAGTTATTTATTGGCTTGTCTTTCTGGCTAGTTAGTTTGTTATCCACTTGTCTGTATAATTAGTTATATATCTGCCTGTTTTATATAGTTAGTAAGCTATCTGTCTGGCTGTCTTTCTGTCTAGTTATCCACTTGTCTTTCTGTCTAATTAGTTATTTATTTGCTTGTCTTTCTACCTAGTTAATTACTTATTTAACGGTCTGTGTATCTAATTAGTTAGTTATCTACCTGGCTGTCTGTTTACTTCTCAAACATGGGTTATCTGTCCAATTAGTAAGTTGTCTGTCAAATTAGTTATCTATAGTTAGGATGTCTTTCTGTCTAGCTAGTTGTCCACATGTCTGTCTGTCTAAATAGTTAATTATTTATTGGCTTGTCTTTCAAACTAGTTAGTTATCCTTCTGCCTGTATAATGTTATGCATCTGCCCGTTTTATATAGTTAGTAAGCTATCTGTCTGGCTGTCTTTCTGTCTAGTTATCCACTTGTCTTTCTGTCTGTCTAATTAGTTATTTATTGGCTTGTCTTTCTACCTAGTTAATTATTTATTCACTGGTCAGTGTATCTAATTAGTTAGTGATCTAACTGGCTGTCTTTCTGTCTACTTCTCAAACATGGGTTATCTGTCCAATTAGTAAGTTGTCTGTCAAATTAGTTATCTATAGGTAGGCTGTCTTTCTGTCTAGCTAGTTGTCCACATGTCTGTATAATTAGTATATGCATACCTAGGTAATTACCTATGCACCGGTCAGTGTATCTAATTGGTTAGTTATCTACTTGGCTGTCTTTCTGTCTGCTAACATAGGTTATCTGTCTAATTAGTAAGTTGTCTACCTGTCTGTCTAGCTAGTTATCCACATGTCTGTCTGTCTAAATAGTTATTTATTGGCTTGTCTTTTGAACTAGTTAGCTAGTTATCCACCCGTCTGTATAATTAGTTGTGCATCTGCCTGTTTTTCTCTGTCTGCCTGTCTTTTTGTCTGACTAATTAGTTATTTATTGGCTTGTCTTTCTACCTAGGTAATTACCTATGCACCGGCCAGTGTATCTAATTAGTTAGTTATCTACCTGGCTGGCTTTCTATCTGTTTATTTCTTAAACTTCTCATACTTATCTGTTTAATTAGTAAGTTGTCTACCTGTCTGTCTGTTTGTCTGTCTGTTGAATTAGTTATCTATAGTTAGGCTGTCTTTCTATCTAGGTAGTTACCCACATGTCTGTCTATCTAATTAGTTAGAAAGACAGCCAAATATACAGATATACAGATAAATGTGTGAGTCTGAATATAGATAAAATAGTCTGAAACGATATAGTAAACCATGTCCGAACAGGCCAATGTTGCTTTTTGAAAAAACCCAACCAAGTTTGACAACGCGTTCTGAGAACGTTATGAACGTAAAGTTATGTTGTTTTTGTCAAGCCACCCTAGTTCAAATGGAATATGTTTCGTTTCTCTTGTCAGAACTGGACAAAGCAATGCTAAGGTGTACGTGAAGCCTCAGAGAGAGCGCTACAACAGGAGCCCAGTGCAGCAATGCATCCAGCAGTTCAAACGCTTCATAGAAAACTACAGAAGGCATATCATTTGCATGGTCATTATATACGGGATCACAGCTGGACTAGCACTGGAAAGATGCTACTGTAAGTGTTCCTTTATTTTGTGTGTCTTTACATCTCTGAACATTGTATTGTGCATATTTAAGCCCTAACTTGATTGATAGTGATCATGTTGAACTGTTTCTATTTTTTGACCCTGGAGATCCGCACTAATGTTTGCAAACCAATAGCAATGTTTGTAGATTATGGTTTACAGGCACATGCAAGTGGCTTCCCAGAGACATCCATAGTGGGTGTGCTCGTGTCTCGCGGCTCTGCGGCTGCCATCTCCTTCCTGTTTCCCTACATGCTCCTGACTGTGTGCCGTAACCTGATCACCATGTGCAGAGAGACTTTTCTCAACAGATACATCCCATTCGATGCGGCCATCGACCTTCACCGTCACATGGCTATAGCTGCTGTTGTTCTCTCAGGTCAGAAGAGAAAAATTCCCTCTAAATTTCAATACTTGAACTTTCTTAAGTGAAAGAAAAGAAATTCACAAGATAAGATTCAGTAGAACCTTACATCATCATGTTCATTAACACTTTGCGTGTCAAGACATATTTGTACAGTTTATGGCATATTGATTTATTCTCTATCAATGCAGGGTTCAAAGTTCTATTGAGTTATGTATCATTCCCTCAAAGTAATGAGCTAGACAATTATATTTCTGCATGTTTTTTTTTTTTTTGTGCCAGTTGTTCACAGTTTGGGTCATGTGGTCAACGTTTACATTTTCTGCATCAGTGACCTCAGCATTCTTGCCTGCTTGTTTCCTAGAGTGTTCTCCAACAATGGGTAATTCGTAATTTTATATGTAATTATATTAATCATATAACATTTTTTTTATTTTTTTAAACATACAAAAGCAACAAAAGTTCAAAAGTAACATTCCCATAATGTTTGCAAATTGATCAAATTGATAGTTTTCTTAACGGGATAGTTCACCCACAAATATTATAAATCTTAAAAGAGCCAAGATGTTTTTTTTTTTTTTTTTTTAATATAACTCCAGTTGTATTAATCTGAAAGAAGAAAGTCATTTACATCTAGGATAGCTTGTGGGTGAGTAAATCATGGGGTCATTTTTATTTGTCTGTGAACTATCCCTTTAATGGGAACGTAAAACAACTTATTGTTAGTGCGGAAACCTTTTCTAAAATTCTATGGGTTGATCATTTGCAGATCTGAGCTTCCGATGAAATGGACCTACTGGTTTTTCAAGACAATTCCTGGTATAGCTGTACATTCAGTATTGTTTTGATATTTATTAGATATAGTTATAACTATATAGTTATTTGCTTGCTGTAACTCACTATTTTATTTTTCTTTCAGGTCTCACTGGGGTTCTGTTGCTGCTGATTTTCGCCTTTATGTATGTCTTCGCCTCACACTATTTCAGACGCATCAGCTTTAGAGGATTCTGGATCACACACCACCTATATGTGCTCGTCTATGTCCTGGTAAAGGATAAAAACACACCTATTGCAACAGAACAAAAGGAAAAAAAATATTAACTAGAAATGATTATGATTGTAATTATTTTATTTACAGACGGTAATCCATGGCAGCTACGCCCTCCTCCAGGAGCCCCGCTTCCACATCTACCTGATCCCCCCTGGCCTCTTCTTCCTTTTGGACAAGCTCATCAGCCTCAACAGGAAGAAGGTGGAGATCCCAGTGGTGAAAGCCGAGCTGCTGCCCTCAGGTAGACAATCCGCTCAGCAGATCCAGCACAAAGCTCTTTTTATCTTAGAGTCTCCAAGGGCCTGAGCACACAGCGGTGTGTCATGTGCTGTAAAGTGTTCACTTCTAATTGCTCTGGCTGTGAAATCATACAGCGTCTCAAAACAGGAAACCACGAGTTGAATTCACGAGTCACTTCATTGATTTTAAAATGAAATGATGTCACCCAATAGGCATTGTACTGACTAAGCAGTGTTGGGGAAAGTTACTTTCAAAAGTAATGGATTACAATATTGTGTTCCTCCATAAAAAAGTAAATTATTGCATTACTTTTTATGAAAAGTAATACATTACGTTACTTTGGCATTCACTTGAGCTGAGCTTGCTTATTTATTTTTAAAAACAATTAATAAGCCTCCCACATAAGGTCCCACAAATAATTTGGTTTTTCAGCATTTTTGTGTATTTGAACTCTTTCCAACAATGACTGTATGATTTTGAGATCCATCTTTTCACATTGAGGACAGCTGAGGGACTCATATGCAACTATTACAGAAGGTTCAAACACTCACTGATGCTCCAGAAAGAAAAACAACGCAGAGCCGGGGGGTGAAAACTTTTGAACAGAATGGAGATGTGTAAATTTTCCTTATTTTGCCTAAATATCTTATTTTTTCATTTAGTACTGCCCTTCAGAGGCGACGGAAGATACTTTCATATTTCTCAGAAGACAAAGTAAGTTACATTTTACCCTAATCTTCAAATTCAAAAAGTTTTTACCCCCTCGGCTCTTAATGCATGGTCTTGCCTTCTGGAGCATCAGTGAGTGTTTGAACCTTCTGTAATAGTTGCATACGAGTCCCTCAGTTGTCGTCAGTGTGACAAGAAGGGTCTCAAAATCATACAGTCATTGTTGGAAAGGGTTCAAATACACAAAAATGCTGAAAAACCAAATAATTTATTGGTCCTGAAGGATTTTTCTGAAGGACAGCAGACAGTTTAACTGTTCAGGACAAACAAGGGTCTCATGAACAACTATCACTAAACAAAAAACACAGCTGTGGATCATTCAGGTAACAACACAGTATTAAAGGTCAAGGGTATGTAAACTTTTGAATGGGTTCATTTTTATAAATTCAACTATTATTTTCTCTTGTGGACTGTATGTAAACATCTTTTACTGAAATATCTTATTCAGGTCAGTACTAACAATAGGTAAACAATAGGTAAACAATAACATGTATTTTGTATGATCCCTTATTTTGGTAAAATAATTAACATTTTGCAGATTCTGAAAGAGGGATGTAAACTTTTGACCTCAACTGTACATAATAAATATACACAGTACACAAACATATATTATGTAAACAAAAACTTTTATTTTGGATGCGATTAATCACAAATTATTGTTTGACAGCACTAGTTACTAGTAACGCGATACCCCAGCACTGACTTTAAGTAACTTTGCATGTAGTACATGTGAACTTTAACTCTAATTTTGAAATAACAGTCTATTAAAACTCAAAGTACTGCTAAAGTTATTTATAGTTAGCAGACTGTCTAAAGTGCACTAGTAGCACTGATAACAAACCCTATTTTCCATTTCTCTAAACTGGCAGATGTAACATACCTGGAGTTTAAGCGTCCACAAGGTTTTGTCTACCGCTCAGGACAGTGGGTACGTATCGCATGCCTGGCGCTGGGCACAGATGAGTACCATCCTTTCACCCTGACATCCGCCCCACACGAGGAGACCCTTAGCCTTCACATCCGTGCAGTGGGACCCTGGACCAGCAAACTCCGAGAGGCCTACACGCCTGAGAAAATCCAGGAGCTTGGAGGATATCCAAAGGCAAGGATACAGAGTTTTTGTATGCCTGAACCAAATATGCCTGAACCAATACTAAATTTGTCAGCCGATACAGCAGATTATTCGGAAGTATATCTGCCGATACAATACTATACAGGAAGCCCCCTGCCGATATGCCGTATGTCTGCCAATACTAATAATGATGGCAATACCGATACTATACAGGGAGCCCCCTCATTTGTTTAGGTCATATAGATATAGATAAACCTGAACTGATAATAAATTTATCAGCCGATACCGATAGCCGATTATTCATAATTATATATGCCGATACCGATGTCGATACCGATACTATACAGGGAGCCCCCTCATTTGTTTGGGTCATATAGATATACATAAACCTGAACCGATACTAAATTTATCAGCCGTTACAGATAGCTGATTATTCGGGAGCATATTTGCCGATACTGATACCGATATTATACAGGAAGTCCCCTGCCGATATGCCGTATGTCTGCCAATACTGATAATGATGGAAATACCGATACTATACAGGAAGCCCCCTTATTTGTTTGGGTCACATAGATGTAGATAAACCTGAACCGATAACAAATATCTGAAGATACCGATACTATACAGGGAGCCCCCTCATTTGTTTGGGTCATATAGATATAGAAAAACCTGAAACGATACTAAATTTATCAGCCGATTAGCCAATTATCCATAATTAGTCGATTATTCTGATGATTAATCGAGTAATCGGATAATCTTTTTTTTTTGTGGTAATTGAAATTAACCTAAGCAAACAATAGCCTTTAAAATAACTTAAAACACATATATTAGCAATGAGGTAATAATAACTGTTTTAAATAAAATATCAAAAGTAAGTTATCATATGGTTTTATTGAACAAAACTGTTAAAATACATAATGCATTATAAACAATAGAGCTAATGTACATTACACATTATAACAAATGACTGCAGATTGCAGTCTGACGATTGTTTTTACACTTTACTGCACAAACTAAACTTTGTATATTATTGACTAAACAACATTTAATTCAAATGTGCACTTAATCTTTAATATTTGGCCATTTCTTTACAACAGTAATGCTACAGCCACTGTAATTTGCAGAGAATATGCAAAGATGGAGTTGGAGCCACTCCACACATGTAAATGATAACAGTTTGTGTGGAGCAGCATTTACTGTAAACGGAGCCATTTGTAAATAATCAAAGCTCAAATATCGAACAAGCATTGCATATATATTTACTTAATTAAACTCTAGCGTTTGTGATTTCACAATAACATTACGCTTTATTGTGATTTTTAAATGGGTTTAATATATCATGCGTCTATGGAAAATGGTCTAATGTGTTTCATGGATTTGTCTGTGGAATTCGCCACTTCTGGTATTTTGCCGGTTAAAATGCAAAATGCAGTCGAGGATTTTTTTTTAAACCAAGTACTCGAATTGAACCGCCCTAATCAGAAGTAACAAAGCTATTTAGAATTATTGGATGGGAGATGAGAGGACATATAATGTTTGGCCAAGAGAAAACTGCAGACCTGGCAACCCTGGCTTGAACTATGGGTGATTCATAGGGTCAAATAAGCCCACAATTAAAAAAACATTTTGTATTTTTTGTATTTTTATTTGTATTCTTCCTTGACATGAATGATCATGCTGTATCTCCACAGCTGTATCTGGATGGGCCATTTGGGGAGGGTCATCAGGAGTGGACAGACTATGAAGTGTCAGTGTTGGTAGGCGCTGGGATTGGAGTCACACCCTTCGCTTCCATCTTAAAAGACCTGGTGTTCAAATCTTCAGTCAAGTCCAAATTTAACTGCAAAAAGGTACAATGCAACCTTTAAAAATAGCTTTCAATGTGGTATAATTAACGATACACCTTTTAACAACTCCTGTGTCTTCTAACTCCAGGTGTATTTTATCTGGGTGACACGGACTCAGCGTCAGTTCGAATGGGTGTCTGATATCATAAGAGAGGTGGAGGACTTGGACGCTCAGGAGCTGGTCTCAGTGCACATCTACATCACACAGCTGGCTGAGAAATTTGATCTCCGCACCACCATGCTGGTAAATATTTTGTTTATCTGAGAACGATAAGAGGTTTTTATTGATTTATATGATTATTGCAAGTTCCACTGGCCTACTGTGACGTAACTGCAAGTAGGTTAACTGATATGAAATTATAGTTGGGTGGTAAATCACTTCTCTCTGTTTCTTTAGTATGTCTGTGAGCGGCACTTTCAGAAGGTGTGGAACAGGAGTCTGTTCACCGGCCTACGCTCTGTCACACACTTCGGCCGCCCACCCTTTTTGGCTTTTCTCAGCTCACTACAGGAAGTCCATCCAGAGGTTAGAAGCTAAAAGAAATTTGCATCTAAGATGCATTAGAGCTTTACTGTTAAACTACACCAAGGATGATGACTATAACAATAATTTTATTTTATTTTTTTAATCATTCAAGTTCTATGAGAATAGCAAAGTTTATACCACAATTATTACAATAACATTATATTTTTCTCTATAGGTGTCATTAGAGTTATATTCATTATTATAACCATATTTAGTATTTAGCATTTATTAATATAAAGATAGGAATAAATGTGCGCTCATGAGATTCCAACTTGTAAAAAGCGTTCACTTCCTCGTAGAACTCGTAATTACAACTTGTGAACTGGGAGTCTTCTGAGAGCTACGACTTGTACCACATGACCGCTACCACCTGACCAACGTAGGCTCTGTTTAGGCGTTGATAGTGTTGCCATAGAAAAGCATAATTCTGAGTCTGAGGACGTGAGCAGCTCCGAGTAGAAAGTCACATGTTGTCTCGAAATTACGGTAATTACGATATTGTGCGAATGCAGCATAAAGATATAGTTCTAAAGATTAACAGCCATTGTCAGACAATCAGAATCAATCCTGCTATCACGAGCAAGAATTTAAAGTGGCAGACAAGTGTGCGCTTAGAATAAACAGATGTCATCGTCTGCTGGTGTGGATGCTAATATAGTTATATATATAAAGCTACTTTTATCGTTACTGCGATCCTTATTGTTACTGTTACCTTTATTGTTAAAGTTATCCTTATCATTATAGTTATTATTTTTATCGTTATAGTTATCGTTATTGTTATCTTCATTTTTATAGTTAATTATTTTGTTATTTTTGTAGTTATCATTGTAGGTATGGTTATAGTTATCTTCAGTGTTAAATTTATATTTATTGTTATAGTTATCGTTATAATTATAGTTAACATTATAGTTATATTTATCGTTATTGTCTTTGTCATCATCGTTATCCTTATTATCATCTTTATGTTTATTGTTATAGTTATCGTTAGAATTATTTTTGTAGTTATTGTTCTAGTTGACGTAATAGTTATCTTTATCGTTATGATTATGGTTATGGTTAAAGTTATCTTTGTTGTTACAGTTGTCCTTACAGAAATACTTTAGTTATCTTTATTGGTAAAGTTATCTTTATCGTTAGTTATCATTATAGTTATCGTTATTTTTATCTTTATTTTTAGTTATCGTTAGAGTTGTCGTTATCGTTAAAGTTACTTTTATCGTTACAGCTATCCTTATAGTTATCGTGACCTTTATTGTTAAAGTTATTTTTATCATTATAGTTATTTATTTTTATAAATAACATAGTTATCTTTATAGTTATCTTTATTTTTATAGCTAGTTATTGTTAGTTATTTTTGTAGTTATCACAGTAGTTACCGTTATAGTCATCTTTATCACTATCATTATTGTTAAAGTTATCTTTATCGGTACAGTTATCTTATAGTTATCTTTAATGTTATAGTTAGTTATCGTTAGAGTTGTTTTAGTATTTATCGTTGTAGTTATCTTTAGCATTACGATTATGGTTATCGTTAAAGTTATCTTTATTACAGTTATCCTTATAGTTATCGCTATAGTTATCGTTAACATTATAGTTGTCATTATCATTGTAGCTATATTATAGTTATCTTTATTGTTATAGTTAGTTATCATTATTTTTGTAATTATCACTGTAGTTATCGCTATAGTTATATTTATCATTATGGTTATTGTTAATGTTATCTTTATCGTTACAGTTATCCCTATAGTTATAGTTATAATTATATTTCTTATTAAAGTCCACTTCTAGAACAACAATTCACAAATAATTTACTCACCCCCTTGTCATCCAAGATGTTCATGCCTTTCTGTCTTCAGTCGTAAAGAAATTATGGTTTTTGAGGAAAACATTCCAGGATTTTTTTTCATGTAATCGACTTCAATTGTGCCCCCGATTTTGAACTTCCAAAATGTGTTTAAATGCAGCTTCAAATGGCTCTAAACGATCCCAAGCACAAAAGCTCGCGTGGCACAGGCTCTCGGATGTGCGTCCACAGGTCGTTCTTGAACGATTCGTTCATTTTGAACGAATCTTTAATGTGACTCACGAAGAATGAGTCGTCTCGGGGGAGTGATTCATTCAGTCACGTATGCGCAACATCCTATTAGGTTCTGTACTGGAATTAGTTCACCTGTTTCAAGTCTTCGGGTTTCGTTCGTTCGTCTTATGGGGCTGTCACGTGATGCTGGTTTTGCTAAAATGAATGAAATGACTCGAAAAAATATTTGTTCATTTTGCTGAAGAAGACTCAAAGGTCTGAGTCGGTAAAATGATCCAAACTTCCCATCACTACTACGAATCACGTCTAAGTTCATCGTCTGTGTACTCCGGGTAAAAAAGGTAAAGTATGGCAAAAAACTCCATCTTATTTTCTCCTACAACTTCAGAATCGTCCGACACATTGTACCATTGTTTGTAAACAGCGTTTGACTGACATGCACTTTATTAGTCTTTGCGTGTTCGCTTAGTAAACACTGGATCTGTGGTTCCCCCTACATTCGGCGTGACCTTCTGACATGATTCAACAGTATGTAGCATCGTGAACACGCATGTCAGAACCTGTGCTACACGACCTTTTGTGCTTAAAAAGTATACACACTTTAATTTTCCGAAAAAAATTACAGATCGTTTTGCTAGATAAGACCGTTCTTCCTCAGCTGGGATCGTTTAGAGCTCTTTGAAGCTGCATTTAAACACATTTTGGAATTTCAAAATCAGGGGCACAATTGAATATGAAGAAAAATCCTGAAATGCTTTCCTCAAAAACCATAATTTCTTTACGACTGAAGACAGAGAGACATGAACATCTTGGATGACAAGGGGGGTGAGTAAATTATGGGTGAACTGTTGTTCTGGAAGTAGACTTCTCCTTTAAAGTTATCTTTATCATTATAGTTATCCTTACTGTTAAAGTTTCTTTACAGTTGTAGGCCCTTTAGTGTTGCATCTTCCTGTATTAGTAAATATCAGCGATTCATATGGGATCTTGTGAAAGGAGTCATTTAAATTTTTAGGTTATTAAGTCATTTAAATAGATCATTATGACCGTTATATCAACCTCACGTACACCACTGATGATGTGTCTTTCTTATAGGTGGAGAAGATCGGCGTGTTCAGCTGTGGTCCTCCCGGTCTGACTAAAAATGTGGAGAAGGCCTGTCAGCAAATGAACAAACGCGACCAGACACATTTTGTTCACCACTATGAGAACTTTTAGATTACGTCATAGAAAAAATACTTGACAACAAATCACTGAATCATCAATACTGATACTTTTTTCAATGGCCTGGAGGCAATTATTCCATTGAGAACTGCCCGAGTTGCCATTGCTAATTAGTAAAGTTGAGGTCATATGAAATTAAGATGCAGTCAGCAAATCAGTTATGCTAAATTATTATTAATAGGAATGAATGTTTATACAAAGAAACAGATTACTCATCTTTTGTAGGTATGCAAAATAAATCGCTTCTAGTGTGTTTTTAAGATACTATACATTTTTTCCCACTGTTTTATGTGTTTCTCTCTTTGAATGCAAAAGTACATACATATGTTGTATATTCTATGTAATAAATGATCGATAAATTAAGTTTTATTGCTTTTTTGGCTGTAACGTAATTGTCATTTGAGTGTTACTATTGATGTCTCATGATCATTATCACTAAAAAGAGAAAGGAGGAGTGCAACCAAATCTGCACTATTCAAACGTTGGATCAACAGTATGAATTCGCCATCAAAACAACATATCACTATACTGTATATATATATCAATCAATATATATTCTAAGTACCTGTTGCATTCCAATACAATACATTTACTTTTTGACATTTTCAACATATTACAATAACTGTTGTGTTTTAGGATCTATTCAGATGTGCAGGAAATTGCGGTGGCATACATTTAAAGATGTGACAGAATTTACATTCAATGCTTTTTATGTTTCCCCTCTAAGAGATTTGTGTTTTGTTGGTTCATTAAAAGCACTAGCCAGTTCGTCTGTCGTCTGTGTTCATTTAATCACATAAAGGCCTACAACAGGGTGCTCATCCCTGGTCCTGGAGATCGACTTTCCTGTAGAGTTCAGCTCCAACCCTGACCAAACACACCTGAACCAGCTAACTGAAAGATATGAAGGAGCACTTGATAATTACAGACAGGTGTGTTTGATTAGAGTTGGAACCAAACTCTGCATGAACGTCAATCTCCAGGAACAGGGTTCGGCACCCCTGCAATAACTCTACTGAAAGTTTGGGACTTTTGGGAATGTGAATAAGATCAGCAACAATTGCCAGAGTCCTAGAGAAAGAATGAAGTGATAAACTCCACTATCAATGGCCACGTATGCACTGATATTTGGATTATTTCCAAGATAACACATTTGGATTTGAGTTTAAAATGGGCTTGTTCCTATTCATTTATTTATTTCCTAGCAAGAGCTGGCAACACTGAATCAAAACATATGCTGTGATTTCCTGCACCACACATACAGAAAAGACAGTGATGCAAAAACAAACTGGTTTATAAACAGGTATATGTTTGTAGATATAACTGTACCTGTACAGTTGAAGTCAAAAGTTCACATACACCTTGCAGAATCTGCAAAATGTTAATTATTTTACCAAAATAAGAGGGATCATACAAAATGCATATTATTTTTTTATTTAGTTTGGACCTGAATAAGACATTTCACATAAAAGGCATTTACATATAGTCCACAAGAAAAAATAATAGTTGAATTTATAAAAATGGCCCAGTTCAAAAGTTTACATTCGCTTGATTCTTAACACTGGGTTGTTACATGAATGATCCACAGCTGTTTTCTTTGTTTAGTTATAGTTGTTCACGAGTCCCTTGTTTGTCCTGAACAGTTAAACTTGCTGCTGTTCTTCAGAAAAATCCTTCAGGTCCCACAAATTCTTTGTTCTTTCAGCATTTTTGTGTATTTGAACCCTTTCCAGAAATGACTGTATGATTTTGAGATCCATCTTTTCACACTGAGCACAACTCAGAAGGTATAAATGCTTGCCGATGCTCCAGAAGGAAACACAATGCATAAAGAGCTGAGGGGGTGAAAAATTAAATTAAATTGTTACATTTTATTTATTTGTCTTCTGGGAAATGTAGGTATCTTCTGTTGCTTCTGAAGAGCAGTACTAAATGAAAAAAAAATATGATATTTAGGCAAAATAAAAAAATGTTCCCATCTTCATTCTGTTCAAGGCATCATTTCTCCTTCTAAAGCATCAGTGAGCATTTGAACCTTCTGTAAAAGTTGCATATCAGTTTATCAGTTGTCCTCAGTGTGAAAAGATGGATCTCAAAATCATACAGTCCTTGATGGAAAAGGTTCAAATACACAAAAATGCTGAAAAACCAAATAATTTGTTGATTTTTTTTTCTGAAGAACAGCCGGAAGTTTAACTGTTCAGGACAAACAAGGGACTCATGAACAACTGTTGCTAAACAAACAAAACAAAATAAAAAACAGCTGCATATCAGGGTATTATATTCAGGTAACAACAGAGTATTAAAGGTCAAGCTTATGTAAACTTTTAAACTGGGTCATTTTTATAAATGTACCTATTATTTTTTCTTGTAAACTATATGTAAACATCTTTTATGTGAAATATCTTATTCAGGTCGGAACTAAATATAAAAAAGTAACATGCATTTTGTATGATCCCTCTTATTTTCGTCAAATTTTGGTCACCTCTGGTGAATGCTATCCACCTTTTTCTTCAACACGGACATAAGCCTACGGGTGAGACTTCCGGCTCATAAGCCGCTATAGAGAAACAACGAGAAGAATAACGTGTTGTAAATAGTAAAACTGCACTACAAACCAGTGTGTTCATAATTAAGATACTACATTAAAATATGGTAAGACACACCAATTTGCAATATCACGCAGCAAAACAAGCTGTTTTGTACAGCTATAGCTGGATCTGGAAAAGAAAATGGCTGCACCCGCTCTTACGGGAAGAGAAAGGTGGATATCATCTGACTTTCCTATTGGTTAACTGCAAGTTTGAATTTTGGTTTTGTTTGTGTTTAAATTAGTCTACAATTTTTTCACCCTAATGAAGGTTTGTGCGAGTTAGAGAAATAAACTGAAGTATTCTTTTCAGTTTCACTTTCTGATTATTTTCAGTGTCGCTGCTAATGTTAAAAAAAATACTTTCTTAATCATTATCATTATCAGATTATGTAAAGTTAAGAAATAAGTTTAAACAGCATCAGTTTTTATTGACTTTAGAGTTGTACAATTACTTTGAGTATTCTGAATAATTCTGATATAAAAGGCTTGGCAGAAAGCTATAAAACTTGCGATAAGTTAACAAGGAATCTTCTAGCGAAACTGTAAATGAGGTTTTAAGGTTTAATTGTTCATGAGTCAAAATACAGTAACAAACATATTGGGAGTGTATATTTTATTCAGAGAAACACATTAGTTCATGAGGAAACATTTTTAAATCTTAAATCAGTTGCTTGTCTGTTTTTCTACAAAGCACCAAATTTAAAGTGCCTACTTTTTTTGGTTTAATCGCTTGCGTTACATGAGAAAATAAATAATTTTGCCTAACTGATGCTTTAGATTTAATAAGTGTCGGCGGTTCAGGTCGCTGTCTAGGCTATGTCAAACAGGCCGAGTCGTGTACAGAATTGTGCTGCTGTCGGATAATAAGTCGGGTGTTCTGTTAAGCAGCTTACTGTTGGTGCGTGTTTACCAAACAGCACCCGTGCAGGAGTCTGTTTTAAACTGGTTTCATCTATCTGTCAGATATCCACATGTCTATGATGCGCCATTTACAGATAGGCTATTTCCCTAAACCGCCGCACAGCTTGTACATTTTTCCGCCACAGAGTGAAAACGTAGTTATTACAAAAAAAACGATTATTTATTTTTGAAATTATTATTTTATTTCAGTTATTTTTTCAGTAACTGTTGTTAGTTTTGTTTCGTTTTAGTTTTTATTTTGTAATTTTTATTTTATTTCAGTTTACGAAAATGTTTTTTGACCGATCGTTTTCGTGTTAGTTTTAGTTTTTGTTTACGAAAATAACCTTGGTTCAAATACACAAAAATGCTGAAAAACCAAAGAATTTGTTGATTTTTTTTCTGAAGAACAGCAGGAAGTTTAACTGTTCAGGACAAACAAGGGACTCATGAACAACTATCACTAAACAAACAAAAACAAAAACAAAAAAAAAACAGCTGTGGATCATTCAGGTAACAACAGAGTATTAAGGGTCAAGCTTATGCAATAACAAGCAGCAAAACAAGCTGTTTTGTACAGCTATAGCTGGATGTGGATGAGACCGGAAGCCACACCCATAAAATTTACAAATCGCTACACCCGCTCTTACGGGAAGAGAAAGGTGGATATCATCTGACTTTTCTTATTGATTAACTGCAAGTTTGAATTTTGGTTTTGTTTGTGTTTAAATGAGTCTTTTTGTACTTGCAATTTTTTAACCCTAATGAAGGTCTGTGCGTCACAATGAGTTAGAGAAATAAACTACAGTATTCTTTTCAGTTTCACTTTCTGATTATTTTCACAGTGTTGCTGTTCAAAGCAACACTGTGAAATGATGTTCAAAAAATACTTTCTTAATCATTATCATTATCAGTTTATGTAGAGTTGAGAAATAAAATTAAAGATTATCAGTTTTTATTGACTTCACAGTTGTACAATTATTTTATTGAGTATTCTTAATAATTCTGATATGAAGGGCTTGGCAGGAAGCTAGCAAACTTGAGATCAGTTAGCAAGGAATATTCTAGCGAAACTGTAAATGAGTCATGAGCCAAAATACAATATCAAACATATTGGGAGTGTATATTTTATTCAGAGAAACACATTGGCTCATGAGGAAACATCTTTAAATCTTAAATCAGTTCCTTTTTCTTTAAGTGTTCTCGGATTATAACTTAATGAGCTCATTTAACAAGAATCTTTGTTTTGAAATTGTGTAATGTAATGTTGTGTAATGTACTGTGATTCATTTCCATACAAAGCATCTCAGTTTACTGGAAGAGGAAGTGGTAGCAGTACACAAGTGACTGGAAACAAGGCCTTTAATTTCAGTAGATGAGGGCATGAGTTTCTTTTCATATCTTTAGACCAACCTTTGTAACCACAGATATGAAGTTTAAACAAGCTTACGTGCTCTCTGAGATAAAACCAATGTTAAAGCTTGTAATTAAATCAAACTATTACTCATTCCATCAGAAATAAATGTTGGCATAATGATAAACTTAATCTGAACTTTTCCTTTTCAGAACTGGCCGCAATTTTTTCTTAGTTTTACTGGTAGTCCACTGTGTGAAGAATGTTTGGGTATAATATGTCACGGTTTACTTTATTTTGCTATCCTCACTTACATAAATGAACTATAGTGTCCTGCACCCACCAGTAAAAATGTCAAAAATTATATATGGTGTCTCAATAATTTTTGGTTTGACTGTATATTCAAGATACTGCATTTTAAAGATAATTTTGTAAATTCCAAATTAGCTTTACTGATCTGTTTTTAAACAGTATTTTTCATGTTTGTTCAGTGGCCCATAAACAGTTATGCTCCTGTAAAACAGTTCTTAGCATGCTTATGGCTCACAGGTCGCAGACAAATTAGGTCAGTTCAGGTGGAGACTTTAAACTGACCTTTGTACTGCACTTGTGTGAACATGCCATAGTCCTGCAGCCAGAACAGTAAACCGCAATTTCTGTAACGCAAGATGCCTAAGACAGTGCTACAGGGAGACAGGAAGGACAGCTGATTGTCCTTGCAGTGGCAAGCTATGTGTAACCATTTGTCCCCTGAAAAAGTGTCTTGGTGGAAGTCTATGAGGATGGAAACTGTTTAAAAGGAAAAGGAAAAGACATGCACGTGGCCAAGTATGGTGTATACTGCACAAATGCACACATACAGCAGTGAGTAGTGAACAAAAACACACACACACACCCTGAACAATGGGCAGCTGTTTTTGCTGAGCACAATCACCAGAGTTCTGATCATCACCACCTGTCACCAATTCCCACACTCATCAACATGCACGTCAGTGACACACACCTTCCTTGTCTGGTCTATGACTAGGACTCTCCTAAATGCTGGATGTGCTACTGAAAAACTTACCTCCACGCTAATTCTGCTCTCCTGTGCCCCAAGCTCTCCACTCCTGTTTCCTTGATCCTTGTCCCAGATTCCTTGAAAAAAGAGATTTAAGATATATTACCAAACCCTCAGCGACTTAAGACCTGTGTGCTGTTTACCTGTGTTGGTCCCTGTCAACATCATCACACTGTTTATACCTTTCGAGTCTGTGTTTCATGACAGAAGACCAGACCAACACCGAGCAGCTATCATCATGAGTTTGCCATCACAGGACCCACATAAGTAAACTGTTGACTCATTACGCCAAGGGTGGGGAACATTGATCCTTGAGAGCTGCTGTCCCTGCAGAGTTTAGCTCCATCCAAATCAAACACACCTGAACAAGCTAATCAAGGTCTTCAGGATACAGGTGTTTTTTTTTTTTTTCAGGGTTAGAGCTAAACTCTGCAGGGACACTGGCCCTCCAGGATCAAGGTTCCCCACCCCTGCATTACACCATGCTTTCACTCAACCCAGCACCACCTCAACTGTCCCAGCATTGGTCTCTCCTTCTCCATCAACTTACATAACAAGTTCCATGGCCAACCCAGCACCACAGTGGGCTGAGATGATTTAGAAACAGTCTGGACTGACAATCAAAAACAGACAATCCCTTTCACCACTTTCTAAAACATTTCCATAAGGTTTTTGGCAGACACCTTGGCGATTTTTCTATTAACGATCAAATCTATCATCTATGCTAGAGGAAAATGTCCATATTCAATTATGCCCTAAAGTTTCACACCTTGGCAGCAGCTAGTGGCTAGAATGAGCGATCACTCCTCACAACCTTTCATTAAAGATTATCCTCACAAATCCGGCTGAATCTCGCTAAATATCATGATACCATCGAAATTCGATATTCATCCAACAGGCAATCAGAGTCTCTCATTGTATGGAGGGGTGTTTGGAATGTACCCGGGGGCAACCTACATCCTCCACTCGCCAACCAGAGTGTGCCAGCCCTTTAGAACCCATTCAGGTCAATTCCACATGTCTTCTTTTGGGTGACCCAGGGTTTATGTCTGTACTGTGGGGCTTTTGGGCATGTAATCACAGTGTGCCCCATCAAGCTTTGGTGAGTTATGTAAAAATGTTTTTGAAAATTCCACTCCTCTTACTACCAATGTGTCAATTAATCCTCTGGTTATATGAACTCTATTCATGCCTCTATTACAGTCACCGCCCTTATTGACAGAGGCCAGAAATTTCATCCCCAGTGAACTCATCAAATCCAATCCAATCTGTGCTGCGTGAAACCTCATCCAGATACGCAAAGGGGATGAATGGAAGACATCTTTAATGACACCTAATGGGCATTTTGAATACTGTGTCATGCCATATTGCCTTGTCAATGCCCCCTCCATGTTCCAGGACTTCATGCATGAGGTGCTCTGGGAGTTCCTAAACTGGTTTGTGTTGGTATACATCAGTGACATCCTGGTGTACTCCTGGAGCTTGGCTGAACATTGTCACCACATTAAGGAGATCCTCAAGAAGCTCAGAGAATTCAAAATATAAAGAAATATGTGTTCTGTCCATCCACTATTCAGTTCCCAGACTGTAACGTCAGCCAGGGTGGCATCAATCGCCATGCACTATTTACATCTGCTACACACAACTTCCTCGTCTGGTCTATAACTAGGACTCTCCAAAACGTTGGAGGTGCTTACCTGAAGAACTTACCTCCACACTAATTCTCCACATCTCCTCTCCTATGTTTCAAGCTCTCCACTCCTGTTTCCCTAAACCTTGTCCCAGATTCCTGTAAAAAAGAGGTTTAAGATATATTACCAAACCCTCAGCGACTTAAGAGGTGCGTGTGCTGTTTACCTGTGTTGGTCACTGTCAACATCATTACACTGTTGCTACTCTGAACAGGTTTGATTATCCTGTTTGCACTTCTCTGTTAATAAATATCATCGCTGTTTATAATGTTTATACTTTTTGAGTCTGTTTCATGACAAGACCAGACCAACACCAACTGAGCAGCTATCATCATGAGTTTGCCATCGCAAGACCCACATAAGTAAATAGTTGATTCATTATGCCAGGGTTTGGGGAACGTTGATCCTTGTGAGATGGTGTCCCTGCTGAGTTTAGCTCCAACCCAAATCAAACACACCTGAACAAGCTAATCAAGATCTTCAGAATACAGGTTGTTTTGTGTTTTTTCAGGGTTGGAGCTAAACTCTGCAGGGACACTGGCCCTCCAGGATCAAGGTTCCCCACCCCTGCATTACACCATGCTTTCACCCAACCCAGCACCACCGCACCTGTCTTCGCATTGGTCTCACCTTTTCCACTAACTTACATAAGTTCCATGGCCAACCCAGCACCACAGTGGGCTGAGATGATTTAGAAACAGTCTGGACCAACAATAAAAAACAGACAATACCTTTCAACACTTTGTAGCCCATTTCCATAAGGTTTCCAGCTAACACCTTGGCAATTTTTCTATTAGCGATCAAATCTATGATCTACGCTAGAGGAAAATGTCCATAATCGATTATGCCCTCAAGTTTCGCACCTTGGCAGCAGCTAGTGGCTAGAATGAGCGATCACTCCTCACAACGTTTCATCAAGGATTATCCTCACAAATCCGGCTGTATCTCGCTAAATACCATGATACCTTTGAAATAGAGATATTTATTCAACAGGCAATCAGAGTCTTTCATCATATGCAGGGGTGCTTGGAATATACCCAGGGGCAGCCTACATCCTCCACTTGCCAACCAGAGTGTGCCAGCCCTTCAGAACCCATTCAAGTCGATTCCACATATCTTCTTTTGGGTGACCCAGGGTTTATGTCTGTATTGTGGGGCTTCTGGGCATGTAATCACAGTGTGCCCCATTCAACCTTTGGTGAGTTATGTAATGAATGTTTGTGAAAATTCCACTCCTTATACTACACAATGTGTCACTTAATCCTCTCAATACATGAACTCTATTCATGCCTCTATTCTGTTACATATGGGCTTACTGTATCAGGAACATATCCACATGCTGGTTCTGAAGAATTCCACCGCTGGTCTCATACTACGGTGACTGTGGCTCATTCAACACCACCCTGTGCTTTCTTGGACAAGTGGGGAGGTCCTGAAGTGAGGCAACTGCTGTTTCCCCATAATGTTTTTAAAGTTTTCCTTTAAGCCTACCAATTCCCACACCGCTGGTTCCTCTATATTTAACTACCATCAAGAGTCCCATCGAAAAACAGTCTGTGGATATTCCAGGGAGTTATACCTGTTTAGTGATGTATTCTGCCCTGGGAAGAAAGCTTCCCAGTTACCACCACACAGGCTATGGGACTGTGCCATCCATCTCATACTAGATGAACCAGTGCCAAAATGAAAAGGTGTATCAGTTTTGACAATGCCCCCTCCGTATTTCAGGACTTCATGCATGAGGTGCTCTGGGAGTTCCTAAACTGGTTTGTGTTGGTATACATCAATGACATCCTGGTGTACTCCTGGAGCTTGGATGATCATTGTCACCACGTTACGGAAGTCTTTAAGAAGCTCAGAGAAAGCAACCTGTTCCTGAAGACGAAGAAATGTGTGCTCTGTCAATCCACTTTTCAATTCCTAGGCTGTAACATCAGCCAGGGTGGCATCAGCATGGATGAGGGGAAGGTGTACAGCAGAGATCCTCAAATCTGGCCCACAAAATCCAGTTTCCTTCAGAGTTTAGCTCTAATCCTAATCAAACACACATGGGCATGCTAATCAAGGGCTTGAGGCTCATTAGGGCACAAATCTGAGGCCTTTCAACACCTGAAGCAAGTCTTCATCTGTGCACTGCTACTATACTTCCTGATCCCAAAAAAACCTTCATTGTAGAAGTTGATTCATCTACCACCGGGGTAGAAACGGTGCTTTCACAGGAGCATGGGATGCCTCCATGACTCCATCCATGTGCCTTCTACTCCCAAAAACTTACTCCAGTGGAGAGAATTTATAAATTTGGAAACCACAAACTCCTGACCATAAAACTCATTCTCAAGGAATGGAGGCACTGGCTTGAAGGACCTTACCACCCATTCACTGTGTTAACTGATCACTAAAATCTCTAGTACCGCAGTGATGTTAATAGCTTAAATCTGTGTCAAGCACGATGGACCTTATTCTTCACCCCTATTGACTTTCATATCTAATATTGTTCAAGTACCAAGAACTGCAAGGCAGATGCATTGTCCTGACTCTATGCTCCTCCTGATTCTCCAGAACAACCAGAACCTATCCTCAACCCTCAGCTCATTGTCAACCCCATTCAGTGGACTTTTTGAAGAAACGCAAGCCAGGGTCTCCAAGAACCCTCTGCTGGGGTGTCAACCTGATCACCAGTACATACCCACAGCAAACTGTCATAATCTCATCCACTCTCTACATACTTTAGTGGGCACTGGTCACCCACGGGCCAATCAAATCCACTAGCTGCTACAAGATTGTTTCCCTTGGCCCAGCATGGCCAGGGAACTTCTGTTCAACCATGACTTCCACCAATATGGTATCCCAGAAGATGTTGTCTCATAATGAGGTCTACAGTATATTTCCAAGCTATGGAAGGTCTTCTTCAAGCTACGAGACTAAAGTGCCCACTAAAGTATGTAGAGAGTGGATGAGATTATGACAGTTTGCTGTGGGTATCTACTGGTGATCAGACGTGACTGTCAGTGGGCTACCACCCACAATCTAATGGGCAGATGGAAAAAAAGATCCAAGAACTTTTCATTTCATTCAAACCTTCTGTCATATTTGTCAGAACTCTTGGAGCCAGTTTCTTGTGTGAGTCGGGTGCGCCTAAAACTCCCTCCATCAGTGAAGTACTAGCATAACTCCATTTCAGTGGGTACTCAGTTACCAGCCATCACTGTTCCCATGGTCTAGGGAACCATCCAGAGTGCCATTTGTGGATTACAGTTTCCAAGAGAGCAAGCTCATCACCTACAGGGAGCAGTACCCTCCTAGAAGAGGCTTGCCAATGTTCAGCGGACCCAAGCTCCTGAATACCAACCTGGACAGAAGGTATAACTCTCCACAAGGGACATCCGGCTGCACCTGCCCAGTAAAGTCCCAGGTTCATTGGCCCCATTGAGATCGTTTAGATGGTAAACTTGGTGACCTATGAACTCAAACTCCCATTTCATTACAGAATACACCCAGTTTTCCATGTTTCTCACCTCAGCCCATATCACTCACCTGTTTCCTCTTCCTCCACAGAGCCTGACACCATGGACAAGCCCTCCCTGCCACCAGTCACAGAAGAGGGAGCTTCCTTAACAGTTTGTGATATTCTGGACTCCCAATGCCATGGTGGTTGCCTTGAGTACCTGGTGGATTGGGAAGATTATGGTCCTGAAGAATGCTCCTGGGTCCCTAGAGATGACAAACTCGATCATGCTCTACTTACTTCTCTCCACAAGAACCATCCAGACCAGGGGTGTCCAAACTTGGTCCTGGAGGGTTAGTGTCCTGCAGAGTTTAACTCCAACTTGCCTCAACACACCTGCCTGGAAGTTTCTGTTATGCCTAGTCCTTGATTAGCTGGTTAAGGTGTGTTTTATTAGGGTTGGAGCTAAACTCTGAGGACAATGGCCCACCAGGACCAGAGTTTGGAGACCCTTGATCCAAACCGACCAGTTTCCCACAGCAGAGGGCGACCGCCTGAACGTTGAGGTCTCCAGCCCTCAGGACTTTCAGTTATTTTCATAAAAATAATACAATGTATATACTTATTAATGTCAAACGCTCATCTTGTCTTACTCTGCCTGATTTTTCCAGTTCATGACAGTTAGGGTATGTCAAAAAACTCCCATCTCATTTTCTCCCTCAACTTCAAAATCATCCTACATCGCTGTTTTACCTCTTTTGCAAAGGGTGTTTGATCTTCTTTGCATGTTCAATTTGCAAAGACTGGATTGGTACTTCTGCAGCAATGTAGGATGATTTTGAAATGATTTTTAAAGTTGAGGGAGAAAATATGATTGAAGTTTTTCGACAT